>NC_090844.1:17950384-18260769 GCF_028021215.1 Eschrichtius robustus | reverse complement strand
CCCTCCGCCGCCCACTCGACAGTCCCGGGACGCGGGGACGCCGAGCGCGCGGCGCCGCGCGCCCGCTCTCCCCACCCCGCAGCCCGTCGCGTCCCGGGCGCCGCCAACTGGCTGCTTCTCGGCCGGCGCCGCGGTCGAAAACAGCCTCGGGGCAGCCTCCTTCCGCTCGCGCTACCGTCGCCTTCCCCTCGCAACTCTCCGGTTACGGTGCCACCTCCACCCCGACGCTCTCGCAGCCCAGCCACCCCCGCCCTCGGCAGGACGGCACCCGGGACAACGGCGGTGTCCGCCGCCCCAGCCTCCGCCGAGGGCTGAGGCCCGGGGAGGCTGCGCTGGAGGCTGGAGGGCTCCGAGCTGGGCCCAGGATCTGAGCTGCGCCAGACCCGCGCGGGGGACGGTGGCCTCGCGTGTCAGAGCTGCCCGTTTCTGGTTGTCCTTAATCCACTTTTTAAAAATTGGTGACAGCCCTCAGGGGCGTTTTTGCTGCCTTTATGATCTTTGAGCATTGCCAGTTGGACACTTGCTAGTGAAGAGGAGGTGGAGGTGGGTGGGTGGTGAGCTACTATAAAGTATTTTCGGAGATATATGCAGTACGCAAGACCGTAATTTAGATGTTAGAATAATGGAAGGGAAAAAGGAGGCGACCATCTGATGTTTTTTCATCCAGAGAGCCAAGTGGCTCAAGTCCAAGTTTTAGGCTCCAGAATCGGTTGGATGGGGTATTTGCAGCGCTGAAGATGAGAAGAAAAAAAGTTGATCACGCACGATTAGGGAATACAATTCTGTTCTTTAATGTAAGCCGGTTTCTACCTTAGAGGTTTTGTGAAAGCTCATCGTGTTGTCAGAAAAGGTGATAAACCAGAGGATGACCTTTCTGCCAGTGACTTGAGAACGCTTTTTGTGTTTTGTGTTTTCGCCCTCCGGAGCACTTGCTTCCGGTGAGGCCAGGAGAAAGGTTAAATAGTGGCCTGTTTAGTTGAACCTTCTCAATTTAAGCGTTTTGCAAGCTGCAAGATTCAGACATAGAATCTTCTCTGAAGCCATCTTACCTCAAAATGTTGCCCCTTGTGAGAAATGATAGGTGTCAGAATAATACAGCAAAATAATTACTGACATAACTTTTAACAGAATTGAGACTAACTTCCCATTTCATATAGTTTTAAAATTTGATGTTATTACTTTTTTTGTTGAATTTAGAAACAATATTTCAGTGCAAAAGTAGCTTTTTTTAAAAAAAAAAAAAAAGGATTGGGTACCGAAATCATCAAGACAGTGCAACTGAGTATGTAGCATTCAAGTCATCAAAAATGTATAGGAAAAAATTTTCAGAAACATGTACTTTTTGTATTAACTGTTAATACGAAAACAACTTGCCTTATTGAGGTATACTGAAATGTTACATAACTATTAGAAACGTTTGTTGTATTTCATTCCTTCTCTTAGAAGCAGTGAGCAGTTTCAATTACTGTAACTGGTGCAAAAGAGGAAAGTCTCAGAAGGCCTCAGTTATCAAAACAGGCAATTTATTCACCTACATTATCACATTAAGCTAAGAAGCTTAGCCTGATGCAGTCTCATGCCCATCAGGAGGAAACACATGAAGGCTGGGAGAGCTTTTCTTCCCTTACGATTACCTCTGCCCCAGCTGAGTTCTACATAGGATGTCTTACTGTATTGAGTGGACAGGTGATGGGGGAGGAGCTAAATGGAAAACCGCTGTTTTATCTGGATATTATTTATATATATTTTATATATTTTTATTTTAATTTCTGTAAGTTTAAGGTAAATCTAAAATATCCATGAAATCCACATCACTATTTTAGTAAGTGAAAATTTGACTGAGGGGGGAATGCCTCTTTTTAAACTGCCTAAGTGACATGGCCTGTTTTTGATACTTTCCCTGGAGATCAAAAATGAAGTCTCATGTCACTTCTCGTCATTGCCTCCCTCGCCTGGTACAATGCCTGTCATGTTGAAAGCAATCAACAAATAGCCTTGAATAAACAACAACGAAATGATTCAGAGGCAATCTCTCTGAAGTTGTCAGAAAGTAGTTTTTCTATTAAAGCTATAGAAACAAATTGTAAGTAATCGTATGAAAAGTCTAGATCCTAGAGTCAAGAAGACAGCAAATTGAAAATGATTCTAGACGCTATGGCAGTTTAGGAGGGGTAAGCTCTAAAAGCTTGGATAGCCTTGGTTGGGTGGGAAGTTGAAATTAACTGTACAGTTCCCTTACAGGCACCGGGAAAAGGGCCACTAGTGTGGCAGGCACACAAAACCAGGCTTCTCTCCTTTTCACAAACAAAGCAGAGAGGAATGCCAACCTTCCCTACCCCCCAGCATTATTCACATCTCTGATGGCCCTGCCCTTTGTGGATTCTGTTTCTCTTGGAAGTTGCCGTTTACCATCAGATTTTCCAAATTTTACCCATAAAACATTGGCCAGGGTTGGGACCAGAGGATGGGGGTTGGGGGTTGGGAATTAGAGTGAGTAACAAACAGAATAGAAAAACAGGGCGGTTTACCCTGGCCTTGCTTCTGTATCTGCTGTCAGCAGAGATGACCCTGAATATAAATTACTTTGTGCCCTTTGCTGAATTAACTGCAATTTAGGAGTAGTGCTTACCCTGGTATCCTTGGAAACTGGAGATAATGATTCTCATTACAGTTAGTTTCTATATTTAACAATGTGGATGTGTGTGGCTCTCTAGGCACTTTTTTCAATTAGCATAATGTTTGCTTAGTGTTTGTATTTTAGAAAAAATAAACTCATATCTCTGGAATATGTGTACATAAAAAATATATGGGATGTACATATATTGTATGAGAGTCAAGTATTTGGGGTAAGTTTCCTTCCTAGTCTACCAAAGAAGAGAGAATACAGAGCTGCTGCTATTTGTAATCATTTCAGAACATGTTTATCTAGTTAATTGATTAACTGGTCTCTTCTAGTCCCTCCCTCTCCCTCCTACTACTCTCTCCACTCCAGCTTCTTTTGTGTCTTATCTGTCTTTTGATCCCTTTAATTACTAGTTAGCTCATTTTCCATAAAGTAAGATAAATTCAAAGGGTAAAATTTGTAAGGTGGGTAATTAGGATGCAGAATAGAGGGAATGACGGTAATCTGCAGGCATGCTTGGTTCAGGGAACGTACTAAGCATGGCTTATGTGTTTTCCAGAAACATTATGGCAGTCGCTGTGTTAACTTTGTTGAATATGGTAACTGAAGTTTTCCCTTTTAAGTGCTAACATTTAAAATTGTTTTAACTATTTTTATACCTTTTAATTTGATAATAATTTCAAAGTTACAGAAGAGTTTCAAGAATAGTACCAGAAAGCTCAACATACCCTTGTTTAATAATTTTGGTTTTCACTTTTCT
The DNA here is from genome assembly GCF_028021215.1 of Eschrichtius robustus. Taxonomy (NCBI): domain Eukaryota; kingdom Metazoa; phylum Chordata; class Mammalia; order Artiodactyla; family Eschrichtiidae; genus Eschrichtius; species Eschrichtius robustus. The sequence continues at coordinate 18,257,386 of NC_090844.1, read as the reverse complement.
AAAATGTATTCCTTCCCTGCCTTCACCTTAGGCAGGTGCCATGAAACATTTATTATTAAGTTGGGTGCTCATATGGTTCTGAGTTTGCTTATGGATTTACTGAAGTCATTTCAGAGAATCATGAAGATTGCAAAGCTTAAAGATCATTTAGGCCAACTGTCTCTGGCATTTGTAGATGCAGACATTAAATGTCCAAGAGTTGCTACCAGTTCTATGTCCTTTTTCCAAATTAACCAATGTGACTTCAGCTTCTGTGGTACAAATGTTAAAATGTCTCCCTTTCCTTGCAAACCCCTCACCGCATCTCTCTAGCCCAATGAAGTCCCTTAGCAAGTCCATTAAACTTTATTGTTGTTGTTTAATAAGAGTTAACACAGCTCTGAAAGTAAGGGAAACAGCCTTTATATAATGATTTCACAATTTTCAAAGGGTTTATAGTTTGGGCCAGATAGTTACAACCACTCAACACGACTGTTGTAGCACAAAAGCAACTTTAGATAATTTAACAAATGGGTGTGACTGTGTTCCAATAAAACTTTATTTATAAAAATAGTCAGCAGGCCAGACGGCCCTTGGGCAATAGATTGCTGACCCTGGAGTATGTTAGAAGTTAGACCATTAGAATATTGGGGTTTTACTCATGGTTTTGCAGTCTTTATTATTAATAAACACCTCTCAGAAATGATTGCAACCTCTTATATTCCACAGTGATTATTGAAGATGTTCAAGAATTCAAAGAATTAGTCTACATACTTAGGGATCAGTTTAGGAGATAGAAAATTACGTTTTCCTTCTTTTAAGGATATCTTTAAGGATAAAACATATAAAACCTCATACGTGGATTCTGTTGTGATCTACCATTAATTCAAGGCCATTGCACGTTCAAGGATGGAGACTGAATGGGGCTCTAAGTTGTTTTCCATCATGAAATGAATTTGAGCCCCACAGAGAAAGAACTGTGTTTTTGTTATTGGTAAACTATCATTTTTAAAAATTATGCAGGACATTAAAACATTTTAGAAAAAACTACTAACAAATGATCTTGAGAATACAAGTGTTACCATCTATAATTATTAAAATAGTTTTAAATGACACAGAAAGCACATCCATAGATGTACACATGCTAAATGTTTAATGCCTAAATACTTAGAAATTATTTCTTGTTGACAGTTGATTTAAAATATATTAGTTCTTTAACTTTTCTTGATATTATCAAATACTTTCAAGATTTTTAATTGTCCAAATAGAGGGATAAGAATTCAACATTTCTTCAAATCTAAAATTCAAATGTATAAAATGTGATATACTCCAAATTCTTGACCTATGTACCATTTGACTTTAATATAAATGGTCAGTAGGAAAGGAGAAAAAAAGACTCTGCTTAATGCTTTCTTGGTTCCATTTAGTGTGTCAGAAAACTTTTTAATTTATATATTGGACAATGCAGCATTACTGTTTGCTATTAAATCCTATTAGAGATAACATAGGTAAAGCAGTTACCATGGTACTTAGCATGCAGAGGTGCTCACTAAAAGTCGAATGAATTAATGTGTTTGATTTTTATGAAACAATTGTATAATGTAAATAGGTAAGAGAAGAGGGTCTAGAGGTCAAAACTCAATTTAAATTTTGTTGTGGAGAAAAAAAGTTTACTTTCAAAGGCTTACTGAGAATGCCATGTCCATGCTCTCAAAATAAATACTTGCTCAAGTGTTTCCAGTAATTAAGGAGAAGCTGAAGGAGTGGTTTCTTAAGTCAAGATAATTGTCTCTAGAGAAGGTGCATTTCCGCAAGGTTAGAAAGAGGCCAGCTTCAGAGGGTTTTGAGCAGGGTTCATTCAAAAGCGTTTATTGAACCTTTGTTATGTGCTAGGCACTTTTTCCCCAGAGATGATTTAGAGGAGAACTGAATAGACATCTTTTCCTCACAGCTAAGGGGAAAAATTGCCTCTGGAAAAGCAGAACAGAACAAAACTAAAGCCTTTCCTCCAGCTTGCGCATGAGGAGAAGGGTTGGTAACTTTCAAAATGCGGCTCGCGTGGCACAGGGGCAGGAAGGAGAAATGGAAAATGAAACACCCCAGTCCCGGGAGCCTGTGAGTTGGTTGCTGTGCCAGTGTTAAATCAGAGCGATCAATACGGCAGGTGAGACGAGCTGACGGAGAGCGCTTCACTAGTAATGCCTGGCTAATCATATTATCGATCTACCACGTATAAACATCTCAGAGCGAGATTATGACCAGTAATTTTTGCCTCAGCTACGTGCTACGTGGTTGTTTCAGTTGCCTCATTTCTTACCTAATGCTCGGGCAACTTTTACTCTGCTCTCAGCTTAGGGCCCGTGACTTGGTGAGTAAATGTGAGAACTTGCTGAACACAACTCATTGAATCCATGAGAAGACTGGAGAACCCAGCTTAGAAAATAAGCAGAAACCAAGAGAAGATGGGTGAAGCAGAGCTGATGTCATACCGTTGGCAGGAGCTGCTGCCCTAGTGGCCAGCCATCCCGAGCACTGGAGCCACCCCTGCTCCCTGTGTCTCCATAAGGATGGTTCTGGGAGCGTCAGCTGGCTGACCTGTTGGTGTGCCCACACCCCAGGCAACAGGGTTTATTTAGCAAGAGCAGGTGTTTGATCTCTTTGGCCTCCGTGGTAGGAAGAAGTGCCAGGAGGACAAAAACCAAACAAACCAAAAGGACAAATATTCCAGAGATTAGTATAGATGGAGAGTTCTCAGTGAGAAGATTCTCAGTGATCTTTGTTTCATTTGTTTTTCTTTTTCATCTTGATGGAAAATTTATGGTTTTTCTTCTCAGAAAAATGGAACCAGGACTTACATGTTGTAATTTATACTGCTGATTTCATGCATTTTGACTGTTGTATCACATCTCTCAGCCTTCTTTCCTCTAGGAAGTGGTGAGTTCGTGGGTCCCCTGAGACTCCAACATTGTGATGACTGGAGAAATACTATCTCATCTTACTTGCAAAATGATAGATTTGCCATAGATTCTTAATGTTCTCCGTTGGGCAAACAGTTTTACAAAGATTGTTTAGAAAGATAGTCTTAATAGTATGTGGAAGCCTACGATTTTATATTACCATGTAGATATATAACAGAGAATTAATAGTAAAAGCATAACATAATTGAATTAATTTCTTTAATAGTCCATTAAACATTGTTGAAATATTTTTCTCTAATTCTTTTAAGGGTAATTTTGTGATATCTTAATTGTTATCTCAGTCAAATGCTGAGAATGGAAAAGGGTGGAATTTGCAGGGCAGGGGGTGGGGTGAGGGCAGCTGGGAGGAGGTAGATGACCTGATTTCTTAAGAAGCATATGTTAGCAATTAAGTAACCGGCTATGATTGCCTGAAATTTTTCCTTTAAAATTAAATCACATTTGAAACATTTGTGTATCATTTTTCCTAATTTGACTTTTCATCTGACTATGACTTAAATTCAATTATAAATATTTGTGCCAGAAATGTTAAAAATCCATTTTTATTTGGGAGACACTGGAGCAAAAATATCTGCTGTATTTATCATCTTAGCGCTTCTCTGCACTCTAAAATGCATACTTGATGGTAGTTCATTTTAGATATGTTGTTGATTACATTTTTAAATGCAAATGAAAGAGAAGTGCTTTTACAGATGACTGAGCTTTATTTCTTTGCCAGTATTTCTCCATGGTATCCTGAAATTTCTCCTCATGTAGAGTGTCAATTAAGCTTTCCTGCTATACTTAAACTATTTTGACCTCTTTGGATTTATTCACTAGCATCGCCACCCTAAAGGAACAGAATGGTCCAGATCAGTTCATCAGTAAAATAAACACCAAGCAATAATCAAAAAACCTTTTTTTCTACATCCTTTAAAACCAAATATCCAAAGAGTACAATAGTTTCAAGGTAATTTGTTTATCTTCATGGTCATCTTATAATAGATACAGTCCTTGTAAAAAGCAGTTCATATATTTCCAAGAACTTTATAGATTTATTTGATTATAACTCGGTGAAATTTGGCAGACCAGAATGCTTTGTAATGCTTATCTATTTTCTTATATGTATAGATAAAATTAAATTTCTGACTCTGTTTATTGCATTATGTAAAAAATGGATTTTCACTGTATTTGAATGAGTATGTTTAGAATGAGGTGACTGAAAACCCAGACTAGATTGTGTCCCTGATGGTTTTGGGGGCCCGAAGGTCATCTCAGGAGAGGTAGTAGGTGGCTGAATCTGAAGTGTGGCTTTTCACCAAATTGGTAGGGATGTGAGAGATGGTGCAACTTAAAGTACAGTCTCTGTAATGTCCGTATAATTCACCTTGGGAATATGATAGTGGGAAAAACAGCCTGCTCCGAAACAGCTGATGCTGAGCCCTAGTGAGAGACACCTGGTACCATTTACCCACCAAGAAAAAGATTTCAATGTTATGAGCCTCAAACTGTAAGTCCCAAGCCTGCTCTGAATTGCAGGGACTAATATGTGATCAGGTTTTTTACTTGGTGGCCAACTCCAGGTGACATGTTGTAGGAAGAAAGGCAGTAAGGGATTTATGTGCTTTAACTATGACTAGTGATTATACAGGGGACCTCCAGGGAGGTCCATTAGTGGGACGGGATGAAGGGCAGAGACCAGCTGGACTTAATCAAGGTTTTAATTATAGCATATTTTTAATGAAATGCAGCTTATTCCAGGACTAGGACGTACTAAAAACTATGATACGCAGAACTGAGAGCTGTATGTCGGTTGGAGGGGGTGGAGAGCAGTAATTCATTTGTAGGCCCCCATAAACTTGCGTTTTAGCAAGCAATTTTAAAATCCAAGAACTGAATGCATTTCAAACCATCCATAATTTATTGAGTACCTCTCTAATTCATTCATTCCTTCAAAAATATTTGTTAACGGCCCTTAGAGTTTACATTCTAGTTGGAGGATAGGAAGGACAAATAAGAGACACAGTAGCTTATATAATGTGTTAGAGGGTCCCAAGTATCATGACAAAAAAGCAAAAAGCAGAGCAAAAATGATTGGGAATGCCAGTGAAGTTTTCCTTTTTTAGTTTTTAGATCGCCATAATAAGTCTAGTTGTCATCTGTCACCATTCAAAGGTATTACATAATTACTGACTATATTTCCCACCCTGTACTTTGCATACTTGTGACTCATTTATCTTGCAACTGGAAGTTTGTACCTCTTAATCTCGCCCACCTATTTCTCTCCTCCCCCCACCAGCCTCCCCTCTGGCAACCACCTGTGTGTTCTCTGTATCTAGGACCGTTTAGTTGTGTTGTTCATTTGTTTTGTTTTTTAGATACTACATATAAGTGAAATCACATAGTATTTGTCTTTCTCTGTCTGATTTATTTCACTTAGCATAATGCACTCTAGGTCCATCCATGTTGCTGCAAATGGCAAGATTTCATTCTTTTTTATGGCCAAGCTATATTCCATTGTATATATAGACCACATCTTTTTATCCATGCGTCTGTGTGTGTGTGTGTGCGTGTGTGTGTGTGTGTGTGTGTGTGTGTGTGTGGTGGGATGGTCAGGGAATTTAAGCAATGACTCAAAGATGCTGAGGGATTGAACCATGCTTGCACTGGGAAGAAATGCATCTCAGGCGGAGGGAACCGGCAGTATGCAGGCCCTGAGGCCAGGAGTGTGTGAGCATGTTAGAGGAGGAACAAGGTGATTTTGGCTGGAGGGGTGTGAGCAGGGGGAAGGGACGTAGGTGACAAGGTCAGAGAGGTGCAGAAAAGGTACAGATTATGGGGCCTCATAGGCCATTGTGAGAATTTCGGCTTTACTTGGGGTGAAATGGGGATCCATGGCAGAGTGCTGGGTAGCACAGTGACATGCTGTGACTTACGTTTAAAAAGATCATCCTGGCTGCTGCGTACTCTGGGCTGTCTACGTCATCAATCCAGGTGAGAAAATGATGATGTGTCAGACCATGGTGGGGACAGTGGGAAGGGAGAGAGGTTGCCAGCTTCTGCATTTATTTTTAGAGACAACAGGATTTCCTGACAGACATTTGTGAGTTGTGAAAGAAAGGAAGGAGCCAATCGATTCCAATGTTTTGGCCTGAGCAACTGGACGAATGGAGATGAGCTGAGATGCACAAGATGTAGGTAGAGCGGAGCTGGGTGGGGATGGGGTGACCGTAGATCACCAGTGTTATGTGGACATGGAAACAGAGCTGCTGAGTGAGCAGTTGCGTAGATGAGCTTGGCATTGGGAAGAGAGTCTGGACGGGAGGAGTAAATTTGGGAGTCCTCAGCATTTAAATCGATTTAAAGACTTAACATCGGATACATTTGTCCCAACAAGAGAGTGAACGTAAATTGAGCAGAGACGAGGACCAAAGATGACCAGCACTGAGAGTTGAGGAGATGAGTAGGAACCAGCAAAGGAGACTGAGAAGGGACGACTAGTGAAGTGGAGGAAAACTAAGAGAATGTGGGCTCCTGAAGCCTGGGGAGGAGAAGGTGTCAAGGAGGAGGGAGCACTCGATGTTGACAGATAGGCTCATATGTCAAGTAAGATAAGGACTGAGAATTTAACAATGTGAGATTGAACTCTTGTTTTAATTTATTACTGACTATGCTCTGAAGACCCCCGAATTTAATTTTTAAAGTTTTACTAAAATGAAACACATATACCGATGTGTGAGTCGCTGCGATATCTGGATTCCTTCAATCCAAATTAAAAAGACCTTGTTCTATTAGATAAGCTTAGCTTTCTTATTATCTGAAGATTACCTGTAGAAGATTTCGTGAGAGCAGTAACCCTGTCTGGTTACAGTTGTAGCCTTGATGCCTGACACAGAGTAGCATTCAAGACATACTTCTCTTAAAGGAATGGATGCCCACTGAACTTGTTTAATTGAGCCTTTTGTGATCGTAGTAGACATTTCAAGCTTCAAAGAACGTGAATCCTTTATGAGAGAATTACCTGCTTAACTTTTTATTATTTGATCACTCAGATGTTCGTAAATGAGTTTGTAATATTTTTATGGTTTCAAATTATTATGGGCCAAGTTGTACCCTTCCCCCGCCCCCCATTTCATATGTTGAAGTCCTAACCCCTAGGACCTCAGAACATGACTGTATTTGGAGATAGAGCCTTTAAAGAGGTAATTAAATTAAAATTAGGTCATTAGACTGAGTCATAATACCATATGATTGGAGGAAATTTGGACACACACATATAGAGGGAAGACCATGTGAAGACACAAGGAGAAGTCAGCCAGGGAAAGAGGCCTCAGAAGAAACCAAACCTGCTAAATCTTGATCTTAGATTTCTGGCCTCCAGAATTGTGAGAAGATAAATTTCTGTTGTTTAAGGCACTCAGTCTGTGGTACTTTGTTATGGCAGCCCTAGTGAACTAATACACAAATATAATAATCAAATGCCTCTTTTTTTTCTTAATATTGAAATGTAATCATTTATAATAAGGATTTAGATGACAACATTAATTTTATAACCCATTTGAAAAGTTAAAAGATTAAGAACAATTTAGAATATGCAAAATATTTGCCCTAATATATAAATATAAAATAATCACTAAAAAAATGAGTGAAATGCATTTGCAGGAAGCACTCAAACTTAGCCAGCATTGCCCAGAGCTGCTATATTCCATTTTAAAAGTTTTCAGCTAACTAAAATCTCCCCTTATAATGCTAAAATTTTTACCCATTTTAGATTAAAAGAAAGAAAGACTTTCTAAAATATTCAACTCCCCCTTCCTTGCCCCAGTCTTCTTAGAGTATGCTGTACATAATTTAACTTTAATTTGAAGCTGTCAATCTGAGATGGATACATGTATGCAGTTAATATCCAAAAATACCCAAGACCCTTGAAGTCTTTGGATTTTGCATTCATTCACTGAAAAAGGCCAAGGAAGTGTGGAATTTGTAATTTTGCCTAGGTGTTCTTCTGAATCTCAGACACTGAGAATCTGGGAAGACTCATGAATGAACCACTTCGGTGGAAATGCCTAGCTAGACATCTGCATCTCAACAAAGCTTTGTTTTTCTTTACTTACCACTTCTGAGCTTACTTTCTTGAAAAGATCAAACAACAAAAATCCTTCATTGTAGAAATAACCAGAGATGAGAAAGAAAACTTTAGCTACAGGTGAATATTAGTTTAATTTGTGGTTTGGGAATAGTCTCTGGAGCAGGTGATTTTTAAATGTTTTTATTGTGATAAAATATACGTAACATAAAATTTTGCCATTGTACCCATTTACCATTTTGACTGCATTTTAAGTGTGCAGTTCAGTGGCATTAAGTACATTCCCATTGCTGTGCAACCATCACCACCATCCATCTCCAGCAATTTTTAATCTTCCCAAAATGACACTCTGCATCCATTAAGCAGTAATTCCCCATTCTCCTTTTCCCCCAGCCCCTGGCACCCACCATTCTACTTTCTGTTTCTATGACTTTGACTATTCTAGGTACCTCATATATGTGGAACCATGTATTTGTCTTTTTGTGTCTGTTTATTTCACTTAAGCATATGTCTTTAAGGTTTATCCATGTTGTAGCATGTGTCAGAATTTCATTCCTAATGGTCTATAATATTCCATTGTATTATGCACCACATTTTGTTTATCTGTTCATTTGTTGGTGAACATTTTGGTTGTTTCCACCTTTTGGCTATTGTGTATAATGCTGCTGTGAACATTCGTCTGCAAATACGTGTTCAAGTCTCTGATTTCAGTTCTTTGGGTATATACCCAGAAGTGGAATTGTTGGATTATATGGTAATTTTGTGTTTAATTTTTGAGGCCTGCCATGCTGTTTTCTTGGAGCAGGTGATTTTGATGGAAGTGTGATTCCAGAGAAGCCTGTATATACCCTTGTAAACATATCTAAACTTGAAGGTCTCTGGAAGTGTCTGTGAGGTCCATATCAATGTCACCGGAGTAGTTTTTAACTACCTTGCCCTTTCACAGTGCAGGAGGAAAGCTGGTGGTCAGGGAATTGTGAGTAACTCCATTTTGCCCATGCAGTAGCTTTCTTCATTCCTAGGGACTGTGTCCCTCATGAGAACACCGGCCATCAGGTACGGCCAAGGCAGAAATGTTGAGGGCTGCTGGCCTACTGTACGTAGTCTAAAATTCAGCAACAATTTTTGGGTAACCAGAGCACTAATGATAACTGGTAGAAATTTTATCTTTTTAAAGAGCAACATGTTATGAGTTTAAATGGTACATATACTGGGTAAACATGAGCTGGTGGCATGAGCTGGTGGGGAGAAGTCGAGGAAACATACCTGTGTCTGTGGATGCGTCAGTATCCCACGGTGTTAATCATGAGCTAGGTCCTTATACACAGCACAGGGAGTGAACACGATTCATGAATGAATATCAGGGTATTTGTTTTGCCTGCAGATCTAGAGTAAGTGACAGTGGTTTCAGGAACAGAAAACAAAAATCAGTACATTAATTGGTGGAGAGAAACAAGTAGGAAACATGAGATTCAGCTCACACATTGAGCAGAGAAAGAGACTCAGTCCAAGCATTGATGACTGTCTTAGTTCTGTACACAATTGCGTAGAACTTCCTGTTTACATTAATGAATACGTCTACTTATAATTAGGTGGTACTTGTATACTATTGTGCTCTTATACTGTGCCTTAAGCAGTAGTAGGGCCCGTCTTTCATCTGTGACCTGCCAGTTTACAGCTATGTCAAATTTGCTTTTGCTGCAACTGAATATAGGTACTATCACGGCAATTACTGGCTGGCGGGCTGTGCTAGTGCTGTTGGTAAATGCAGTATAGAGTAAGGGTATGATTTGCTGCAAGTAAGAGGAACAAGGCATACTGTAATTCAAGCTGAGATCAAAGAAAGATTGTGTGTGTGAGAAGTTTACTTCATGAATATATGACAGTGAAGAAAATACTGTTATAAAAGAAAATACTGACTCACCCTTCAATACCCAGTACAGAAGGGTGAGTCAGTGAATAGTTTAATACCTTTGCATGTTTTAATAGATATTGCGACTCAGTGCTCTACTGCAGTAATTATTGCTGGTGCTAATGTTGTTTTAAATCTTTTAATTCATCCCTTCAAGTGTGCCACTGTAAATTCTATTCTGATGAACATCATAAACACAAAGGCTGGAATTAAATAGCTTTGTCCCGTTCGTTTCTTTCTCTGGAGTACTATAGAAGTGTCAGATAATTTACGTGAGCCTAGAAATATTGGTTTAATTTTTAAATATGTTATATGTGCTCTGTTATAAGTGCCCTGGTCGTTTGGTACTCAACATGTAGCTGCTAACCCCGGGAGATAGTTTTAGAAGGTTATCTGTTTCCATGGAGAAGCACACAAGAAGCACTGATTTTTCTACTTAATAAATCAGAAAGCTAATGTTTGGTAGTGAAAAAAAAATTCTCTCAGTATTGTCCTCTTTGATAATTCTGAGTACACCAGGTAATAAGGGATTGATCTAATGACATTAAAAAATACACTACAAAAATTCTTTCCATCTGATCTTATATGTGTATTTTTAAATGCTGAAATAACCAAAATACAAGTGGGATTTTTGCTTACTACGAATACATAAATACATACATATATAAGAAAGATGAGTAGTTACACTGAGCAAAATAATCATTAAGGCCCTTCCAGTTCTAAAATTTGGGTTCTGACTAATGAAGGGGATGTTTTCAGGATTTGAAGTCTCTGCTTGACCTTCCCCCAATAGTAGACAACCATTATTTGGGAACCGGGTAGAACTTTGCTGAAGGTGTATTGTTCACACCAACCTGCCTGATTCAGAGGAGTCGGTCATGCCTCTCAGGGCCAACCCAAAGAAGGGCATGGGGAATTGGAAAGGAAGGGGACTGGAGTTGAAAAGACCCAGGCATTGTTGGAACTTGAATTGAGCTGTAGCCATGTGTGGAAGAGGGGGGACCCGTACAATTCTGTCTTAACAGGGTAAATAAACTCACCTGCCTTGAAATCTGTACAACTTGCTGGCACTGGGAATCTCCTCTACTTTAACTGAGACAGAGGGATCATAGGATTCCATTGAGTAAGCTTTGAAGTGAGGACAGTAAGCCAGGGACCAGCCCTGAGATCAGATTCCCTTGTTTAACAGTACTGCTTAGTACACTCGGTGAGTCAGGAATTGTCTTTCTCTTTGCCGAGACGAAAGTGGCAGTGAGTTTTTTCAGGGCCATAATCGTGAGACAAAAATCTTCATTCCCCTTTCAAAACTGATAAATCAGAAGACCCACACATCCCTAATGATTAAGTACAAACATTCGGTGTGTTCCCAGCCTTCAGTTGGGAAAGTCAGAGTTTACACCAAATGTTTCTGCAGAGTAGAGCTTCTTAGGTATTGAGAACAATGATTTGGTCAAATTGCTAAAGAAATGGGGAGAGAGAGAGAGAGAACTTCTAACTTGGAAAATTTTGATAACGGTAGGGATTACAAATTCCCTTTCCGGGACAGATGTATGTTCCATCACTCTTCATTGCCAGTTTCTACAAGTGAGGGATCTTCCCGTAAGGGAGTGTACCTGGGCTGTACTGACCTCAAGAATGATCTTTCCCTCTGCTCCTGAGAAGGCGGGTCAGGAAGTCCCAGTGTCCTCTCCTAATCCTCTTCCCTGCATCACCATCTCACTCTTATCCTTGGAACCCGGAGCTCTCTTCCTTCCCCAACTCTTGAATTGAGAACTCAGGAAAGCCAAGCTCTCAGCACGGAAATATAACCAAATATTTGAATTTTTTTTGTGCCCAAAGTTTGTAAAATGACCTGCTTCCAGGTTGTGTTTAAGTTGGTTGGTGGAGGAGGGGTGACAGAAAGAGGACGTCTTAAACCTTGATCTCCAGAGCATTCCTCATCACAAGTAGCAGGTAGCGGCCCAGGTGTTAAACACAGAGGGGGCACTGTGTGGGAGCAACCAGGCAAGGAACAGCTGCCCAGGACAAAGAAGCCTGGAAGGGATATGCAGTCGGGGGCGCCAGATGTCACACATCCTGGGAGGGCAGGTGGAATCCTTGAAAGAGTTTTGGAGTCAGACAGACCTAATATGTAGATCCTAGCACCACAGGTTATGACTGAATGACATTAGGAAAGTTATTTTATTTTTGGGAGACTGTTTTCCCAACTTTTAGAATTATGATAATAATACCTTCCTTACAGATTGTTGTAAGGTTTAAATGAGATAAACATTTGAAAAGAATTAGCACAATTCCTGGCATGGAGTAAACATTTAACAAAACGCTCCCTTCCTTTAGTTTATTCTTGCCCCTTGTCATCTGACCTCCCCCCACCAGCCCAGTGATGCCCTGTCACCCCGACCCAGCCTTCACCCTGCTCGAGCTGCAGGCTTATTTCAGAGAGTGTTTCGGGCTGAATTGTGTCTTCCCCCAAGTTCATAGGTTGAAGTCTTAACCTGCAGGAGTTCCGAATTTGGAGATAAGGCCTTTAAAGAGGTAATTAAGTTAAAATGAGGTCATTAGGGTGGACCCTAATCCAGTACGACTGTTGTGCTTGTAAGAAGAGGAAATTTGGTTCTAAAGATATACAGAGAGAAAACTATGTGAAGATACAGGGAGAAGATGGTCATCCACAAGCCAAAGAGAGAGGCTTCAGAAGAAACCAGTCCTGCCGACACCTTGATCTCAGACTTGTATCCTCCAGAACTGTGAGGAAATAGCTGTCTGACAAAGAAGCCGCGAAGTCTGTGGTACTTTCCCAGACCGACTAATACAGGAGTCATCACTGAAGACTTGGGGTGGGAGGAACGTCTGCTCCCATAGCCCAGAAGGTAGGGGAAGAGAATGAGGGCAGCCTCTTGTCTACCCTGGTGGAAGGGAGGTGAGTTTGGATGTTCCAAACTCAAAAAGGCTCCCCTGACACAGAGTAGCTAATTTTTGTAATATTGTTAATTCACAATTTTGTAATGTTGTTTCAGGTACATTAAGCATTAGAAAGGCTTTTGATGGCTGATATGGAGGCCTGACCACCCAGATAACATATGACTTGCATAACCTTTTGGATCATAACCTGTTCTTTTTTTCTTTTAATTTTTTTTTTTTTTAAATGGACAGAGAATCTGATAGACACCTTTTTTTTTTTTTTTTAAAGAAATTCACGTTCTTTTATTTATTTATTTATTTATGACTGTGTTGAGTCTTCGTTTCTGTGCGAGGGCTTTCTCTAGTTGCGGCAAGTGGGGACCACTCTTCATCGTGGTGCGCGGGCCTCGCACCGTCGCGGCCTCTCTTGTTGCGGAGCACAGGCTCCAGACGCGCAGGCTCAGTAATTGTGGCTCACGGGCCCAGTTGCTCTGTGGCATGTGGGATCTTCCCAGACCAGGGCTCGAACCCGTGTCCCCTGCATTGGCAGGCAGATTCTCAACCACTGCGCCACCAGGGAAGCCCTTCTTTTAATTTTTATTAAAGTATAGTTGATTTACAGTGTTGTGTTAGTTTCAGGTGTACAGCCAAGTGAATCAGTTATACATATACATATATCCATTCTTTTTTTAGATTCTTCTCCCATACAGGCCATTATAGAATATTGACTAGAGTTCCCTGTGCTATACAGTAGGTCCTTATCAGTTATCTATTTTATATATAATAGTGTGTATATGTCAATCCCAATCTCCCAATTTATCCCTCCCTCCACTTTCCCCCCTGGTAACCATAAATTTGTTTTCTACATCTGTGACTCTGTTTTGTAAATAAGTTCATTTGTATCGTGTTTTTAGATTCCACACATGAGCAATATCATATGATACTTGTCTTTCTCTGTCTGACTTCACTTAGTGTGATAATCTCTAGGTCCATCCATACTGCTGCAAATGGCATTATTTCATTCTTTTTTATGGCTGCATAATATTCCATTGTATATATGTACCACATCTTCGTTATCCATTCCTCCGTCAATGGACATCATAACCTGTTCTTAAGGTTCCCGTTCTTCCTGTGTCTTGGTTTATATTGACTGGTTTACTGCCGTTCATTTTTTTTTTCTTTGTTGTTGCATTGTGCCATTCTTCAGGAGAAGTTCTCCTTGGCCATTTTTCCATGGTTGTTTGCTAATTTCTAGCACACAAAACATCTAGTTTAGATCAGTATAGTTTGTTAGACATAAATCCTGGGGTAGAGGCAGGGGGGATGCATCAGACCACCTGGGAAATCCTACTTCTCCCCAAATTACACAATTTCCTCCACTCCTCACATTGAGATGCTAATGCATGCCAGACCCTATCAGAACCTGGACAGGCCTTGGTGGGGTGGGGATGGAGTTGAGAGGAAAAGAGTTCTTCAAGGAGTAGGGAAAGAAAATGTAGTTTTAAAATTCACTGGTTTAGTGTTTTCTCATTATGTTAATTTGCCCACATGGTAATTCACCTGCATTTTTCTGCTTATTCACACTCAAAAGTTCTTCCAGCAATTTATTTCCATCAACTTGGCATTTCACTGTCCAGAAAACCGTAGCCCTCCAGCAAGCTAAAAATGCATGGTGTGCTTCTTTCTCCAGGTTGTTTATAAAACTGTTGACACTAAACCTTGGGGAACTCCTACTCTTAAGGTTTCACTGTTTCGTGATTTATTTATGCTCCATATTCATCTAACATTTATTGAGCTCCTCATATATGCCAGCTTCTATTCGAGGTGTTTTTACTTACGTTACCTGGTTTATTCTCAAAACAACTCAATGAGATAAATATTGAGATAAGACTGAGGAGAGAATATGTAATTAGGCGGAGATAAAACATCAAACTGGACAGAGCCAGGATGCAAACCTCAGTGAAGGACATGGAAAAGAAACAAATAAAAACAATTACAGGCTGTGCTAAGTGCTAAGAAAGAAACAGTGTGTGGTGGTAAGGATTGTAGCTGGGTACTGGGCAGGAGAACCTCTATGAGAAACTGACCTGCAACTTGCAAGCTGAAGGATGATCAGGAGTGAGCCAGGAGAGGCAGCAGGTGAAGAAGGTAGAGACACTAAAGTTTAGTGTGTTCTGGAAGGTCAGCCCGTTTGCAGCTTAGTGGGCAAGAGGATGAGCGATGAGAAGTGATCTTGGAGAGGTGGGTAGGAGCCAGAGCATGTTGGCGCACTGAGGCCTGAGTAAGGAGATTGGACTTCAGTGTAAATTCAGTGCAAAGCCACAGAAGGGTTTTTAGTGAGATGACATCAGTTGACATTTTAAAAGAAACCATGGTTTTCTTATTGCAGAATGAGTGTTTAAGGAACCATATGGGGATCTGACAAGGAATGTAGACTGCCTGCCCCGTGTTTGTGGTTGGCACTGTGAGGTCTGGCTTTTATGTAACCGTGAGAACCTGCATGGGAAACCAAGGGTTTTTGGGTCCAGGTGATGTGAAGCCTTACCCTTATTCTTTGTTTCTATTCTGAAACTGCTTTCCTGTCCTTGACAAAACAGTTGCTACAAACCCACCGATTCTATTTGTAGATTCTGTTGCCCCAAGTTTATTTATTTATTTAAAAAAATTATTTATTTCATTTATTTATTCTTGGCTGCATTGGGTCTTCGTTGCTGCACGCGGGCTTTCTCTAGTTGCAGCAAACGGGGGGCTACTCTTCGTTGGGGTGCGCGGGCTTCTCACTGAGGTGGCTTCTCTTATTAAAATGGTCTAGCAGCAGTGTCACCAGTATTCATGGGAATGATTTGATGTATTTCTCCTACTGACCCAATTTGATCTCTAAAACATTAAAAGTGAACTAGTGCTTCTTGGAAGGTAGCTGAAAGGACAAAGGATTCTGCTTCAAAGGGTTTTCACTGGCCGGTTTCACCAAAGAATTCACTGTCAGTTCAACAAAGCATTTCAAAAAGAGAGTAATTAATTCTGTTAGAGTAACTTGAGTACCAAGAATTAGGGAGGGTATTGGTGACCTTGACAGGACTGATAGCAGTGGAATGTTGGGGGTGCAGAACCACTTGGTGGTGGTCGAGGAAGTAACAAGAAATTAGGGGGTATGGGCTTCCCTGGTGGTGCAGTGGTTAAGAATCCGCCTGCCAATGCAGGGGACACAGGTTCAAGCCCTGGTCCGGGAAGATCGCACATGCCGCAGAGCAACTAAGCCCGTGCGCCACAACTACTGAGCCTGCTCTAGAGCCCGCGAGCCACAACTACTGAAGCCCACGTGCCACAACTACTGAGCCTGCGCTCCACAACAAGAGAAGCCACCTCCATGAGAAGCCCGCGCACCACAACGAAGAGTAGCCCCCGCTCGCCGCAACTAGAGAAAGCCCGTGCCCAGCAACGAAGACCCAACACAGCCAAAAATAAATAAATAAATAAACAAATAAATTAATTAATTAAAAAAAAAGAAATTAGGGGGTAGAGGCAGTGCGTTTGGATGATTGTTAAAATAAGTTTTCCTGTGAAAGGGCCAGAAAAATGGGGTGGCAGCTGGAGACTTGAGGTCAAAGGAGAGATGTTAGGACAGGAGATATTAAAGTATATTTGTAGCACTCTTCCTATTTTCATCTTAATTTTCTGAATCTGAGGGGCTTCTGTTTCTTAATTGAAAATGTTTTACTGATTTAATGTCCTTGTTTTTTCCGTTAGTTTCAACTTCTAAGTAAAATGGCCCCATGAACTCTAGGCTTTTTGAGCAGGGGGATGGAGTCTCATTTACCATTTTATCCTCAGTGGTGTAACTATGGTAGAGTCAGTGACTGTTTTTCAATAGATGAGTTAAAGATAAGCAGAAAAAAATAAGAGCTTGGCTATAAAGTTATCCTTCAGATTCACTCATTAGAACCAATTCTTTACTTTTGGTGTTCTTCATTATCAGACTGAATATATGGGGCTAAGATATATCTGTGTCAGACTGCCCTAGTGGATTTATACAGAGAAGGTACTGTGTTCATGCAATAAAAGTAAATTATTCTTCCAAAACAGAGTTTGAATTTGAAGGCAAGAAAAAGAAAATTCAGATTAAGAAAAGAAATAAAAAAATCACAGCCGTATACATTTGTGATGAAAATACCCCAAAGACAGATTGTTCTGGAAAAAATTATGTAACTGTTCTTTGCTAATTTAAGGGGGAAAGTACTTTTTTTTTTTTTTTTTTACCTACTATGAAGGCTTGTTTTAGTATCTGAAGTTTTGGATTTGGGATGTACTTAGGATGTACTTAGGACTGAAAGTTGAACTAGATTCAAGCTACTGACTTACAGGGGTAGGCTGCTACTTATCAGTAGATAACATTTTTGACAGCAAACTCTCAATTGTATAATCACCAAAGCAAAATTTTAAAAAATCAGTTGGTAAAATATAGGACTGGAAAGATCTTTGCGCCGAACCTTTGCTTTTTTTTTTTTTTTTTAATTTTTTTTAATTTTTTTTTTGTCGTACATTTATGTTTATTAAAAACTGCCACAAACAAACAAAGCCTGTACAAAAAGCAGCCAGGGCATCGATCACTTTAAAACCATAACCTTGAGAGACACAATTTGCTTAGGACTCCACCATCTTCTAACTTAGCCACGTAGTCTTCCTCTGCTACGTCTTCTTCGTCTGCCATAAACAAACAAAACTACTTCGAAATAGTAGTCTTGAGAGATATTATCGCCTAGGACCCCCTCTTCCTCTGCCTCAGCCACGTCCTCTTCCTCTTCCTCGGCCTCGGCCTCTTCCTGCAACAGCTTCCCTTTTCTTAGACTTCACCTTCGGTTCAACATCCACGAGAAGTGTATCCAGAGGTAAGCTGTCTGGCAGAATAAAATATGGAATGTTATTTCCTCGAATACTCAGTGTTTCCAGCTGTACAGGTTCTCTGTTCTTCAGGGTCATTTTCACAGCTTTAAGATGTGTATTCATGCTGACATCTACACCTGTGATTGTTCCATGGACCTGTGTTCCATTCTTTAATTCAATGGTTACAGTTTCGTGACTCAATTTCATCAAAAATCTCATGAGCTTCATCCTAGCGGCGCCGTCACCCTTTCAGTCCGAGAGCGCACAAAACCCCCGAACCTTTGCTTTTAATCAAGATTGAATTTAAATCAATCTAGACTAAATTGGCTCTAATATTTTTAGAGCTCTTTAGAAAATAGGGTTGGATAGCGTCCTTAGGGAATCATATGGGTGTATATATAAAGTTAATTTGAATAGGATTATTTGCAGTCAAGTTTTTAGAGTATGACAAAGGATTTTATTATTGTTTTCCCTCTAGCAGATACATAAAGTTAGTTTATGTAGTTACTTTGCTAGCTATAATTCCAATTTATTAATTTACAGTAAATAATACACTTGGCTTCAGAACTTACACAAAAGATCAACACATGTCTTCTTAGTAAACTATTTTTAGAATAAAATTAGATTCTAGATGCAGGGTGTGATGATTAATTTTATGTGTCAACTAGGCTAGGCTGTGGTGGCCAGTTGTCTGGTTAAACACCAGTCTAGCTGTTGCTGTGAAGGCATTTTTTAGATGTGGTTAACATTTAAATCAGTAGACTGTGAGTAAAGCAGGTTACCTTTCATAATGTAGGTGGGCCTCATCCAATCAGTTGAAGGCCTTAAGAGCAAAGACTGAGGTCTCCTGAAGAGGAAGCATCTCTGCCTCTAGTCTGCCTTCAGACCCAAGACTGCAACATTAACCCTTCCCTGGCTCTCCAGCTTGCCAGACTGCTCTGTAGATTTTGGACTTGCCAGCTCCCATAACCCTGTGAGCCAACCCTTAAAATTCATATTCATTCATTCTCTACTCTCTTCTCTCTCTCTCTCCTTCCCTCCTCCCTCCTGCCTCCTCCGGCCTCCCTCTCTCTCTCTCTACACACACACACCCACACCCACACCCCCACACCCACACACCCACACACCCTATTGGTTCTGTTTCTCTGGAGAACTATATTTATACAGGGGTTGAAAAGCATTCTCTATAGAAGGCCAGATAGTAAATATTCTAGGCTCTGCAGGCCATACTCTTCCTGTCACAACTACCCAACTCTCCATTGTAGCACAGAAATAGCCATGTAAATGAATGCATGTCTCTGTTCCGAAAAACTTTATTTACAGAAGCAGATGGCTGGCTATATTTGGATTGAGGACTGTAGTTTACTGACCCCTGGATTAAATGACTGCTTGATAATTCATGCGGAAGAGATAAGTGAGGTATGCCTTTAATTTTTTTTGTATGCATTTTTAAGGATGTTTACTCAAGTCAGGTTTGGAATAAGAAGCAGTTTTTCATCCTTTTGTATATTAGGGGTTACTACTTTGGCTGACAGTCTGACTCTTCAACTTTGGTTTTACCTGTTTTATTTTTACACAAGAGTTTCTTAAAGATGAGTACTACAACAAAAGTATCATGCATCAACGCTAAACTGATGGCTGACCAATCAGCCTTTTCTCTAATGCCCCACTCTGTTTCTTAGAGGAATGATTAATGAGGGAGGAGGAGGGTTAGCAGAAAGGGTAGCCAGAAAACACAACTGGCCACCCGACCTACCAGCCTTGCAGTTATATTGACACTTCCAGATTCCAAGATGTAATTCTTTTTTTTTTTTTAATAAATTTATTTATTTATTTATTAGTTAGTTAGTTAGTTAGTTAGTTAGTTTTGGCTGTGTTGGGTCTTCGTTTCTGTGTGAGGGCTTTCTCTAGTTGCGGCGAGCGGGGGCCACTCTTCATCGCGGTGCGCGGGTCTCTCACTGTCGCGGCCTCTCTTGTTGCGGAGCACAGGCTCCAGACGCGCAGGCTCAGTAGTTGTGGCTCACGGGCCTAGTTGCTCCGTGGCATGTGGGATCTTCCCAGACCAGGGATCGAACCTGTGTCCCCTGAATTGGCAGGCAGACTCTCAACCACTGTGCCACCAGGGAAGCCCCAAGATGTAATTCTTAAAGGCCTTCATTTTGCTCTTGGCAAAAGGAACATTCTTGCAAACACTGGTAATAATTTATCATGCCCACTTTCTCTCTTCCAATAGACCACCAGTGCCAAGAAAGTACTTCTGTTCTTTAGGATCTTTCAACAAGGCAGAGTTCTTGTTGCCTAGTTGTACTGCACTTAATCTGGGAGGAGTTTTAAGTCCTGCAGGTAGATTGAAAGTTAGAGATCTCTAAAGCAGCATATTATCATTGTTGTCTCTGGAACTGGAAAGAAATTAGGCTAATCCAAGATAAAATTAGGCAGTTAAGTTTTTAAAATGAAAATGAAAATCGTGACCCCCTGGTGTTACTATCGTATGTATTGAGATGGTCACCAGATGTATGAAGGGTAAATATTTTAGTGTAATAACAGCAGTGCTCTTATTCCCAGGAGTAAATTGCATCTAATTTTTTTGGAATGAATATAAGATTTAGGCCTTGAAAAAAAAAAAGTCATTGTTCTTATTCATTAAGTTGGACAGATTGTGTCTCATCCAAAATAGATCTTCTCACTTTTAAGTGAAGTTCTCACACGGGCTGACTGCCGCATCAGGAATGAAGTTTTTATGTCTCATCGTTACCCTGTGTAAGGATCAGTACCACCATTTTTATTTATCACGTTTCTGGAATGACACATCTATATACAAAGGCAAGGTATGGAGATCTGAGTTATTTTTCACCTTTTATTTTTCACTTTGTAAAGTCTATTTTTAGTCAGAATTTTGCATTGATGTCTTTCAAAGGTCTGTACAAATGCTACTTGTCTCTGTAATTTTTCTTCATTCGTAGTCCCCTTTCCTATATGTTAT
Source organism: Eschrichtius robustus (assembly GCF_028021215.1). Classification (NCBI taxonomy): domain Eukaryota; kingdom Metazoa; phylum Chordata; class Mammalia; order Artiodactyla; family Eschrichtiidae; genus Eschrichtius; species Eschrichtius robustus. The sequence continues at coordinate 18,236,687 of NC_090844.1, read as the reverse complement.
CTATTACAGTTAGTGTTTGCAAAATTAAATATCCTGTATTATGATTGTTTGTCTATTTGGGGAGCTTACTGTGTGCCAGGTACTATGTTAGGTACATTACGTGTATTACCTCTTTTAATTCCACAACAGCTCTAATGATATTGCTGTTGTTATTACTACCCTCACTTCGTGATGGAATATGTAGAATCACTGTGTAAACCAGCAAGTGGCAGAGATAGGATGGAGCTTTGCCAGTCTTTATCCAGAGCCTTTGCTCTTTAGTTTGGTTGTGCTTAGTAAGATTCTTCTTCACTTTGACAAACTGAACTATTAAAAAGTAAAATACTAAGGAAGAGCCAAAATTAGGAGGGAAAAACCCTATAAACGTATAAAACCTTTCTATCTTCTTTCAAAGTTGCTTGAAGCCAAGTTGAAGCCAGTGTCTTCTTCAAGCTTTTAATTTTTAGAGGATCATGAACCACTTGGTCGTCTCTGTCTCCTTTGTGTAATGAGGTATTGTCTTCACTTCTGGGGATGTATGCTAGCAGGCGGCACAGATAAGATTACTCTTGGTTTTGCAGATTACTAGTTGAGTTTCTACAGTGTGCTAAGATGACAGGTAGAAGAAATAACTTTGTTCTTGAAATTTTCAAGTCAACAGAAGAAAGAATTAACATAGGTGTGCTTTGGGATTCCACTTTTATGATTCAAATTAATGGTGTTTTCTTCTGTTTGTCTTTTCTTTTTAATAAATTTATTTGTTTTATTTAGTTTTGGCTGCACTGGGTCTTCTTTGCTACGCGTGGACTTTTCTCTAGTTGCAGAGAGCAGGGGCTACTGTTCGTTGCGGTGCACAGGCTTCTCATTGTGGTGGCTTCTCTTGTTGCGGAGCACGGGCTCTAGGCGCGCGGGCTTCAGTAGTTGTGGCTCGCGGGCTCTGGAGCGCAGGCTCAGTAGTTGTGGCACACAGGCTTAGTTGCTCTGCAGCATGTGGGATCTTCCTGGACCAGGGCTCAAACCCGCGTCCCTTCCACTGGCAGGCGGATTCTTAACCACTGCGCCACCAGGGAAACCCTTTTTGTCTTTTTTATTCAGTAAACATTTATGGGGCAGATGCTCTATGCCAGTTATTGTGCTTCAATAAGGAACTACTTTTAATAAGATCCAGCAGAGCTCAAGTCATAATATTTTTGTCACATGTGTAAAACTTTAAAATTGAAAATAAAAGAATTTCTCAGATAGAATTAACTAATGTGCTACTCATTGTGACTTGGAGTAAAGCTCATCTGCCTCCATTTTCTTTTAATAAAAATAGAAATAACTATATTAAATTACCTCAAAAGTTGTTTTTAGAAAATATGTTAAAGATGGTTATAAAAGATTTGAAATTTCTTTATGTGCGTAGTTGGAGAATAAGTATCGGCATAATTTTTAAATAGACCAAACTGAAATTCTGTGAAATAATAAAATTAAATAATACTGAATAAAACTCAAAATTCACATTAAAACCCAGTAGATTTTTGGAAGATCTGTCATAAATATGATCAGTATTGCTGTTTAATTCTCATGTTGATGTAAATGGTCAAATTACATTTGACTTACCGTCTATTTGACTTACCGTCTATTTGACTTACCATCTATTTTTTCCAAAAATGAGTCTGTATTTCCCATATATTATCTTTATATACATATATATTGGAAACATACGTGGCTAAATTATAACCTTTTCTTAAACAGTCATTTATGAACAAAATAGAAAATAACATTGTATTCTATGTGGTTTTGTCCGAGAAAGGAAATGTTGAAATTGGCAACTCTTCCACTAAATTGAAAATTACAAGGTGAACCATTGACCTACTAAACAGGTAAACATGGTTGAAAGAACATTAATTTCCTCAAGATCATAAAGCAAAACCAAGTATAGTCCATATATCTGTTAGTGAAATAGGTCAGTTTGAAAGTTTTGATACTGCTGTTTAATCAGGGACAAACCATAAGATTTTGCTAGTATTTATTGTCTTTTTTTTGCTGCGCCATGCGGCATGTGAGATCTTAGTTCCCCAACCAGGGATCGAACCTGCGCCCCCTGCGTTGGAAGTGCAGAGTCTTAACCACTGGACCGCCAAGGAAGCCCCTATTAAGTCATTTGAAATTAGTTATACACAACTTTATGTGGAACATATGTAACAAATATGGGATTACTTCCCGGAGTACTATATAAAAGGCTCTCAATAAGTAAAAGAGAAGTAGACCATAGGGAAAGTGGTAATTTAATCAGAAGAGATAGGAAAAGCCAATCATTTTATTTTTTAATAAAAATTTTTTAAAGTTCACTAGTAATCAGGGAAATGAATACTAAAACAATGACTTTTTATTTTGGCCTAAAATGTTGACAAAAATTAAAGACATTTTACATTCATAGGAAATTGGATAGGCTCACAATTTTGGGGAGTGTAATTGAAGCCTTTTTGGACTTTCACATTTAACTCTATAAATGTTATCAGAATTATTTACCATAAGCATGCATCCATGAGTAACTTGTTTAAATGAAAAAAAAAAAAAAAAAGAAGAAGATCTGTGAATTTTGGAGTACATTAAGAGAAAAACAAACTGTGAAGGGCCGAAATAGCTTTTTAAAAGATGTCTTTGAATGCATATCCAGTCAATATAATAATGGTCCAGGGCAAAAAACTTCTCACCTCATACTAACTGTACTTTTTCTTTTTTTTAATGTTATTTTGTTTTACTGTTTCAGTTCTGACAGCTAGAGTCATGGGTTAGCAAATACATTTTCTTTAAAACACCAGCACCTCTGAAATGGTCATTAAGGGTCATTCCTATATAAATGCACGAATGAATTAAAAGTGCTTTTGCATTTCATTAGATTAGCTGAAGGAGCAGAAATGTTGATCCAAGGAAGAACTGTAGTCAATTTTGGAGCACTTTGAAGACAGGGAAGTCAGAGCCTGGAGAGAAATGCGTGAAGGGAGAGGTGGAGGTCAGACAGAAAAGACAGGTTGGTCCTTCCTCTGGCCTCACATTAACCTCTTCACGTATTGTGAGAAAGTGCATATGACTCGACAGGCGCACTTGTGGAACAGGCCGTTTGTAAGTCAGAGATCATCTGTGTCTGCCTGTCCCATCCTGGGGATCAGAAACGTAAAAGGAGATTGAGAGACCAGGAAATATTTAAAGGAGCCACATCAAGGTTGGTGAGAAATCTGGAAATCATCTATTTTTTGGGTTAAGAGAGAACATATGAAGGTCTGCCATTTAGATTTTCTGTTTATTGCTACAGATTGGAAGCCTAGATTCCATAGGTAGAAGCCACAAGAGGCTCATTTCGGCACCCTCTGATCGTACAATCATTCTTTTTTTTTTTAATTAATTTATTTATTAATTAATTTATTTTTGGCTGTGTTGGGTCTTCGTTTCTGTGCGAGGGCTTTCTCTAGTTGCGGCGAGTGGGGGCCACTCTTCATCGCGGTGCGCGGGCCTCTCACTATCGCGGCCTCTCTTGTTGCGGAGCACAGGCTCCAGACGCGCAGGCTCAGTAGTTGTGGCTCACGGGCTTAGCTGCTCCGTGGCATGTGGGATCTTCCCAGACCAGGGCTCGAACCCGTGTCCCCTGCATTGGCAGACAGATTCTCAACCACTACACCACCAGGGAAGCCCCCGTACAATCATTCTTAAGAGCAATCCAGTGAGGGAGTGGGCTGCTCTCCAAAACTGTGTCTCCTGCTCACTCTAGAAATGGCTAAACGGTAGCTCTCCTGTGAAGGAGGTTGGTTGGATCAGGTAATCTTAAAAATCTCTCACAACATTACCCTCTGGTTTCAGTGCTTCTTAAGGCAATGAAACTATACTCCAGGACAAAGGGCCAGAATCCTGTATGCCTTTAAATAGCCAAGGAGGAACAAAACTACATAAATAAAGTCAAATCTTGCCTTGCTACAACTGAGATAGGCCAGAGCTTCCTAAAGACTTTAGTACAAATGGAGGATGACCACATGGGAAGCAAAACAAGGAGACGATACAGAAGGCAAGAAAACTGCCCGAGTGGGACTTTTTGTCCCAGCTTGTTTGAGCTCTGTGGTCCCTGCCCTCAATCTACCTGCCACCTTGCGATATTTACGGCAGCCCTTCGGGGATGGCAGTTTCTCAGGCACGTGGTCTGGGCCCCTTGTTGTACAGTAGGAAGCAGTTAGTCCATCGGGCATAAGAATTCATCCTTTCAGAAGTACGGCAAGAGAAGTGTATGCCGTGGACACATTTTTTTCCTTCTGGAAAGCTAACTCGGTGGTTGCCAACTTATAAAGAGCAATCAGTGTCTCTGGCAATGTGAGGAGCTGGAGAGCTTTTATCCGAACTCTGTAGTTGGAAGGAAACCCGAGAAACAGATCGATATAGGAGTAAGACCCGCCAGGGCCACGCTTGGCGGGGTTAGCTTTCTGCATGAGAGCCAGGGCTGGAACGCCAGCGGGGGCCTGGTTGAGGGCGGCCACCCGCCTTCCCTCCCCACCTCTCTGCCACAGGGCTCCTGCCTCCTCTAAACAACGTTGAACAAATATTTAAAGAATGTTGGTTTGAAAAGGAGCCAAATTATTAACCTGCTCAAGCGTCTTCTCTCTCTGTCAGGCCCTCTGTTTTCCATAAGCTTCTTGTAACCTATTGCCTGTCTCTTTTCTCTATTTATTTCTATAGTGTCCATGGAAAATATTGGAGAACAAGGTAAGATATATCACTGCCTTCAGTCTAAAATTTTAAAAATAGTTGGAAAAAACGAATAGCATTCATTTAGATTTGGTTGGAGTAAGTCATACTTGGAGAATGTTGGAGTCAGGATGGGTTAAAGGCATATCATTCTGTCAGCCCCCAGACTGAATTCTCTCAGACGCTTGGCAGAGAACTTGACCCTGAAGTGGCAGTCACTATGCCAAGGTTCTTATGGTTTCAAGATACAGGAATGTCAACAATCTCCTGTTTCAACTCAGAGTCTGACCCCATGCCTGAGTCAGCTATATAATTCATGAAAAATATCATTGGGTCTAGTCATCTCACACTGATTTAAGTGCCTGTGAGGTAACTGAATGTTTTAATGGTTCTATAATAGGAATATCAGCTTCTTTTAAAAAGCTAAAATGGCTGTTAAGGTTTAAAAATACCAAACATGCTATATTTTAAATTAAATTAGCATATTTTATTCAACTGTATCTTACACAAGTAAGTTATATATTAATGTATTATCCAGAATTAATCATTATCACTGTATACAAAAGTAATATTTCAGCTTTGCATAGGACTTCAAGACTAAAATACCATACAAAGTGTGTTTATGTACACTACCTTAAAAAAATATTCAGAATGTTTTTGTTAACAGTTGTCCTATGTGATCAGTAAGAAACTTGAACTCTTCTTGGAGGAAATCTCTCTTTGTTCAGAAGATCTCTGTTTAAAACTACTGTCCTTGAAACAGGACCACCAGATTTGACTCGAGCTGAGCAAAATAGGCAAACAGCTCAAGCAGGAACTGCTTTTGCTGTTCTTTGTTAGTGAAGCAAAAGTTCTTACAGCCTGAATGTTTTAACATTCGTTTAACACTTTGTTTATGATTTAAAGTTGCAGGCATAACTGCCTTATTTTTACAACTTAGGAGAGGTCCCCGTAGCCATTTTGCCGATAGATGGGCTTGTCTACAGATGGGAGGGTTCTAATCATGGGATAGTAAGTAATTAAATAATTAAATTATTTGGTTATTTTAGAACAAGCACATCTTTTGTGAATACCATGGTTTTAGTATGTATTTGTATATTAAAGTGATAATTTTGTTTCTCTCATTTTAGTTGTGTGCCTGATTGCTTATCATCTACTTTTTGCAATGTTTGTCTGGTCGTATTGGAAAACTATCTTTACATTACCAATGAATCCTTCAAAAGAAGTAAGTTAAAATATTAGTATAGTTATGTCCTAAAGATGGAAGTCTGTAATACTGATGTCTGAAGAATGAGTTTTATGTCTTTTTATTAATGTTGCAAACTTAGTGATTTTTTATATTAATGTGTTAATTAAATACTTGAATTTTCACTTGATAAATATTATTTTTGCACTGGATGAGTATTATACTTACAATATTAAATATGTTATATGTTCCATTTCTACTTTAGAGTCAGACACAAGGATGGATGGATGGATAGATAGATAAAAAGATAGAGCTGAAGGTAGACACATTTCTATTATAATTGTCATACTAATGGAGCATTAGTTGGCTGTCAGCCACCAGAAACAACAACAGCACATTAACGACTTAACTAATCTTCTCTTTCTTTTTTTTTTTTAATTAATTAATTACTTTATTTTTGGCTGCATTGGGTCTTCATTGCTGCGTGCGGGCTTTCTCTAGTTGCGGCGAGTGGGGGCCGTGCATGGGCGTCTCACTGCGGTGGCTTCTCTTGTTGTGGAGCACAGGCTCTAGGCGTGCGGGCTTCAGTAGTTGTGGCACACAGGTTCAGTAGTTGCGGCACACGGGCTTAGTTGCTCCGCGGCATGTGGGATCTTCCTGGACCAGGGCTCGAACCCGTGTCCCCTGCATTGGCAGGTGGATTCTTAACCACTGCGCCACCAGGGAAGCCCAATCTTCTCTACTTTCGAAGTGTAGCTAGTCTACAGCTGTCAGGTACCCAGGCTCCTACCCTGTTGCTCTGACATGTATAGCCTCCATTCCCAACATTACCTCTTGGCCTAAAATGGCTGCTTCATTTCCAGCCATCATGTCTGCATTCCAGACAGCAGGCCAGAGAAAGTAGAAAAGAAGAGTAGAAGTAAATGTCCTTCTCTTTAAGGACTTTCTGGAAGTCGCTGATGCCATTTCCACTTACATTTAGAACTTAGTTTTATGGCCACATTTAATTGCACAGAAGACTGGAAATTTAGTGTTTATTCTCAATGGCCATGTTAACCACGTTAGAAGGAGTAGATGTTGGGGGACAACTAGCAGTTTCAGCTACAGAAGGTTTTTTAAATAGAGTTATATATTCAAATATGCATCTTGAAAAGATCATTCTGGCGAACTTTTTGTTTCTGGGTGTTTAATCCTGGTTAAATGTCCTTGAAGCAGAGAAACTGTGATTTACTCATTTTTGTACCCTTGGCACTTAGTCTAGTATATGGTTGTTGAATAGAAATATACTCTGCTCCAGTAATAATAATGTAGTTTTAGTAGGCTAACGTTAAAAAAAAGAAGTCTAGGCATCACCTAGAATTGTTTCCTGAAATAATCTGTTTGAAATGCAGCTGTGGTCAAAAAGGCCAGTAAATATGCTGTATGAACTGGGAAAGGATATTAAAAACAAAACCACAGGTATTTGCACAGTATTAATGGCACGCTTGGCCTAGAATGCATTAGTTATAGCCTTTCTTCTTCCTCTCTCTACTTACTTTTTTTCCTACCTCTTTTTCCTCCCTCCTACCATGTTCTCTTCTTTCCTATCCTTCTTACCCTCATCCTGTCCTTAGTTGTAGGTTTGAAGGAAATTGCTGACTTTTATCATAGGTCATCTCATCCACTCTGGTGGTTTGCCTGTGACCTCTGTGTTGACATGTCCCAGATCTGTTTCTAGCCTGACCTCTCCCACGAATTTCAAATTTATATTATCTCCCTGCCAAACATAGCTCCTTGATCACTGCACTGACACCGCAAACACAACGCATGTGAGACTGAAGCCACCACCCTCTCCTTCCCCAAACCGTGACTCATCTGTTTCTTCTACGGGTTAATGCCACTGCCAACCACTTTGTCATTCGAGCCAGAAGCTTGGCATCCTTGCGCCTCCCCCAGCATCCAAATCCTGGAAATGTTTGCACTTCCTAATTTTTCTTTTTCAGTTCCAGCCCCTTTCTCTTTATTTTCCATCACTGCCCTAATTCAGAGTCTTGGTCATCTCTGTCATCTGAGACATTGCAGTCTTCTCTGTGGTGTCACCCTTGACAATCTTGCCTGCATTCCCTTCGGAGAATTCTGCAAAAATCCATCCTTCACTCTGCTGCTTGTGTCTATTCAGTGAGTCTGCCCATCCCACAGGGTGAAGGCCAGTCTCCCTAGTTTGGCAACGATGACTCTTGTCCAAATTTCTGACTCCTCACTTTGTACTCTAGTAGTTCTTATGTACATGGTTTCCTGTGTACACCATGCCATAATTTTCTTTCTAGAATGTTCTTAACTCCTTTCTCATTAAAATAATTTTATTTTTATCTATAGTGGCAGCTCCTTCTTGGTCTCCTCTGCTGGTTCCTCATTATCTCCTGAACCTCTAAAGCATTGGATTATCCCAGAGTTCAGTCTCTGGCCCTCTTCTCTTATTTATCTACATTATGACTTTATATACCGTCTCATCGCTTTCAAATTAATCACTAGCCTGATCCTCCCTCCTAAACTCCAGACTCCTTTCCAGCTTCCGATTTGGCATCTAATAGGAATTTCAAATTCAAATTCCAAGTACCTGAAAATAAACTTCTGATTTTCTACTTGATCCCCAAATCCTTCTATTCCTACATTTTTCCCATCTCAATGATGGCAATTCCATCCTTCCGGTTGTTCAGGTCAAAATCTTGGAGTCACCCTTGGCTACTCTTTTTCTCTCAGACGCCACACCCAGTCAATCAGCAAATTCTGTAGGCCATACCCTCAGAGCACCCACGTGTTAGCTCACGCCCCTCCATGCTCCCAGCGTGGTCCAGGCCACCAGCATCCCTGCTGGTATATGTCCAGTACCCTGTCAGCACGTTTCCTTGCTTTTGTGTTTGCCCTCTTCTGTATATTTTCAGCACAGTACCAGAGTGATGCTTTCAAAACACAAGACAGTTCATACTATTCCTCTGCTCAGAACTTTGCTGTCATATCTGAGCTCACTCAGAGTAAAACCCTAATTCTCTGCTGTAACCTAAAAGGCTGCGCATGGCCTGGCCTCACACCACTTCTCTGACCCTCTGTAATGCTGTCTTAGTCGCATCAGTTTCCTTGCTGTTCTGCCAGCACACTAAGCGTGTGTCTCCTTCAGGAGCCTTGAGAGCGGCTATTACCCCTTGATCTGGAACACTCTTCTCACAGCTAACGGCATGGCCACGCCCTTCCTTTTCTTGCTCTCTCTGTGTCTCTGCCCAAGAGTACCTTTCAGGCGTTCCATGACCACTTCCTCCAAAATAGCAAAACCCCATCCCTGCTTTCCTTCTAAACCTTACCTTGCTGTGTTTTTCTCCATGGCATATCATTCTGTAATTCATCCCATAGTCATTTTTTATACCATCCCTAGAATATAAGCTCTACAACAGCATGAACTTTATCTGTTTTATTCACTAATCCATCACCAGTACCTGGTGTCTGACCCTTAAAAGGTACTCAATAAATATTTGTTAAATGACTGAAAGTTGAGGAGTTACGTGTATAGAGACAGGTTTGTGTTTATAGCTTTGGCAGAAAGTTGAAGTGACTTCTGATTTCTCCCTAAAATTATATGTGAGATCAACAACTAAGAATAATGGGGGAAGTAGGTTGACTGAGGTTTGGAAGAGCAGAGAAGGTTTGAAATAGCAGCTGGAGAGAGAGGAAAAATGAAATGATAAAAAACGCAGAATTGAGGGAGTAGTGGAGGTTGATGACAGTGAATTTACAGTTTTGTACCAGGCCTTGTTGGATGACTTTTGTACAGAAGACATATACCTTATTCGATTCATACTACTGTAGGAGATGGATATTATTTATTACCATTTCACAGATGGAGCAACAGGCTTGAACATGAACTAATTATCCTAAGGCATCAAGCGCTAGTATGTGGCAGAGCTAATAACATTCAAAGCAAAGTCCTTTTGACCATGGAGGCTGCACTCGTGTCCCTGCACCACGCTCTAGCATGAAGAGTGGACCCCACGTGGGGGCTGTGGAGGGGATGTGTGCCAGGACATCAGTTGGCGCATGGAGGAAAAAAATAGCCAAACTTCTATTTATATGCTGTTCTTTTATGTTTCTCCTTTTTTAAAGATTCTTATATAAGATACATACTATATTAGCTAATAGCACATCTATAAATAAGTAAATATGCATATATTGGCAGTGCAGTCTCAAATTATTTTTTACTGGTAGGGGTACATTATCAAAAGAGTTTGGAGACCAGTGTCATGAAAGAAAGAGCCCTTGCTTGCTGGTTAAGAATCTTGGGTTATTCCATTAATAAAATGCAAGATCTTGGGCTTAATCTTCTAATTGATTTGCATCCAGAGACCCCTCGCTTGTAAAATGAGGATCTTGGACTTCCAACTGACAATAAAGTGCTCTCAAGTGCTAAAAATCTTTGGAAAATGGGACTAAAAAAGTAGGAGAAGAGATAATATAAGAAAATAATGTAAATATTTTCTTGTCACTGTTCAGAGAATATAATTTTTAAATTCATAACATTTTCCCCCGATATTAAAGTAATATAACCATACGAAATTATATTTTGAAAACGAAGAGTAGGCAGAAAGAAAAAGAAAAAAAAAATCCCACCACACTAATTCAGCCAGTTTACATTCTGAATTTCTTTCTGGTTATTTTTCCTAGTGGTATTCAGAGCACACATATTCCAGTTTTTTTCATGTAATAGTTCTTCCTTGGTTTATTGTCATTTTTAATAACAACATGATATTCTCACTGAAACACTGCATTTTTAGTCTGATCCCAACTTTTCCTGTTATAAACAGCGTTGTTAAAGTGTTTGTTCATAGAGCTTTACCCATATTTTGGGTTATTTTTCTTAATATAAATTCTCAGAAGTAGAATTACTAGACGAAGGAAATTTAAGTCACTTGCCAAATTGTTTCCCAGAATAATTACAGCAATTTCCAAAGCCACCAGTTTTTATCAGAACCTTGGCACTGCATGCTGTTCTTAAGAAAACTGTTGTGAATTTAATAGGCAAAGAAAGTTCTACGTTTTAATTTGGACATTTTAGGTACTAGTGAGGTTATATTTTAATTTTTGTCCTAAGTCAAAAACAACTAGCAAAAAAGGAAATACGGTTCTTTGAGTTTTCTGTTTATTATTGGATTCTGGTTTTTTTCTTAATTTGTGCACCCTTTTAAAATTATACTCTCCTTTAATCTGAAAACTGTGTTTGATCCCAGATGTTGGTTTCTAATATCATTCTCTAAGGAAAGGAAGAAGAGCTCCTTGGAGAAATGGCTGATTCTAGAACTAGGGCAGGATATTTTGAAAATGAGCCTGGAGCGTATTATGCCAAAAAGTAAAAGGTACTCCAAAAAATAAAATAAAATATATTGATGGTGGTATATCAAAGGGACATAGGATCCAGTTGAAAATGTCCCAGTGACCAAAGCCGGAACAATTTCAGCAGGAAAATAAATAAAATAGTGTTCATTTATAACTCAGAGTATAAAATAAATATCTTTGAGTCTACCGATATAAAGAAATGATTGAATGAATAAATAAATGGGGAGAAAAGAGAAATCTCTTTTACAGAAGAATTCCGAATAATTTATGTACATACTCTGCCCTCAAGGAGGGGAAGAATAAATCTCCACTCCTTAAATGTGGGCTGCGTGTGGTGACTTCTTTCCAAAGAGTACAGAATGAAGACAGGGAAGTAACGAGTCACTTTACAGTGGAGAAACCTGAAAAACACTCCCTCAACCAGGTGATTGAAGTCAACATCAACAGTGCTAAGTCACATTGATAGTATGTTCCCTTGATATGACGTGGTGAGAATGGCACTTTGCCTCTGTGGTCTTCCTCCCCAAAACCCGTAACCCCAGTCTGATCATGAGATAAACTCAGAAAATTTCCAGTAGAGCAGCATCTTACAAAATACCTGATCAGTACGACTCAGAATTGTCAAACTCAACAAAAACAAGGAAAATCTGAAAAATTGTCTCAGCCAAGAGTAACTTAAGGAAACATGAAAAATAAATGTACTGTGGTCTCCTAGATGGGACCCTGGAACAGAAAAAAAGATATTCAGTGAAAACTAAGGAAATCTGAATAAACTGTGGACTTTGGTTAATAACAATGTATCCATATTGATACACTAATTGTCCTAAATGTACCATGCTAATATATGATGTTAGGAATATCAGCAAGTTGATGAGAGGATATATGGGAACCTTGTACCATTTTCTCAATGTTTCTATAAATCAAAATTGATAAAACTGTTTAAACAAAAACAAAACAGCTTGCATTACTGACCAAAGGACCGCTGCAATCTGGAAGATCGGAGGTCAGGTATATTATCTTTTTCACCCCAGGAGATCTCTCGTTCCTTCAGCTCTCTGCAGATGTCATCTTTCCTCAGATCTGTGATGTGCGTTTATACATAAAAGTGTTCTGAGGGGGAGGGGACTGCATATTTGGTGCATTCCAAGATAGAACTAGATATTTTGACATCCATCTTACATAAATAACAATTCCACCAACATGTATTTGGTTTTTAGGACCTGATGGTTGCAGTGTGTTATGTTTATTTATTTATAAAAGTATTAAACATACTAAGGACTCTTCATTTCCATCACTCACTAGAATTTACCTCTAAAGTTAGAAGGATCCAGAACTCTGTAGAAAATGTAATCAAATGTCGATGGTTTTATTCCTTTTTAGTATTAAGTCTTTTACGAAACTAATTTTCAATGCTAGGTTTTAAATTACTTTTAGAAATGGGCAAGGGAGATATATCTGCCTGAATTATGGGACTTATGGTTCTGACAATGGAAAGTTAGAGACTAGGATACAAAATAACTTTTGCTTTGATACTCAGTGGTCTGACTTAGGCTTCCTGGTACTTGTTCCTTTGTCCATTCCACAGTTCTAGCAGAGGGCTTACTCTGTGCTAAGCTTGATCCCCTTGTGGGGTTACATGCTTGTGGAAGAGATAGACAAAGGACAAATGAACCAACAAAATAATTTCAAATTATGGTGTGTAACACAAAGAAATCACACATGGACCTGATGGAGAGTATGGCAGGGGGAAGGGACAGAATTATCAGGGTCCCTACCCTAGTAAGGGAGTCATGGAAGTTCTTTGAGAAGATGACATTTCAGCTGAAACCTGCAAAATGAGAAGGAGCCATCCAGAAAGTGTGAGGAATAATGCTCTAGGCAGAGGAATCAACGTGTACAAAGTTAATAGATACTTTCTCCAGATCGACCCTACCTTTTCTTGACTATTACAGAATTACAGCAGCATTTGATGTTATACATTTTCTACCACCACTCATATATTTCCAAACAAGATACACAGTTCTATAAAGACCATCAGTACACTTACCTGTTTGTCAGTGTTTTCTTTTTTTTAAAATAGCATGTTTCAAATTTTAAAGTAGTGTCATCAACAGGTGCATGGTGCCCAACCTAGAATTTTTAAGTAAGAAAGAAAATCTGGCAAATCCTCTGATAAACCAATATGATTGCATATGATGGGTCAATAAACAATTTGAATTTTTCTTTGTTAGGTGTTTAATTCTGTTAGTAAGATCTGAATGGTGACAGCATTCTCATTGCCTCTGCTTCCTAGTGAACTTCTTTTTCAGAGTAACTCTGAAAACAATGGAATAGATTCTAGGAATCCACGATCCAATTGAGAGATAGTTTTCCACCTGTTGGAAATGTGGTTCCCAAACTTTCTTTGACTCTAAGGTATTTAATCTGCTGCTATTCCTGCCCCAGCCTCTAGGATTAGGCTGCAAGGTCCTTTTTTTCTGGGTTTGAGACTCAACACTGCTCACTGCCACTCACTGCCCTCATTTATATAGTCATGCAATCCAGAAAATTGTGTAAATATATTTCGTTTTATAAACTGAGATTTAAGGTAGCAAGCAAATGAAGAGCATCTGATAGAACGAATACACCAAGGCTTTATAAATGTGGCCTTCATTTATTTGTTATTCGTATTCATTTGAAAAAGGATTGGTTAAAGTATAATTTGAAACATTGAAATTAATTAATAGTAAGCAAATGCTGTGAGCATCTTGCAGGAGGAATATTTAATGTGGAGAGTACTTTTTTTCAAATATCTTTCACAAACTCTTAAGGGGCCTAACAGTAACATACCTACTAATTTAATGTAAGTAAATTTGATATACTAATTTAGAATAATTCATATTACATAAATTTCTACTTAGAGAAAACTTATTTTTATTTTCTTTACCTTAATGAGTCTGAAATTTTACAACTATATTAAAAATCATGCATTTGTGAATATTATGGTACCTTAAAATTATTTACATTTGGAAGCTGAAGATTTGTTTCTTTTTTTTTTTTTTAAGTTATTTATTTGTTTTTATTTTTGGCTGTGTTGGGTCTTCATTGCTGCGCGCGGGCTTTCTCTAGTTGTGGTGAGCGGGGGCTACTCTTCTTTGCAGTGCGCGGGCTTCTCATTGTGGCGGCTTCTCTTGTTGCGGAGCACGGGCTCTAGGCACGCGGGCTTCAGTAGTTGTGGCATGCGGGCTCAGTAGTTGTGGCTCGCGGGCTCCAGAGCGCAGGCTCAGTAGTTGTGGTGCACGGGCTTAGTTGCTCCGCGGCATGTGGGATCTTCCCAGACCAGGGCTCGAACCCGTGTCCCCTGCATTGGCAGGTGGATTCTTAACCACTGCGCCATCAGGGAAGCCCTGAAGATTTGTTTCTAATTTTAAAATAACCTCAGTAGAATTATCAACCTCTAAACAAAGATTTTTAATTTTTATTTCTCTGAAGATAATGATTTAGGTTCAAATATCATGACCTCATTTTCATCAGATTGTTCTTCTTTCCTTCATTGACATACTTAAATCACTTTTTAAAAACTTTTTAAAAATTGTAAAATATGTCTTACATTCAAAAACCATATATAAGGCACAGTTTAAAGAATAATAAAATGAAAACACCTAAACAATCACCCAACCAAATAGAAGCATTATTTATATTTGAAGTATCTTCTGTGTACTTCTATTTTGTATTTCCCTGCATTTCTCAAGAAGTAACAGCTATCCTGAGTTTTGTGTTAATCATTTCCTTGTTTTTTAAATAATTTTATCATATATACATATCCCTAACCATAATAATATATAGTGGTTTATTTTATATATCTGTTCATCAGTAGGTTGAGAGTCTTGGTTGTACACAGCTGTAGTTCATTAAATGTTAAGTGCCATATAGGATTCAATTATTTGGATAGGTCATACTCCAATTTATTTATCTCTTCACCTTTTGGTGGACATTTAGGTTGTGTTTAGTTTTTTACATTTTAAACAATGGTGCTGTGAATACCCTTGTACATGTCTCCTGGAGTACATTTATAGGAGTTCAAATAGACTTTTAAAACCATTTTTTTTGTGATTATCAAGTTGGAGCCCAAACAAATTTTCATTTTTCTCAAATAAGTATTTTTTTAAATTGGTTGGGCCCAATTGGCAGTATAAGAAGTAAAGTCAATGACTAGTTCTTCTGAGTGCTAGAGAAATTCACGTAACGATTATCCCTAAGTTAAAACTCACTTAAATGAGAATGCATGCTTGATGTATTTGTTTCTATTTTTGTTTTTAATTATAACCAATTGAAAAATGCATCCATTGAACCAAACTTGTTTATTTTGCCATTTCATCTATTAATGTAACTAATATTTGGATAGAACTCTACAGTTTATAAGGCACTTTTACATACTTTATTTCTCTTGAGCTTCACAAACATCTGAGGAAGTAGGTATTATTATTATTCTTCCCTTTTTTTAGGTTTATAAACTAATGATCCATGAGATTAACAGATTTGCCCAGATTTCAAATCTATTACCTCTCTGAATTTATATGCTATATACTGTTAATATTTTATAAATACCTCTTTGTGGGTATAGTAGATAAGTATGTTATCATTTCTTTGAGAACACTGATTAAAATTTAAACTTCTTCCACAGTTCCATCTCTCTTATGCAGAAAAAGAATTGCTAGAGAGAGAGCCAAGAGGAGAAGCCCATCAGGAAGTTCTTAGGCGAGCAGCCAGAGACCTTCCCATCTACACCAGGACCATGTCTGGAGGTAGAGGATAACGAGTGCTTTGGCAGGGTGGGTTGTGGTGATGGTTAGAAAGCATATCTATACTTGAAACTGTCAAACACTCATTGAAACACATTGTGCTTCAGCTTGGATTATTATTAAATCTCTCCCGTACAGTCCCATAAAACAGAATGGAAAGATGAGTAACGCTGTGGCACAGAGATCTCAACCAAGTCAGAACTGACTTGACTTCTATTCTGCCTTCCTAGCTGTGACTCAGTGAAGATGTTAGAACTGCTGAAACTTGATTTGTAGTTGCGTTCATTTTTAAAGTTTTAATTCCTATTCTTATTTAATTCAAAAGAGCAGTATCTGTAATGAGCATAACATTGATAATTCTACATAAATTTAAAACTTAGTATGTAAATTATACAAAACTTAATTTGGGTATTGATAAAATTTCTTTATCTTTAAAATTTATTTATTTATTTATTTTTTTTACAAAAGCAACTCAATAAATCTCATTTACTTGGACTAAGATTTTTAAGGTAATTTAACAGCTATCTAATTAAAGAATTGTCTTAAAAACTGACACACATGGACTACCGGTACTTGCCCACAAAGGCTCACCCAGAAAGAAACTCTGTGACTTCAGATGTATCCTGTCCCTTTCAGTGGCCACTAGCCCCATGTGGTTGTTGAGCACTTAAGACGTGGCTAGTCCAAATTGAGATGTGCTTTAAGTGTAAAACACACAACTAGTTTCCAAGACTTGGTATGAAAAAAAGGACTGTAAAATACCTCAGTAATATTTTTATATTATTTATATTTGTTTCTAACTCAGAGTCATAATTGAATATAATGCTAAGCTTCACACATGATTTTTTCCTGTTGTTTTTACTGTTTCTCAATGAGCAAGTGGTCATTCCCTGATTTAATATTATGCCACTGGTTCTATCCCATAAAGAGAGTGATGTGCTTATGTATGTTTACATATATTTACCCTGTATAAGCCTAAACTAATATTGAGGAGATTTAAGCCCCCTAAAAATAAGTTACTACACAAGTTGCCAAAACTAGTTGATGGCAGTGACAGTATCAGGTGCAAAAATCTAGTCTCCTCATTCCTAGTGCAGTGCTTTTTCTACTAGACCCCTTGCTACACCACAGTAAGACCAAGGGGGGAAGTATAAGTCATACCAGGATAAAGTATTACTATTCATTAATAACAACTACCCTTTGGATTTTTAAGTTATCTCCTTGTGTGGGTTATGTACTGGTAAGGCTGTCATCTCTTGTATTGTATGCCTATCTCCTGGGATGAACTTAATGATTCTCAAAATTTGTGACAGTCTGGAACAGAATCTGAACTTCCTGATACAGTCTTTCTGTTTTTAGTGCAAAAATTCTGGATGCATGCTAAAATCAGTATTAACTGACTAGAGTCACTGACTCAAATTACAGAAAGTGTAATAGATTATAATGCTGGTGTGATTGATCTCCTTCTGGAATGTGTGGAACGTAAAGGTAGTCATGATGCAGAAAGGACGTCCAGTGGAGCAGCCACAGTACCCCCAAGGCAGGAATGTGAGTGGGATCCTTCTCACCCCATCCCCAGCCAAGACCCTTGGGTTGTTTGGATAACTTCCTTCTTCACCCTGCGAAAGGCCGCGGACTAAAGCAATGAAAGGCTCAGTTGATGTTCACACACTTTATACGTCTTAAGAGAATTGAAGAAAGTAGATGGCAGTATAATTTGGGGTTTTCCCATTCATTCTAAATCCACAGTCCTTCCTCCAAACCTAAAAGAGAAAAATACTAGCTGCCTGTACACTGACTGCTGTACACAGAGAACAAATTCAACCGTGTACGGACTTGGGTGTAGGGTGTAGTGAGGCAGGTACTACGAGTCCTCATCTCACTTCTGTTTGCCCTGTGCTTTCTCCTGATCCGACCATCTCCTGCTTTCTTACAGGGTTCTCCAAACTCTATCATATTATTATTTATTTTTATTTTTATTAATGAGGACTATTTGCTTTTTTTAGCTCTCCCTTGCTATCGATCCTTTCCTACAAAAAAAGATTTGTAGATTTTTTGACACGGAAGGTAACCATTAGAAGTGAGGTAATTAGTTTATCATTTTGCACACAGATGTTGGTAATGCTTCCTTTTCAACATGTACCAAAAAAGTTTTAAATCACATAATACATGAATAAATTCTCAAAAAATTCAAGCAAGACAGTTAAAATAAAATGCCCCCTCCACTGTTAAGACTTTTTAAATGATAATTAGATGGCTCATTTAAAATTCCAGTAGGATGATTTTAGTTGAATAGAATATGGCACATGGAGTGTTTTTTTATTATAAGACTAAATTTCTGTTTCTGAAAGACTGTAAACAAAACCTTTTTCTACGTTGTTTTGATTTCTTGTGAGTTATTGCCCACTTTAATTTGAAAGGTTTGTTTACCCCAGTGTACTTTAGAGATAATCACCACTTGGAGAGAATCTAGCATTGCCCACCAAAACTCACCTGGAAATTCTGTGACTTTAGACCCCTGCTGCCCATTATGGTAACCACTAGTCTTTAAGTTGTGATTACTGACAACTTAAAATGTGACCGTAAGTGTAAAACACATAACAGGTTTCAAAGGCTTGGTATAAAAAAAAGTACAATATGTCACTAATATTTTATATTAATTATATGTTGAAATAATATTTTGGATATATTAGGTGAAATAAAATATATCATTAAAATTAATTTCCCCTGTTTCTTTTTACTTCTTTTAACGTAGCTCCCAGAGAATTTAAAAGTACTCACGTGGCTCACATTATATTCCTTCTGGAAAACACTGCCTCACACTTTGATACTTCGCATGAGCAAGTGATACCTTAGAGCTTCACTTGGGATGTACCTGTGAGGCTTCTTCATTCAGGAGATGAGCAGGCCATGCCATCCATCTCTGGAATTTCTGAAAAAGAAAGTTATAAGGGGATGATTAAGGAATTATTTCAATATTGAAAACAACTCCATCTAGGCCTTGTGTTCTTAAAAATAGACCTCGTTTTATTCTTAGTTTATAGCAACCATTTCTGTTTTTTTTAGAGATTATAGTATTAGCTAATATAATCTTGGTAACTGCTTGTTGCAAGTATTTTTTCCAAATTTTAAGTTCATTAGTATTGGTTTTGCTGGTCCTACTGGACTGCCCACTTAACTGATCTCCTGTAATTTTGGCAGACTGAGTGCATCCTGTCAGGTGCCTGTGTACTGAAAGAGCATCTCCAAATCAATCTTCCATAATTGTCTTTGATATCTGTATTAGAGAAGAAAGGATCAGGACTTCAGTCACAAGAATTAAAATTCTCTACTGGAAATACCTTTTGCAATACTCACTTCTAATCTTGTATCTCACCCAACAGAAAAGATGTGAGTGCTTTCCCAGTTCAAGCAACCAATTGAGTGTATTCACAAATTTCTAAAATGTGTTTCTCAAACAACTTCTAGAATGTGGTTGTGTCCTCCCCTAGTTATCCTGGCAGTGTACTGGAAATGAATTGATTTAGTCGAGGGAGACATTCTGTTTACTTTGATAGAAATGGACATGGTTGCACCCTTTGTGAATCTTACTGTGACTGCTTTATAATTATATAGTATACTTATAGTTGAGCGTGCCTTAGAAAAATTTCCCCAAAAGATTTTCTGTTCTTGGGAAACCTCTCCAGAGAACTGAGGCTACAGGCAAGTCATTCCATTTTTGATTTTACGCAGTCGAATATGTCATTTTTACCGAATTTAAATTCATTATGCTTTTTAGAATTTAGATTTGGACAGATGATTAAGAGCTATTTAATTGTGTATTCAATTCACTGTTAAATCTAAGGCTAAGTGGAACTCTTTGTTCATAGCAATCCGCTATTGTGACAGATGCCAACTGATAAAACCAGACCGCTGCCATCACTGTTCCGTCTGTGATAAGTAAGAAAACCTTTTACTTCTAAAATGTCTACATGCTGGTGGTCTTTTTATTTAACACGTTTCTTTTCTCACCGCTTTCCACATTATTTCCTTTTCTCCTTATTCATGCTTCTCAGGCCTTTATTTAGGAAGTATAACCAGCATGGTCCCTTGCATTAATATGAGTGTGGCTGAGGGCCATGACTGGTTGCCCCTCTCCCCCCAGATTTTCGCTGATATGAATGAAGTGCATGATTTTTCGCAGCTCACACTTGGCTGGTTCTAGTTCACAAGTACTTCTGTGATTCATTTCCCTCTTTGTAAACTCAGTTGGCTTCATGACAGTCAGATGTTATTATATACTTATACTACAAGGACAGGACCGCTTGGCTTAAGGTTGGATATTAACGGAAAAGCTTTATCCAGACTTTCTATAAATCTGTTGACATTTTGCACTTTATCTTCAGCATAACAGTTGTATATTAACATACGGCTTGTTTTTAGAAAATTATTTTATTTGCACCTTAAAGTGTGTATGTTTTGAATGAAAAGTTCTACTATTGGCTTGTCTAGAATTGGCCGTAGTGTTTATTGTGTTTATTTTAGATGAAGCCTTTGGCTACTCTTCGGTTTTTAGGTAAGTACATAACTTTGCAATATTTTACTCGCCACAACTCTTTGGAAATAGTATTTCCTCTTTATAATGTGTTGGGATTACAATTTTGTGGGATGTTGAGTTCTGTGTGTGTGATTTTTTGTTTAGATGTGTTTTGAAGATGGATCATCATTGCCCGTGGTGAGTATGGCTCTAAAAGAACTTTCTGTCCTTTATAACATAACAAGTGGAATCATAGATCTATTTAAATCTTTTTATAAATGAAATCTTGCCTTAGCTGACCTAGGAGGACCTTTCAGATTAAGTTCCTAGTATTTGTTTAGTTAGCTCAAAAGAGCCTTTATTCAGGAGAGTTTCCATGAAATAATTTTAACACCAGTAGGTTAACAATGTAAAAGTTATTTCCTCAGATCTGCTCAGAACAACTGGTTTTCTTTGTGTGCACGTGCGTAAACACAGAGATTCTAAAATACTTCTCAGAAGTTACACCAAAACGTAGACATAAATTATATACAATACTGCACTCAAAGTTTCTAATAAAGAATGAATTCATCTAGAGCTTTAACCATCTATTTTAAATAAAACTTAACATTTAGGAGTAGAGTAGGGAATATACAAATACACACATATGTTTAAACAAGGGTTTCCGCTTAGAATTCATTAATATTTTTTTAAAAAAGTCTAAATCATGAAATTAGATAACTTAATAGAGGATTATTTGAAAGATCTATTTAACTAATGAAGGTTGATTTTTCTACCTTATAATTCTTAATCTCAATGTGCACGTCTGTGTGACAACCACGCTAAACTTGCCAGCCAGGTTGGATTTAGACATTAAGCATGATCATTCTAAAAGCCTTATCTTCTTTCAGGGATGGCACTAGGGAAAGGTAGACATGCCCACAAATCTACACCAGGGGTAGGTGGAAACATACATAGTAAATGGTTATCTTAGCTGCCGGGAACAACAGAGGAATGTCGGGTTTGCAATGTTATTATCTCTGTCCAGGGTACCCCGTACTTTTCTTCACCTAGATTTTCTGCTTTAACATGTCAAGGCTAGTTAATGCCTATGAGAATAATGCTCCTCTCAGAGAAAAATGTCAGTAAATAACCTCTCTTTGGAGTATTAATTTTCATTTGAGGTCATTCTTTTTTTTTTTTTTTAAATTATTTATTTATTTATTTATTTATTTATGGCTGTGCTGGGTCTTCGTTTCTGTGCGAGGGCTTTCTCTAGTTGCGGCTAGCCGGGGCCACTCTTCATCGCGGTGTGCGGGCCTCTCACTATCGCGGCCTCTCTTGTTGCGGAGCACAGGCTCCAGACGCGCAGGCTCAGTAGTTGTGGCTCATGGGCCCAGTTGCTCCGCGGCATGCGGGATCCTCCCAGACCAGGGCTCGAACCCGTGTCCCCTGCATTGGCAGGCAGACTCTCAACCACTGCGCCACCAGGGAAGCCCTGAGGTCATTCTTTTGCTTTCCTCATTCTTCCCCTCATTCCATTCGTTCTGTTCTCTTTCTCAGCACGTTCTTTTCCCCCTGATATCTCCAATTATAAGTTTTCTTAGTCCTCCTTACGGTCCTCTGTTGATCCTTCCGGTAACACCTGCTGTCAGTCCCTCCCCGCCGCCCCCGTAGCCCCACCAGCCACCTGTGCGTTCTCTGCACCTGCGGTGGACAGTTCCCAAGCCCACCTGCTACTCCCACTTTGGGCACCGGCTTTTCTTTGCTTCTCTGCCTGAGGGCTCTCTTCTGTCTGGGGGGTTTGTTCAGCTCATAATCCAGGCAATTCAGAAGTGCCAGGGCATTAATGCTTCCAGAGGCCACTCTCACCCAGTGAGGGACTGGCCAGGAACACATGCTTTCTTGGCTTTTCTCCTCCTTTCTGGATAGCTGGGTGGTCTAGCTGTGATTGAGCAGAGTGGTAAAGAAACCAGGGGCATAGAGTTCATCCTGTTTTCCTATCTTAAAGTAATAACGGATAGTGATGATAAGCAATGGAGAGCTGGAAACAGGATTAATCCCAAGCTAGTGCACACCTATAAAGCTTTCCATGCCCTGGCTATCCTCAGAAAATTACACATATAGAGATGATGATTTATTATGATAGCAGTCTTTCTTTTTTTTTTTTTAATTAATTAATTTATTTTTGGCTGCATTGGGTCTTCATTGCTGAGCGTGGGCTTCTCATCGGGGTGGCTTTTCTTGTTGTGGAGCACGGGCTCTAGGTGCGCAGGCTCAGTAGTTGTGGCTCACGGGCTTAGTTGCTCCGCGGCATGTGGGATCTTCCCAGACCAGGGCTTGAACCCTTGTCCCCTGCATTGACAGGTGGACCCTTAACCACTGCGCCACCAGGGAAGTCCTGATAGCAGTCTTCCTAAACCTGAAATTAATTTGGCTTTAAAAGAAACATAGCATAATTGGATAATCTTTTAAATTTTGACAGACCCTACTAAAAAAGTCAAGGGGAACAGATGTGACCCTAGAGTTTTAAAAAAAATGGGTTCAGATTACATGTCTATACACTACCTGTTGTCACCTTCACACCGCGTGGCAATGTGGAAGAAGTTGAATGGACTGACTGCAGTGGCTTTCAGCTTCTGCGTTGCTGCTTCTCTGCACTGTCACCTCTTGTGCTGCAGCCACTGCCCCAGCCGCCATCCAGATCCGGGCACCCCCTTGCAGAAGGCAGTAGCCAGGTCGACTTGTGAAGGGTTTGGTGCCGAGGACCTAATATTCACCTAGTGCCAGCTGAATGGAGCAGCCATTTTATTTATTTTAAATTTCAAATTAAAATTCTAAATTTTAAAATGTACAGATAATACACACTCGCAGTTCTAAATTCAGAAATAAAAAGGTGCAGGTGTTCTTCTTAGCCCCTTCTTCCACTCCTCACAGGGAACCAGTGTTGGTTGCTACATGTCACGTGTGCTTTTCAGATATAAATCTGTATGTGTGCATGTGTTTAATATTTTTTATACACACAAGAAAATTTTTTACGCATTTTTTTAACACAAGCGTTTGCCTTATGGACTGGGTCTCTGCCTTTTTTTCCCTTCACTTAATATATCCTGGAAATTGTTTCATATCAGTATATAAAAGATCTTTTTCTACAGCCGTTATGTGAATGTGTAACAGTCACTTACTAAGACCTTTAGTATGTTCCCAAACTGTGGGGAACCTTTTTATCCAGGTCTTGTGTATGATTTTGAAGTTCAGTATCTGTCAACTTTTAGTGTTGGAAAAATCATAGAGCCATACCTCTTCTGTTCTCAGTGACTTCAGCATATCTGCTGCGGCCAGTTAAGAGTACCCATCAGGGTGCAGGGGATCAACCTCACACTTCTTTTTTAACTAAAGTAGTATTTGCCTTATTGGGTTTCCTATCAGAGAAGTGCTTTTTCTTTTAATAAAAAGTTTTCGTTTATCACTTAATTATATTAACAATATACCTTGACATGCTTGCCAGTGGTTAGGTAGCACTAATTAAATTAAATAATTTTAGCCTCAGTTTATTGAGTGCCTGTAATGTCTAAAGATGATATATCCATGTATCTGTAAAATCTGTAATCCTTATAACAGTGACAGATATTATTTGAAATTATTTGTTTCATTTTAAAGAAGAGGAAAGTGAGCCTCAGATAAATTAAAGAGTGGGCTTAAAGTCATATAGCAAGTTTTCTGGACTTCAGAGGCTACTTTCTTTCCATCTTTTTTTTTTTTTATATTATGTTCTTTTTCCAATTTAGGCTCAGAAAGCAATTTCCCTAAAACAGAACCAAGAGCTGTTTACCCTGAATTTAAACAACATATAAGGTATATTTACCTAGAATGTGTTTTATTTCTCCATATAAAGTCATTCAGACTCAGAAACATGCACTTCCTTTTGAAATTGAGTCTACAGAGTAGTAGGCAGTTAAAATGTCTAACCAAAAGCTGTCTGTCATGACGAGACTAAGATGTTATTCAAAATAAATATTACTCTATTTCCTCAAGTTCAAAGTACCTATCGAACTCTAAAATACCTGGTCTTTATTTACTGACTTTCTCCTGTTTCCTGGCTCTGACATGGCAAGTTACACCATGCCCCTAAGTAGAAGTTAAAGTAAGCTAAATTACATGTTGTAAAATCTACGTTCAAAATCATTTTCCTTTCTATAAAAACGCTATTTGTCATCTAATACAAAAGCTGCTTCTTACATTCCTGCAGGAAGAGAAACAGTCTTTCCCATCCCTTCTCGTTTTCCCCTCGGCCACAAAAGAGTCGTCGTCTCCATCCACGTGTCCAGTCTTAACGCACCCAGCCTTTGTCTGCCCGTTCTCTCCTCTTGAAGCCAACGCACGGAAGCACAGGGAATAGCCTCTATCCTTTTGTGACAGAGTACATTTAGGCTAGGCTAGTATGGAACTGTTTGCAGTATTATTTCTTGCCATTATTTTGTTCAGATGTCGTAAGAGGCAATCTCAGTAACTGGTTTGCACTCACCCTGTAATCTCTAGAACTGCAAATGTTACTGTTTTCATACAGCGTGCACCCACAGTTTTGCCTTCTTTATGAATTTGTCATACACAGTACCCTTAAGTTCCAAAATTACTAAATCTAATGCTGTTCCCTTTGCCTTATATATATATATTTTTTAAAATTAATTAATTAATTTATTTATGGCTGTGTTGGGTCTTCGTTTCTGTGCGAGGGCTTTCTCTAGTTGTGGCAGGCGGGGGCCACTCTTCATCGCGGTGCGCGGGCCTCTCACTATCGCGGCCTCTCTTGTTGCGGAGCACAGGCTCCAGACGTGCAGGCTCAGTAATTGTGGCTCACGGGCCTAGTTGCTCTGCGGCATGTGGGATCTTCCCGGACCAGGGCTTGAACCCGTGTCCCCTGCATCGGCAGGCAGATTCTCAACCACTGCGCCGCCAGGGAAGCCCTGCCTTATATTTTTTAAGGCAGAAGATGTACACATTTTCCATTTTTGTTCCAAATTTCTGTTTATTCATAAGCCCAGTGTTTGACTTCTGAATTTTTTTAATTACAAAATTTTTTTTAATTGTACGAACACTTACCACGAGCTCTATCCTCTTAGCAAATTTTTAACTCCACAGTACAGTTTGCTAACCACAGTCACGGTGGTGTACAGCAGATGTAGAACTCGTTCATCTTGTGTGATTGAGTAAACGTTTTTCATATGAACATAGTTTCACCTTAAGAGAGAAAGAAAAATGTCTCAGTTTACTGGCAAAGTCAGTAGAGAGCAAGATTACCTTATATGAACATAAGAGTAGGAACAAAGGTGTTTGAGGAGAGGAAACACCTATGTGTTCTATGCAGTGAGTTTATTATACCAATTAACAAAGTGAACCCGTGAAGACAGCAGCCAGTTCCACTTAGGTGTTGTGTCACATTTATACATTATCTAGGAATTCCCTTGTCTTTATGAAAAGGAGGGAAAAAGCTTTGATAGAAAAAGTGAGACTGTAAAGTATGAGTTATGTTTGTATTTATGTTTATTGGTACAGTAGTTTGAATTCTTACCACCCCTCTTACCAGATAGAGTGATTTCAGAGTGAGGACTGAGAATTATAAATCTCCATTTTTGGAATCATAACATATAGAGCTGGCTCTCAGAAAGGATCTCAGAGTGCTTGTTTGACAGATAAGGAAAATGAAATTCTTAGAGACGATGGCACTTTATCAGGGCCACATAGTTATTTAGCATCAAATGTGCATGACGACCTGGCTGGCTGGTTCCCAGTCCTGTTTCTTTTCTTAAACGTACCACTTAATATGCTTTGATAATCTGGTTGCTTCAGTGCTATACTGACGGCATGCAAGTAGTCTCTGAAGAAATTTCATCTAATTTGGGAAAACTTGAAAGATTTTAAAATTAACTTAATCATAGTTAGAAATCAAACCCAAAGGTTAACACAGAGAAGAACTTAGAAAATTCCTTTTATCTGCTTGGCATTAGTAGATTTCTCACAGGATCTATGCTTAAGGCACGTGTTTATTTGTATAACCGGACAGGAAGTGTAGGGTCATGATTGATTAAAGCAGTATTACATGTATATCAAATTTTAAAAATCTGAACATAGAGATTCCCTTTTAGTGAAGTGGATTTTTTAATGTTTGTATGTATAAAGAAATCTTCTGAGTTATGCTTAAAGAAATGCCAATAAATTTTAAGTGTTAGGAAACAAAATACTTGTATTAAGGTTGAGCATATGTATACCTAGGGTGACAATGTAAAACTCATTGAAAATGTTGTCTTTGTTTTGTTAACAGGGTGAACAATTGTGTTGGATTTTCAAATTATAAATTTTTCCTCCTTTTCTTGGCTTATTCTCTGCTGTACTGCCTTTTTATTGCTGCTACAGATTTACAGTATTTTATCAAATTTTGGACCGTAAGTCATTACCTTGGTGACTTTTTTGGGTATACAAAAATACGTATTATAGATTTTCAGTAGTGAATTAATCCAGACACTAATTTTATAGAAGAGAGCTAACTTATATATATAGTCAGTCCTCATTATTCGCAGATTCTGTGTTTGTGAATTCACCTACTTGCTAACATTTATCTGTAACCTCAGAGTCAATACTCAACATAGCTTTTGTGGTCATTTGCAAACATGCACAGAGTAGGGAAAATGGGAGTCACCCATGTGCACATTTCTAGTTGAGATCAAACCAGAGGACCTGCTGCATTCCTGTTGGAACTCACATACGGTAAATAAGTGTGCTTTTTCATTCTATTTAGTGCCATGTCTTTTGCATTTTTGTGCTTTTTTGTTGGTGATTTCATTGTTTAAAAGGTCTTCAAGCCTAGCGCTGAAGTGCTGTCTAGTGTTTGTGAGCAGAAGAAGAGACTGAGATGTGCCTGACGGAGAAAATACATGTGTTTAGTGTTTAGATAAGCTTCCTTCAGACCTGAGTTATGGTGCTAGTGGCTGTGAGTTCTGTTATTTAATGTGCTAAATAAGGTATAAATTAGGTTTTATAAGCAGAAACACACAGAACAAGGTTACGTATTGATCATTGGACAAAAATATTGTGACCAGAGGCTTACAGGACCCTAACCCTATATCTTCCCAGGAGAAATGGTTCAGGATTCACAAATTCATGGCAACTTTATAGAACAGCACCACTGCGAATAACGAGAATTGACTATATAAGAAGAATTTTTTTCTTAGTATTGAAAAATAGAAGTTTGTCTTTATGTGTAAAACGATTATTAAACTATTATACCTATAATGTCCTGAATTGTTATTAGGTATTGTATATGCTTTAGGCAGCTCATTTGTTTTCTTCACTGTGTATTTTAAACGTAAGCAAAATGAAATTAGAACTATGTGTTTTAAATACCCAAAGATATTCCTTATGAACACCAAACAATGGTAAAAAAAACAGTTATCCCCTGCCAGGGTTGCTTTATTACATTCATTAAATTATCCTTTATTATGGTAAGGCTTTCTGAATTGCTAGATCACTGATGTGAGATTTGAACCACATTCAATACTAAAGATTTATTGAATCCTGTTATGTGCCAGTTATATTGCGAAGTGCTAGGAATCCACAGGTGAATGAACATGGCCTAGCGTTCAAGGATACTTCCAGTGTCCAGCTGGAAGAATGATCTCTAATGAATGTCTGAGAGCCTGTGGCCTCACTGCTCCCCATTCCTGTGGATGATTTTATTTCCAAACCACAAATAAATTTGTAAAGGAATGACTGGTTTTCACTGTGATGACTCTGCTGTCAAAAGCTATCAGTGAGATCTTGTGACCTGGGTCAATCTGACAGATACTACAGGATATTGAAACAGAATATCAGAAGGGGACACGTCCTAGCAGCTCTGGTGCTTCACTAAGTGTCCCCAAGCCTGCCATTCTAGAGGGACTCCAGATCTCCTTGGACATACGAACAAGGAGAGTCAGTCTGGTTTCGCTTTGAGATGGCCTTTTTCATCCCATGGGTATTGTAAGGTTTATTTTAGACAGGTGTTATAAACTAGTGTTGATCTTTTTTGTGACGACGTTGTTTAAAGTAGCTTGAAGTATTACCGTGGATGTGTTCTTTGTGTTTGTAGTTGATGCTGTTGTTTGTAGCGATGTAAAACATCAATGAGAAGAGTAGCTAAATTGTGCCAATTAACCTTCCATTTTCTGGCATTATAATCAAACTGTTTAAATTAAGCATTTGTAAATCTGGAGTATGTTAACAAAACATTTTCAGGAAGTAAATTAAAAGCTATATTTTATAGCTCCCGTTATCTTGCTCCCTACTGATACAGTTTACACACATCATAATTTTTCTATGAATTTGGTTATACAAAGGAAAATAAATATCCCAAATTTTAATATATTTTTTCATGTATATATACATATATATTCACGTTATAGTAAACATTTATTCGAACCTGAAGATGTATTTTTTTCCTCAAAGTTTTAACATAAAACCATAATATCTTTCTCCATACCTAAATTTAAGAAGAATTTTAAGCGAAAAATCTCACTTACAAAAGTAGGGGAATACTTATTCCTTTGACAAAGCATTTTATTTTCTTCCTTTCTTTATAGAATGGCCTACCTGATACTCAAGCCAAGTTCCATATTATGTTTTTATTCTTTGCTGCAGCGATGTTTTCTGTCAGCTTGTCTTCTCTGTTTGGCTATCATTGTTGGCTAGTCAGCAAAAATAAATCTACATTAGGTGAGTATCCAATTATTGTAGTTAACAGAACTTTAAATACAAAACCAAATATTCATCAGAAGTTGCCATATGATTAAATGCTAACCTGTCCTGAAGTTGTAAAATCATTCTTGTTTCCCACATTGTCTTGCGGGACAAATACAAATTCACTCATTCCATATATTTTTTGACTGTCCATTGTGTGTAAAGCATTGTGTATATACAGTGGTTAGCAAGGGTAAAATAGTCTAGCGAGGGGCACAGAAAATCAATAACCAAACATAAACGTAATTACAAAATGCGAAGTGCTTTGAAACAAACAGGATGTTCAGGTATGAATCAAGGTCTGGGGATGGTAGAAGGGAACCTGTTTAGATGGAGTGGTCAGGGAAGAGCTCACAAAAGCAAAAAGTATATTTAAACTAAGAAGTCAGTCACGGAAAGAGCCAGAACATCTCAGGCAGAGAAAACAGTATGTTCAGAAGCCCTGCAGACATGGGATACAGCAAAATCAGTGCTTAGCAGGAAATGTATAGCTATAAATGCTTACATTAAAAAAGAAATACCTCAAATCAATAACTTTACACCTTAAGGAACTATGAAAAGAAGAGCAAAAAGTAAACCCAGAGCCAGAAGAAGGTGGGAAATAATAAGGATTAGACAGGACATTATGGAAACAGAATTCTAAAAAACAGAAGATCAATGAAATCAATAATTAGTTTATTGAAAATATCAACAAATATGACAGGCCTATAACTAGAAAGCAGAAAAGAGGACTCAAATCATGAAAATCAGAAATGAAAGTGGGAACATTACTACCAACCTTGCAGAAATAAAAAAGGAGTTTAATTAGGTAACCTTGGGACTTCCCTGGTGGTGCAGTGGTTCAGAATCTGCCTGCCAATGCAGGGGACACGGGTTCAAACCCTGGTCCAGGAAGATCCCACGTGCCATGGAGCACTTCTACAACCTGACAAAGGACTTTATGAGAAATTCTCAGCTAATAGGATACTCAGTGGTGAAAAATAAACCTTTGCCCTAAATAAATAAACCAAGGATTCCCTCTTTCACTACTGCTGTTCAGCACTGTACTGGATTCTAGCCAGAGAAATTAGTCAAGAAAAGAAATTAAGGCATTCAAATTGCAAAGGAAGACGTAAAACTATTGTTTTTGTGGATGAAATGATCTTATATATAGAAAACCGTAAAGAATCCACAATAAAAACTATTAGAGCTAATAAAATCTGCAAAGTTGCGTGAGCAATATGCAAAAAAATCAGTTGTATTTCTATATACTATCAATGAACGATCCCAAAGGAAATTATTGAAATTTCTATTACAATTTCAATGGCCTTTCATGCATAAATGGAAAAGCTAATCTTCAAATTCATATGGAATTTCAAGGAGCCCCAAATAGCAAAAACAGTATCCACCCAAAAAAAATTGTTAAATTCCTCCTGTTTATAAAACTTGCAACAAATCTATAGTAATCAAAACAGTGTGATACTGGCTATGAGATTCCGTTATTATAGTAGTCAGTGAAGATTAATTGTAGTATATAGTCAGTGAATGTTCATTTTTAGTGTTCAGGTGAAATCTTATCCCAGCAAGTACTATTAGGGTGAAAATATTGGTATAATAATTTCTAAACAGAGTACCTTATTTCAAATTATATGTAGAGCAATTAAATTATTTTTCAAACGTAAATTTTTCTACTAGCTTTTAACTTCTAGAAACGTCTAGATTTAACTTGTAACACTGAAAGGGCTTCCTCTGGACAGTATGGTCCTATAATTATTGAAATGTTTTATAAAAAGCTATATAACCTAGGTTGATAAATGTTAAGGATCTTGCAAATCACATTTTTCATAGTACCATGACTCTGCTAGTTATGTTTTTCCTTTTTTAAATTATGGGCAGAAATCAGTACACTTCTATGTTTATTTGCACCCCAAAACTAACATTTTAGATTTTGCATCTCGGCATTATTTAAGAAGAAAATGTAGCATAATAGACAGAACTTTGATGACCTTGTTCAAGTTCCACTTCTGTCATTTATTTTTTGTGATATTTTGAGCAAGTCGCACGGTCTCTCTGAACCTCAGCTTCCAAATGCAGAGTGGGCATAACCAGCTATGACGTATGGCTCTGTGTTGGACCCTGGTTTGGACAAAGAGCTTTAAAGTACATTTTTGATCAGCTAGAAAAAAAATTATGATTGGATGAGATAAAATTTTAATGAAATTGGAACATGGAATTTATTAACTGAAAAAAGGTTGTAGAATGTATCTGTAGTCACACTTTGGTTAAAAAAATGGACATTTGTAATTATTTTCTCTATCCATCCAGCCATCCATTTAATAAAGATTTAGAAGATGTAAAGTTTTAATTTATTTGCTTGTTTGCATTTTCTAATTTTCAACAATGCAGATGTGCTGCTGCAAGAAGAAAAGGGTTACTTAAAATCTAAAATAATATCATATTTTATGTTTGTTTTAAAAGAATAGACAGTCTTCATTGCAGGGCTGTTGATAGGCACATAAGCAGTCGCAGGAGGCTAGCCATTGGTTTTCAGAGTTTCTTCATTTAATTCAGTCATTTCTAACTATAGGGGTTGCTAGATGATGTGCTGTTTACTCATGTGATTCCTCTACCATCTTTTCTAGAGGCATTTAGAAGTCCAGTATTTCGACATGGAACAGATAAGAATGGATTCAGCTTGGGTTTCAGTAAAAATATGCGACAGGTTTTTGGTGATGAGAAGAGGTACTGGTTGCTACCCATTTTTTCAAGGTACTTTGTTGTGCAAATTTTCAGGGTTTAGACGGAAAGTGGAAGTAATCCAACAAAAGAACTCTGTAATTCTGCATAAAAACTCCTATTTTTTTTTTTAATTTTTTTTTTTTTTAAGGGCAGGGATTTAAAATTTTTTTTTTTAATTTTTATTTATTTATTTATGGCTGTGTTGGGTCTTCGTTTCTGTGCGAGGGCTTTCTCTAGTTGTGGCAAGCAGGGGCCACTCTTCATCGCGGTGCATGGGCCTCTCACTATCGTGGCCTCTCTTGTTGCGGAGCACAGGCTCCAGACGCGCAGGCTCAGTAACTGTGGCTCACGGGCCCAGCTGCTCCGCGGCATGTGGGATCTTCCCAGACCAGGGCTCGAACCCATGTCCCCTGCATTGGCAGGCAGATTCTCAACCACTGCACCACCAGGGAAGCCCAAAACTCCTATTTTTTACAGTATTATTTTATGACTCACTATTACATCAATGTGGAAATCAGTTGACTCACATCTCCATAAACATACCACATTCAAGCCAATGTGTGATATACACGTTTTGTCCATAATATAACTATGTTGTACTCACAGAGATCGTCTTTTTTACTGCATAATTGTAAGTTTTTATTTTAATTTTAGTCTAGGTGATGGCTGCTCCTTTCCAACTTGCCTTGTTAACCAGGACCCTGAACAGCCCTCTACTCCTGCAGGATTGAATTCATCTTCTAAAAAGTGAGTCCATATTACTTTCAAAGAATATATTTTATCCTCTTGCATCCTTCGATCATATGTTCCTTTGAAAAAGAATTTTAAGAACTTAAGATAATTTACTACACTAGTTTCTACCTGGAATGAGGGTGAGAGGAAAGTATGACTGGGGAGGGGTACCTAGGGAGCTTCAGTCATAATTATAAAATTCTGTTATTAATCTGGGTGGTCAGTAAACAGGTGTTAACTCTCTATACATTTTTGTTAACTGAAATAAATTATGATTTTTTAAAATGTGGTGCTTAAAAGAAAAAAATGTAAGTCCAAATTAGTCCCCCTAGTGATTAGGTGAGCAGACAAGGTAAACTTTCCCTCTGACCCTCCAGGCCTTTCTTCTGGGCCGTAACTGTTATATAAAAGAGATCAAAAAACGTCCCTGCCTGGATCAGGCCTTTGGAGATGAAATGGAATCCCAGACATCTGCTTGACAGTCCCATTAGCAATGGGCACCATATTCTTGGTACTCTTTAAAGACCTCTAAGCATGATCTGAGCCATTTCTGTGGAGAGAGAAAGGAAGGAGTCTTGGAAATCCGTTGTCTGGAGACTTTGGCTACTGCTTGAAGTCTCTTTTGGTTCCAGTCTATCAGGCATTTGAGGAAGACCTGAAATTGGATTCTGACTTGGCTACTAACTGCCAAAAGGCAAACTATCTAAACGTTTCAAAATGCTCTACGTGAAGTGTTAAGTTGAAACATTTTTTTACATGTTCAAGACAGACTTTTTTTTTTTTTAATTTTATTTATTTATTTATTTATGGCTGTGTTGGGTCTTCGTTTCTGTGCGAGGGCTTTCTCTAGTTGCGGCGAGCGGGGGCCACTCTTCATCGTGGTGCATGGGCCTCTCACTGTCGCGGCCTCTCTTGTTGGGGAGCACAGGCTCCAGACGCGCAGGCTCAGTAGTTGGGGCTCACGGGCCTAGTTGCTCCATGGCATGTGGGATCTTCCCAGACCAGGGCTCGAACCCATGTGCCCTGCATTGGCAGGCAGACTCTCAACCACTGCGCCACCAGGGAAGCCCCAAGACAGACTTTTTTTTTGATGTGACCATACCTCTAATGTTTTAAATGAAAGCCAATAGTAAAAGCATACCCATAATATCATTAGTTAAATTTTAAAGGTTTTCTTAGTTGCTGGAATGCTATGTTCATAGCACCTATGCTTATAGTCTCCCCATCTAGTTCGTGCTTCTTATTGATCACAGCACTTTGTCCACTGGAGCCTGATGTGACCCCAGCATCCATCTCAAGGTGGTGATTCTGGCAGCCATTCCAAAATCATCTTAAATTGTCATGAAATGAAACCTATTTGCCCCCTCCATCCCTAGAGTGAGCTATGTGCAGTCCAGACTCAACCAGTTAATGAGGAGGCCATTCTCATGTGTGTCACAGGGACATTCAAAGGCACCAGAGTCTTAAACTGGGTCCTGCCCTGTGAGTTTTGGCTTAAAAATTCTACAGCGCTAAATGCTATTTTTTTTTTTTTATACCTCAGGGCAGAAAAATCTAGTTTTAATAAGTTACTTAGAATGCTTTCCTGCTTTTATAAAATTTAACAGTAGTTTTCAATAATGTTTTTTATCCTTGTTAAGAGGTTTTTGTAGTTTAAGACTATTTGGGTTTTAGAGATAGTATCTCTCCTACTAAATATACAGTGGGCATTGGGAGAAATCCTAGTTCTGGCACTGTTACCCAGCTAGGTGATCTAGAAGAGGTCAAGTAACCTCTCCGGGCTTCTCTTCCCTTTCCTTTAAATGTTGAGATTGGATTTTGACAGCTAAAGTCTCTTCTACAAAATTCTGTAATTTCCCCCGATTAGCCCCTATGAATTTTCTGTGGCTAGTGCTGGTCTCCCCTGTGTACTCCAGAGTTGTATATTTGATTGTCTACACAGTGGTCCCACCTGAACATCTAAAAGTCATTGCCAGCTGAACAGGTGCAAAGCAGAACTCTTGATTCCAAGCCATCTATACCCTCGCCCCACCCAAAACTCGATTCTTCTTCATGCTTTCATGTATCAGTAGTAGTGACCTCCATTCTCCCAGATGCTCAGGCCAGAAACTTGGGAGTCATACTAGATTCCTCTCTTTCAGGGACCCTGTATATACAGATGTAGATCCTGTCAGATGTCCCCTCCAAATATATCTATAACCTGGATACTTTCTTACCACCTCCAAGGCTGCTTTCCTGGTCCAAGCCATCATTTCTCACATGGATTATTTCAATACCTTCGTTACTGACCTTTCTGATCCCATGTTTGCCCTCCTCCAGTTTATTCTCCATTAAAATGTCAGAGTGATCCTCTTAAAGCGTAAATCATATGGTGTCACTCTCCTGCTCAGAACCCTCCACTGATTTTCCATCTTGCTCAGAATAAAAGCTAATGAATGTCCTTACCTTGCGCTGACTAATCTCTTCCCCAATACCTCTTGATGTCACCCCGTACCACTTTCCCGACACTCGCAATCCTCAGACACACAGACCTTACTGGTTCTCAAATATACCAAGCATGTTCCTTATTTAGTGGCTTTGTACTTGCCAGTTCCTATTCCCAAAGGTTCTTCCTCTGGATATCTGAATGGTCTGTGCCTTCGCTTCACTTTCTGCCCAGGTGTAGCTTTACAGTAGAGGCCGCCTTTGGAAACCCTTGGATAATAGTAAGCTGCCCCTCCATTCCCTTTATACTGTCTTTTACTGTTGTCAGAGCTCTTCTTACCACCTGACTTACTGTATATTTATTATACTTCTTCCTCAATTACAACAAAATTTCCATGAGATCAAAGACTTTACTCACTGATGTAACAGGTACTCAGTGAGTGTTGTTGAATGAGTGGATCCTTGCCATTTGTTGGATTCCTGTTAGCAGTAGTGGATCTCCAAGCAGTCCTTAAACCAGGACTTAGTTCGCTCTACTTGGTCTAAGGTCCCTTTCCTGAGGAATACTTAGAATTAGAGTAAAAGAGATATTTCACATGAATAGGAGACAGGCTTTTCTTTTTTAAGATTTTCCTTCCAAAATTTTAATAAGGGGTTGTTAAAGCAGCACAAAATTGAAATAGTCTCAAATTTTAGATATAAGGTGATTATTAAAGAGCAAAGGCATATCCTTTAAAAAACATAATAGTTATAGTCAACTAAAATATGTGAAATTACTCTTGGAAGAATTTTAAGTGGGTTTTTCTTTTGAACATTATTATAATTTCTATTTCGGTGTGTTGTAAAAAAATACACTAATGGTTTCTGTGCCAATAATTTTTTTAATCTAAGTGAAATGTTATTTTACGTATATTTTTTTCATACCATTTAATATGTCATATGTGACATGTCTACTTAAATTTTAAAACCTAAAGTCTTTCTTTTAAACTCTTTATTTACCAAATTAAACATCAGATTTTTAAGACCTGATAATGTCAGATGTTTTCAACATTACTGCAAGATAATGTTCAAATTTGTTGTTTAGGTTTTATAGAGAAAGATAGAGAATTCTTTGTTCGAGACCACTTAGGCCACTTTAGAAACAATAAATAGGTCAGTTTTTCTCAAACTTATCTTTCTACCATCATCTTCATTTATTTTTTTCCATATTTTTTCCACTTGTAAAATTAATATTTTTCTTTAATATTTTTATTTAAATTGCCACTTAAATTTTTTTTAAACCAAACTTTATATCACTGTCATAAATGAGAAATTAGTATAATTTGCCATAGAATATAACTTAAAAAAAAATAAAATCAATAATAAAATACTGTTAAGTTCTAAGTAGATTCCCTTACCTGCTAAAGTCTTAGGCTGTGGCCTATTCTCCATATTAAGAATGGAGATTTGCCAAAGTCAGAGATTGTCATTGTATTGTAATCAGAAGAAAGAAAAGTGAACTGAAGCGAGAACACTTTTTTCATTGTGAGTCAGTGTGATTTAATGCCTTGTTCCTGTTTTCCCCAAATTCTCTTGGGTAACTCCTACAATTATCTTGCACCACAAGTGGGTTGAGTTCCATCCTTTGCAAAACGCTAACCCTAATACTATCAAGAGTTAACCTAATGATCATGATGATAATTATTGTTATTCAGTCCTGAAAACCATCAATTTCCTGCAAAGCCATTGAGAGAGTCCCAGAGCCACCTTCTTACTGATTCTCAATCTTGGACGGAGAACAGCACAAACCTGGGAAAAGGTAAAGCTGGTAAGAGTATGCTTGTTTGGCTATTCCGATATATTTTATTTTTAAAAGGTGAAAGTGGTAAAAATTTTTCATTCTTATTACCTGTAGAATTTTTCTTGTTTTGGAGTCAGACTACCATTGTAAATATAGAACTGTTTTCAAAGAACTGCTTGTGAAGTGCTTTGATTAATGTCTGGAAGCTGTAGAAAATCATTTTGTGAAAAATAGATTTACATTGCTTTTTTCCAGTTTAGAGAACCAAATCTTTATTATCGCATATTAAATAAAATGATAAACTCAAAATATAATTTATTTAAAAATTGGAAAAAGTGCAGTAAGCTCAGGCAAAAGGTTGAAAAGTATCTACTGAAAGGGCTCTCAAATTATGTAGTTTTTACTCAAAAGTTTCTATCCATTTCAAAATGTCGAAGTAAAGCCATTGCAGAATTGCCATAACTTTAGCTACCTGTTATTTCGTCATATCCAACTCACAGTTCTCTTGTTATTGTTGATTTTAATCTTTTGATTATTTGGGTCAATATAGTTTCTTGGCAAAAAACAAGGAAGTGTTTGAAGGCAGACAGACCTGATATCAAATCCCAGTTTGGGCACCTAATCAGTGTGTGGTATTTGTTAAGTTACTTAACCTCCTTTAGACTTAGCTTCATCTTTAAAATACTACTTATTTCTCAGGGTTGTTAAGTATTAAACAAAATATGTGATCATATGTGATCATATGTGCAGGGATGTGTATATATTATATGTGTGGTCTCCTGAGTGCAAAACCATGCATGCTCTATTAAGGCACTATTAGCCAGAAAATCTCCAAATTGACCTATTTAAGTCTTCAAATGTTTCTCCTTCATTTCTAGTCTTTTCTTCAAACCTTTTCCTAGTGCTTGCCTGACTGTGGCTTACTGCACTTTAAAGTGTTTCCTGGTTTATTTGAAATCTCTTTGGGATTTAGTGAAAAACAAACAGATAGTCCTGAGTAAAAATTCTTAAGTCATTATTTAATAAATAATCAGACACATTCTCTCTTTCTTTAAAGAGTCTTGTTCTTGAGGAATGTGTATGCCCTCTGAAGATCCCCATGATTTGAGTATTCATAATTTGGTCTGTTTCTCCACCTTCAAACATTCCATTCCATTTTTCAGTCTATGGGAGGGACTAGGTATTACCTAAACAAAATTGATGACACCTGTTTGCCTTTTGAATCCCTCAGTTTCCTTAGAGACAAAGAAGTGATGTATATTTGGGGGGTAGAAAGACAAAGAACTCTCTTTCAGAAGAGATTCATATTTCACTTTATAGTTCTACATTAATGTAGAAGTGATTTTCTGGTTTCTGTCTGCTGTTAATTTGGAGACATAGATTAATTTTCTGTTACTGTGATAGATGAATTGAGAAATTATTTAAAGTTTAAAGGATGGTGTAAAAGAAGAGAAATATGAAAATGGTGAGATGAGAAAGGGCTCAAAGTTTAGTTTGACAAGAATGAGGTAGGTAGATGAAGAATTAGAAAACAGTGATTTAAGGTAGTGTGAGAAGTGCCAGACTCAGTGTTTCTTACATTATTTTATTCACACCCCTAGTTCTTCAGGTGTATATATTTAACTGTTTTTAAAGTGCTTTTTTTGTGACACCGGTTGTGGCTGACTGTATTGTATGTGTGTGTGTGTGTGTTCTATATAACATCTTCTAAATACCCATACTACATACAGGTCACCTTTGGAAAAACTGGCAGGATTCATGACTGAATAAACAAGTCTCTGCCTATTTGTTCAAAAGCAACAACAAAAATTGCTAACTTAATGTTCTTTCTTGAAGGTATGAGCAATCCTGCACTGACCATGGAGAATGAGAATTAACTCTTC
Source organism: Eschrichtius robustus (assembly GCF_028021215.1). Taxonomy (NCBI): domain Eukaryota; kingdom Metazoa; phylum Chordata; class Mammalia; order Artiodactyla; family Eschrichtiidae; genus Eschrichtius; species Eschrichtius robustus. Next base: position 18,197,869 of record NC_090844.1, on the reverse strand, counting down.
TAACAAAATTTACTCATACTTTACGGAAGTAAGAAAAGCTTTTCCTTTATTGTTATGTTTTATATTTTCAACAGTTCTCTAGCTCTCTTAGGGCAAATAGTTTCCATAAACATATACTTTTTTTTAAATAAATTTATTTATTTATTTTTGGCTGCGTTGGGTCTTTGTTTCTGTGCACGGACTTTCTCCAGTTGCAGCGAGAGGGGGCCACTCTTTGTTGCGGTGCATGGGCTTCTCACTGTGGTGGCCCCCCCATTGTGGAGCAGGGGCTCCAGGGGCACGGGCTACGGTAGTTGTGGCACGCGGGCTCAGTAGTTGTGACTCGCGGGCTCTCGAGTGCAGGCTCAGCAGTTGTGGCGCACGGGCCTAGTTGCTCCGCAGCATGTGGGATCCTTCCAGACCGGGGCTCGAACCCAGGTCCCCTGCATTGGCAGGCGGATTCTCAACCACCGCACCACCAGGGAAGTCCCAACATTTACTTTTGAGTGACTGAAATAGAAGATGTCTTAGCTGACCCTTGGGATTGCATCAGTCATGCTGGAGACCTCTGGACATGGATTTAGCTTGAATGTTAGCTAGTACTTAGGTTAACTTGATAAACTATAAGTTGATGAACAAAATTCATTTTTATAGTAATGCATTAAATAGCAAAGATTGATCCTAAAATATTGAACTTTATATGACAAGTGTCATTTCATAGGATCATGCAATTTTTTATTTTTATTTTTTTCTTTCCCTCAGGATATCCAGTGGTCTTACTCTTGACCACCCATTAGTTGAACCTCACTGGGTCTAAATACAAGATAATTATATCTTGTTAGCACAAATCTCTGCTACCCCTATTTTTGGTCACAGTAGGACCCTAGAGCATGTGTCACCCTTAAAATACTAGGTGTTCCAAGTCATTTTCTTTAACCCGTAATTTTTTTAAACCTATAGTTCCAAATCAGTTTCCTTAAAGTGAAATCTATTTATAAGGCTGCAGTCAATAAAAAGCTACAATAAGGAGCCCCTTTGGAACAGAGCCATAAACATCTTAACAAATCAAACAACTATGTGTACTGTTACAATAAGCAATATGAAGAATTGGACTTGTGGTTGTCAAGGGGGAGGGGGGTGGAAGAGGAAAGGATTGGGAGTTTGGGATTAGCAGTTGCAAACTATTATATATAGGATAGATAAACAACAAGGTCCTACTGTATAGCACAGGGAACTATATTCAATATCCTTGATAAACCATAATGGAAAAGAATATGAAGAAGAATATATGTATATATGTATAACTGAATCACTTTGCCGTACAGCAGAAATTAATACAACATTGTAAATCAACTGTACTTCAATAAAATTTTTTAAAATTAAAAAAAATATATGAAGAATTGAACATTGAAGTTATCAAGGTAACTCTCTACTTATAAAACTGTGACCTAGCAAGAGAGCAGCACCTAAAACAAAATTGTGTCGAAGTAGTTCATGGATATCTGGTTTTTATTTTATTTGGTTTTGGTTTTGATGAATAGCCATGTGATTCTGTGTGCCAGTTGGCCAGTGTTTTGGTTTTAGATGACTCTATATGATGGTATAGTAGATCAGATTGATTGTAACTGTGGTTAGGATAGTGAAAATTTAATGTTCTTCATTTGGTTAATTAGCGAATACAGTGTAAATTTCTGGAACTAATTCTTAAAATATAACTGATTATATAAATAGGAATCATTAGCTAATACCACAAGCAAAGTATTTTACAGAACATAGTTCTGTAAAGCATACAGAGTTTCACAGGATTTTTTTTAGTACGTTGAATTAGTTATAATTACCATTGTTTGTGAGGTTATCTGTGTTAAATATTTTATAAGCTTACATAGTAACGTAACTTTGTGTGTAAATCCGGTAGATTTCCCAGTATTTTGACAAGATCAGTGTTGTGTTTGTTCATCATTATTCTCAACCCTTTGCAGTGCCAGACGCATAGTAGGTTCTAAATAAACAGTTGGTAAATGGGTGATAAAATAACATCATTGACGTTTAATATCTCACAGAAACTTGATTTTATTACATTTGAATATATGACAGTAGTGGTCATAAAAACCCAATTGCAGCATGAATTAAGTGCGTTGATGTAAAAGAAAAAAAAAAGTGTTTTCTGATGTAATGTTTTTCATTCTGTTGACATACCAGTGAAAAGTTCCTTTAAAAAATTGAATTTTCCTAAGGTAGCTGATAGTCAAAATAGTTTTTTAAAGTTTTTCCTGCTTTATACCTCAGACTTGCAATTCATTCAATACACATTTATACTGAACAATATTATCTGATATTGATACACCTAATTTGATTATATTACTAAATGATATCTCTTCTCCTTTTTCAACTACATTAGTAAATGACCTGTGGCCTTTTTATAAAATATTTCTTGGTTCAGTATAGTTTCCACACAGTCAAAATGTGCCTAAATCCATAATGGTGCTAAAGTATAGATTAAACTTAGCCTGCCCAACCTTCACTCTTATACAGTAGAAACTTTAAAATGCTGTGCTTCTATGCACATGGTGTTTCAGAATTATTTCCCTAAATCCCCTAACAACTCACTTGTCACTTGTGAACTCCTGTTGGCCTCAGACAAATTCAGAACTAAGAACATAGAACCCTGTGGCTCAAATTGGGGCCCCGAACCAGCAGTATTGACATCACCTGGAGCTTAACAGAAATGCAGAATTGTGGACCTTACCCTAGACTTACTGAATCAGAATCTGTATTTTCTGCATTTTAACAAGATCCTCTTCTCTTGTATGTGTGTATTATAGTTTGAGAATTGATGTAAAGGTCTGTCTATATTCAAGAACTCATCTGATGAGCCTTCTAGTATAGAGAACATTTAATTTTGAACAAAGGATGTTATTGCAACAGTGAATGAGTTGGTTCGTTTTTTGTTTGCTTGTATTTTTATAGTTAACACGAGAGTTTCACGTTTTCTGTTTCATCCCAAGGTAATCAGTGCTGTCGATGGATGGAAGAGGCTTCCTGCAGGAAGGCACCACTAGCCAGCTGTTCCCATCCCCTGTGGCTGGATATGCAGAATGTGAATTGACCATTTCTCTCCGAGCTGTTGCTTAAAACATAACACATTTTTACTCCAGTATACAGATTGTTTCAACTAACACAAATTCCTCTTAAACATTAAAAGTAGTTATGGTTTCTGAATCAAGGACAAAAATATCTTCTATCATAAAAACTTGGAATAAATTCATGGGCCTGTTTTCACCCAGATATTTGGGGAGCACAACTTACCACATAAAAAACCCACTGATCCTCTGATTTTCTGATTCAGAAAATTGAGACTATTAAGATATTGAGATTTAAAAGATTTCACGTAACATTATAATGATAAGCTTTATTCGTAAAACCTGTTACCTATGAGAAGGTGGAGGTAGCAGACGAGACTTGTTTACTCCCTCCGACGTGATTCTAGCCTTAGACTGCGTGAACTGTAAAAACCATGAACTCATTACAAATTTCAAGTGGCCTGCAGTTGAAGATGACCATCCATTTTTTTTTTGCCAGACTTTAATTCTAGCCTTTGTTCCCTGCTGGAAAAGAAGTATAATCACTGAAGCTTGAGCTCAACTGGCTGGGAAATCTTTGTCAGAATTAATACATTTCTGTTACATTAGAAATATATTTTTCATCTCTTTTACTTATCTGAAAATGGGGGAAGTCCATAATAACAATTATGAAGATTGGTTTATGATATTCTTTTGCTGGTTTAGCTTTTAAAAGTCTCTTTTTAGGTTATTTCTCCTATTGAACATAGCAAACATATTGAATTTTTGTTAAGAATTCCTGATGGGCCAATGGATTAATCCTTCATTGACATCTATATTATTTCTTTTTCCTCTCATCAGAAGTATGAGAGTTAAACTACATAGGTCCTCAAATACCTATTAAGATTAAATTATGCAAATCATCAAACAAAAGTCATATCCTTTTGGAAATTTAGTCCAACATGAACTGAATGGTGTGCTGTTGGGAAACTGAGTTTAAGATAAACTACAGTGGTGTGTTTGTTGATGCCAAAATGTTCGGCTTCAGTAAATATACTAAGAAGCTCTTGTGCCTTCTCTGCACTATTAAAAAGTCTTATTCTTTTTTAATTTGATGGAATGCAAGTTTTGTAAATGTTAGCAATTAGAATACGCTGTATACATTTTTTTGGTACTGACTTTGAGAATTTAAAGCAGACTAACTTTAAGACTACACAGCTAAGGAACTGGTATTTAAACAAAGAGAAAATGGTATTAGAGTTTTCAAAATCTGAATTAGATAAATTCAACACAAAGTAGACTAGAATTCCAGAGGATAATGGAGTAACAGATCCTTGCAGTTACTCGTCCTTGCTAAAAATGTGAAGTTTTATATTAAATGACTTTATGAAAGAACCAGTGTCAGCCCAGTCCATTTTATAAATCATTTGAGTGCACTTCTTTGAGCAACAGGATGGTGGTCTTTTTCAGATTTTTTTTTTAAAGCTAAAGATTTTGATCTGACAATCTACTTCAAGAAAACTCAGAAGATACGATACATTCTTACTTTTATCTTAAAGCATTGTTAGGTCATCATTTTCATTACCTGAAGTGCCAGGTTGGAACCTATAGCTACTGTTAGAAGTCTTAAGGGCAAGAGCATCACATAATGTATTAAGAATTATGTGCAGCCAGATGTTTTTCAAAGCACAGTACTAGAGCTGTTTTTACAGACAGGATTCTGTTGGGTGTCCCCTCCTGTCTAACTAGAAATTAGGGGAAAAAGAGGGATTTTTATTCTTTACCTTGCTAGAGTACTGTTAATTCCCCCCCCCTTTAGCTCTTTCATGTAATTATTCAAATACATAAGTCAATACACATTAGAATCAGATGAAAACATTCTTTAAAATAAAGTTTTTTTCATTAAGTTGTAATGGTTCCCTTTTTGGTTTCATACAGTGACTAATCTTTAAAGTGTTTTTTGTTTAGTTTTGTTTTTAACTCTAAGGGGTTATAATTTTTGGAGATGATGGCATATCTCATTAGATTTGCAGTATAAATTTTATCTGAGTGAACAGAGCATCAAATAGACCTACGTTTTGTATATACTTATAAAATGTACCTTAAAAACACTTTAAACACTTTCCTTTAAAAAATTTAATTGGTTAACTCAAACTTGAAGACACTTGAAGTATAAGTCCTGACAGTCCATTAAATAATTTTGATTTTTCCTGTTTTTAGAGATTATATCATATAGGTATCAATATTTAAGAATTTTTTCATTTAAAAATATTGTACAAATGCTTCATATACATTAGCTATTTGCCATTGTGCAGTGAAAGATTTGTTTTTTTCAAAGATAAAAACTGCATCTGAATACAATGATGAGACATTCAAGTAAGTGCTTATCTATGAATTCCCTCCTGTTATACCATAATAAAGTCTGGTTGATCACCTTTGTTAGCTGTCTATATGAAATTGCCTTTGCACTAACAATCTAAATTGCTTTAAAGATATACTTTTCCTAATCATCTACCAAAGCTCCTGCAGGCAAGATTCATGTCTACATCCTGGTTATAACATAGGTCTTTGGAGAAGAAGAGGATGACAGGATGAGGGGATTGCCCATTAGTAGTTAAAGGAGTCTGAGGACAATTAGAAAAAGACTAACATTCGGGCGTGCTGTAATCAGTAGATAACTGTTGGAAATACGGCATATGTTTGACAAAAAACCATCTTCACTAGGAAGATCATACACAAAGGTCTTATAAACCATGTTCATAAAAAATTAAGCTAGTAATGTGATTCATGCTTCAAGAAAACAACCTGTGAAAAAGCTGTTACTCCCTTATAAACTAGCAAATTTTCCCTATTTTGAAATAGTACATGTAAACCTGCTGGGCTGATTCTTAAGTTATACTGTATACTGTGGTACACGATTATTGTCACATATTTACTTTTAAAATGATAGTTTTGATACTACGATGAAAAACCACCACGTATATTCAAACCTCATAAAACTTAAACGCGAATCCACTTACACTGTAAACTGTGATGAAGGTATCCTCCAGTACGACCATCCCCCTTCCACAGACTACAAATTCTGATCTGCTAACATTTTATCTGAAGTGATGCATTTCAACAATGGATTTTCACTGGTAACATACATCTCTGGGTAAGATCCTTCTGTGGAAAACTGTTCTAAGTAACCCCAAATGTTTTTTTAACAGCCTGCACTCCTTTTCCACATACTTAGCCAACTTAGAAGTATTTCCTCTTACCTGTGGGAGCAAATTGTGTTACACACCTTAAGTATTTGTTACTCTTTTACAAAGATACCACTGGAATTTTTTTACCTTGGTAAAAATTCATAGATTCTAATTTTTATTAATACTTTAGCAATTAGATCATGTCACTTACTAAAAACATTAAATACATTCCAACATTAGAGAAGTCTTGATTTTAAAACTGAGCAATCTCTTCCTCCACTAGATTTAGAATTTACTACCAAAATATCTTACTTTGTTACAGAACACAGGCAACTGTGTTAGACTTTATAATGGTCCAAACCTGTGCACCCTTTTGTCTTTGCCATGATGGATTTGTTCTTCTTTTACAGTAGTGTCCCGATTTGTATCAAGTGGACATCACTGAAGGGATGAGTTCAAGTAGGCTTGTTTCAAAGGAACTCCTGTGGATCACAAACTACGAAGTATCTCTCAGCACGATGTTCAGTATAGCAGGAGGCTCTGAAATAGGATGTTTTTTCCATCTTCCAAAAAAAAGGATGTAAGTAAAGAGGATACTTCTCCATAATGCAGTCTAGGTTGTTAAGAGCTCAGTCTCTGACACCCTTGAATTGCTCTTTACCAACAAAAAGGTCAAATGAAAGTCTGGCCAATGCCAATAAAGACAACTTTAAATCACTTGCAGCCCTCTCACTGCAGGAGAGTGACAGCAGAAACAAAATGTTGACAACGCCCAAACATAGATCTTGGGATGTTCCTGTTCATAGAGCCAACATTCGGTATTTCTGTACTGTTGGTTTACAGTTGGGGGGAAAATGTGTTAATATTATTCATCTTTTGTGTTGACTTATTTCTGAGTACCAGTTAAACCAAAGGGGGCCTTTTGATAAGTGATTTTAAGCTCTGGTTTATGCCAAAGCAGCTCCTTATTGCTCAGAAAGGACATATTATTTTATGATTCATGAAAACAAACTGATTTATGTTGCATCTTCCAGGGAAGATTTAACAATGTTAAGTTCAATCCTGACCTGAATTTAATACTTAATGTTTCTTGTTTGACAGATTAAGGTGCTTAATCAAATTAAGAAAAAAACATAATGCCCCAAAGTAGAGTTCTGTGGATGCTGAATTAAAGAACTGTTACCATGGAAAGCTTCAGTTCTGTTGTTTTTTATTCAGCTGAAACTAAGACTATTGTCAGAATTTAGGTTTGTGTCTTTTTCTGTCAGTATGTATAGCCCCTAAAGCCTAGTATTGAAAGTACCTTAAATGCCCTAATCAAACATTTATAATGTGAAACTTGAATGTTTTAAAAAAGCAACCTTGATTATACACTAATCTTAGTGTAACATACAAACATGTTTTAAAGTTCTTTAAAAAATATACTTAGGCAAGAAGTAGAGAATATGGATGAGCCCTGGAGTAATGGCTAGAAAGAATCAACAGAAGGACAGTCTGTATACAAATGTGTATACTTCAGGTATGATTTTTTTTTGTTGTTTTTTTTGGTTTATGCTCTTTCTACATGGTCTTTGCAGTGGTATAAGACACCAGCTATCAGTAAACAATGTTAATTCTTGTTAGGAAAAAAACAAAACAAAGGTGTATGACACAAGTGAAATGGGTCCCCACCAAACCAAACACCTTAACATTTCCACAAGTTTTAAAATTTGCTTAAACTTTTTCCTGCTCCATGCATACTTTTACCACCATCAGTTATATCACATCCTAGTAGATTCCACTTCAGGTTGTACTGACTTAGTGGTTTCTCAGCTTCTTTGAAAATATTCTCACCTGTAGTTATTTCTTCTTTACTCAAACTCAGCACTGATTTCTCAAAAATAAAGAACAGCTGGCACTGATAACATCTGACTCATTAAGAGCCAAAGAAAAACATTCAAAATCATTTGTCTTGTTCCATAATTAGCTGCTGATGTTGTGCCCCACTCTTTAAGCCAGCTGTTCTCATCAGAAAGCTGCACACAAAGCTTAAGTTTTCTTTGGATACAATTCTTTGGGCTACTGCGTTCAGACATGATATATAACTCACCATCAGTAAACAGCTTTGCTTGGCTAACAAATGGGCCACTTGTAAACATACTTTGGCTGCGGCCTTATCTTCGTGAAGAAATTATGCTGTGATGAGATACTCCATTTTAAAATTGCTAATTCTCCTGACTGTTGCTTTCCCATGAGTTGGGAATACTGTGATGAGGGCTTAGTCTAGTTATGTCAACATACGTTGTATTTTTTTAGCACAGTTATAGTGTCACAGTTTATTATAATTTGATAATATAATTCACACTCCAACGTGCCTTAAAAGCACACCAAAGTGCACTTTTCTTGTTTTGACACAGTGGGTATGAATTGGTAACATAAACAAATAATAAAATGTTGTGGTTCAGAGATATACATGGCACAACTGCTGTCGGGTCATCATTTCCATCACTGATTTTGTAGCATACCAAGCAGAAACATGAAATGATGAGAACGCCATAGGCAGTTTCTGTAGCAGCTACTCAACTTTCCCATTGTAGTGCAAAGATAGCCATAGACGGTACATAAATGTTGTGGCTGCAATCCAATAAAACTTTATTTATGGACACTAAAAGCTGAATTTCATAATTTTCACATGTCAGGAGACGCTCTTTTTTCCCCCCAACCATTTAAAAACTGTAAAATCCATTCTCATGTCACTGGCCATACAAAGTACAGGCAGCAGGCTGGTTTTGATCAGTAGGCCATAATTTGCTGATTCTTGCTCTAGATTTAACAGAATATGGTGAGTCCAGAATTAATGGCTTAGGAACATTTAAAAATGATCAAACATCTTTTATCCAAAAGCTAGGTTTAGTAAAGGTTATAATGTTCCTCTTTCAGAAGTTATAAAATATATTAGTTCTTGGAGACAGAAACCAAAACCAAAAAATTGATACAAACTCTGAAATTCAGCAACTACAAACTGAAATTCAGCCAACTACATGGCTATTCAGAAGGCAATCTTTATAAAAGATCAAAAGAAAAAGAAACCAATTGGATACCTGCTATATTGTGCTGACTTTAAAAGAAGCCACAGTTAAGTTATACCAAATGCATTTACTTTGTACATCTTTCAGAATAAATGGGAAGACAGAAGTCTTAACAACTAGTTGAGGTATGCATAAAAAATAAGCCAACACTGTTGAAATGTAGAAGGCGCAGGTTGATTTTTTCAATTAAGAGATTAAAAATCAGCTAGTTAATGAAGTTACTAAAGTTACTGAGTTCTGTTCAGTTGCCCAAATTAAAAAAAAAAAAAAAAAAAAAAAGAAAACGACCCACAATAGCCCCCAAATATTTCTAAAACAAAATTACCAGTCATCAACATATAATAAAACATTTCTGAAGCCTTTATTTACAAAAGCTTTAAAAACAAATAATCCCTCTGTTTCACAAATGTTTTGTTTAAAAAGGACCACCCAGTTACAGCATGGAAGTATCATGAATAAAGAATGTACAAGGGAAACAAACCAATGTGGCTAACATTTGGAGATTTGCTACTACTACTGATTGAAGTGCAGATAACACACATCATAACTTGTAGTCCATCATTTCAGGGCAGAGAGTTAATGATTACCGAAGTGTCTTCCTACACATGCTCTGATCTGGTCACATATTCTGCATGGCTAAATATTTCACAGTCTCTTTTGTCAATATATATAAAATAGATTGCAAAGATATACACAAAAAAATAAACAAGCATTACACTCCTCAGGTAATTTTATTAGTTACACTGTATATAGCTAATAAATTTAATATTTTTTGTATTTTGTTGTTTTGCTCCAAATCTCTCCATTATTTATCTTTGTAGCAACTATGAAAGCACAAACTTTTTGTCTTCTAATTTAATCTGGTACAAAATGTACCTAAAGACTTGCAATCTTTGGGTTTTAATGAAATTGATTTGTGTAAACAAATCAAGAGCATCATTAAGTATGGCTATAAAATCTTAAAAAATTAAAAATAAGGGTAAATAGCGATGGAATAAACAGAAGCAGATCAAGGGAAGTGTGCTATCATAAAATAACTGCAGCTTCAACATGTTGGATACCAGTTTCCGGGCAGACACTAAACATCCAATCACAAAGGATTTTTCCTGAAGGGTGTAAAGCTGGTTTGAAAAATTCTTCAGTCACAGAGCAGCCTACACATGCCAATTAGAAACTGACAGACACTAGATGTGCTTGGGAGATTAAGTACTACGTACAGAAACAGCAGTTACTAAGCTCCTCAGTAGTTTTTTGTCTTTTTTTTTTGTAGTCTTGCTGAATCAACCATTTGCACAATGCATGTTCTATATTCTGTGGGTCAAAAGCAAGTAAATACTGTATAAAGTTGGCAGATGGTCATTTTTCCAGCTAAGAGCAAGAAAAGCCAAAACTGCTGATAAAACAGGATTTGAGTCAGAATCACTCTCTAAAGTGCAAAATTGATGGTCCACAATCTCAAATAGCTAAAACTCCTGCAGAATGGAAGGGAGACATGAAACAGGGAAATAAATTACAGTCAGTGCTAGTTAATTTAGGAAAGGGAAAAAACCAAGCTCAAGTAAGTAATGTTTATCAAAGTATTCAATATGATGTACTGAATAGCTTTCCCCACTCTCTGTCACACATGCCTACTAACAAGTATATTAAGGCCAGATTTAACCTGAATGCTTTTCTATTTATTAAGATCTGAGATAGGAATGGTCACACTTAGTACTGAAAGGCAGAAAATAAAATGAGCTATGAAAGGAAAAAAAAGTAATGTCTGTTGTTCAAGGGATTCAACCAGAGATAAAACCTATATACAAGCATGTGTGTAGCTCAAATAAAGTAAAAATAAAAGAACCATTTCATGTCATGACTGCTTGTTGGCCTCCTCTTCATACGCACTCCCTGTGCCATTCTGTACATAGGATGAACCAGAACCAAGGCCGTACAAATGACCACAATATTTGGCATCATCAATATGATCTTCAAAGAACATCTAAAAAGGAATTTTGGAAGAAAAACAAAAAAGATAATTTTAACCAAAAGGTACCACTGGTAATTTATATTTCAGCAATGTAAGTACTGACTGTTCATTAACTATAATGACAGCTCTTTTCTGCGGTGCTCCTCTGAAGCCACACATTTAAATTAGACGTATAAGACTGACTTTCTCAAGAAGTACAGAGCTCAAAAGAAACCAAAGAAAAAGACTACCCAAAAAATGTATGAACACAACGCCTTTCCTATTAACACTCAGACCATTTTTATGAGAATTTGTAATGGAAAAATGGCAGGCATTTTTATTCCATTAATTTAATAATACTTAATCATGAGAATGAATAAAAATAGCCAATAATGGGCAGGGGAGGGGAAGTTTAGGTTTATAAGTAGCCTTGAGTCTATGTGCAAAGCTAAGTTGGCTGAAAACAATCAAACCCCGAACATGTCTGGACAGCAAACCCTGAACATTCAGATTAGGTTATTATCCTTAATAAAGCCAAGAAAAATAAAGATAACGAATTAGTAGCAGAGAATCCACCATTATTTGAACCATTAAGGCATTTTTAAAATGCAAAACTGAAAACTCAGAAGGTTGTCTTAATTCTCTAATGAAGCACTGGGAAGAAGTAACAAAACAAAATATTTACTTGTCATGAACAGTCCAAATCACTTCTGAATCAATACCACTTGGCAAAATAGCTATATGCTTTCTATTGTATGTATTATTAACACATTCCTACAAAAAGTTTTAAATTCCCATAAGTATTCTCAGTCACTTCTTTAATGTCTAAGAGGATATACTCAAAAGAATTCTACAGTGAATATTTTGCAAGAAGGAAAACTTTTTTGTAAGCAAAAAAGTCCGTTCTGTTTTGTTTCTGCACAACTGGCTTTCTTTTCTTTGCATTTAGCTACAGTGAAGTTATACCTGTCACTTAACCTAAGAGTAGACCTGGGTTCATTAAATTTCATTCTTCCATACCTAACTTCTTTATATTTGAAGAACTTATCTCTGCCTTTTGCCACTTAAGGAGTGTCTGCCCAACATGATTTTTGATGTAACTATTTCAGATTTAACCCCTTTAGAATTCAAAACCTCTTTGTAAGAATCTACTAAAAAGCATGAGTCCTACTCTGTAAATCCTCAAAGAACTGAAGAATGGCAAGAGCAAACAGTATTTTCAGCAGCAGTTTAATACCTAAGAGAAGCCAATGCCAGGGGAAACTTAACATATGGATTCCTTGACTTGACAGAAGCAACACTGATGTGGCCAACAGAGAGTCCTCTGGAGTTCTCCCATTAGTAATGTGTATGACCTTGGATAAAGGCTACCTGCATCTGGCCTCCGTTTCCTCACCTAAGAAATAATATGGTTGGACCTACATGACTTCTAAGGTAGTTTAAATTTTTTATTCTACAAAGAACTTATTTTTTTTCATTGCCTTCTGAACTACATTTCAAGATGACTTATGATGACTTTTGATTACTTTCATTCAAGTGTAGTGAGTATGACTTACATGGTACCTATAATCATATCTTCACTTAATATGTACTTATTGCCCCAAAACTTTTGCCATTAGATTTTAATGTTCTCAACCTAACAACCAACTGAGAAAAATGCACTCATGTCTTCATACTTCTCTCATTTTGAAAAAGGCCATTCCTGTGAGCAATGAGTCAGATCCTGCCTGATGTTGTGGTCCTATCCGTTCCAGCTCTAACTGTTCAGCAACTTCCTGTAAACCACCCTACAAGAAAGAAAAATTGCTTGTCAAAAGAAAGAAACATTGCAACACTCGAATTCACAAATTACATACCTTAGACAATGACCAAAATAGAAATGAACTTCAGTATGTAAAGATGGACCTTATGAAGATCAGCAAAAAACAGAGAATGTGAATTACTGATGTATTTGTTGAATGTGGGAGATGTTTATAATTTAATAAAAAATGAGATCCTAATTGGGAAAATTTATCTTCATCATACTCTTTAAGGCGTGTGGCAGGCAAATAACTTTGCTGAAGATATGGGGGAAGCAGATCATATATAAGGTAACAGGTACACAGGGTAACATTTACCAAGTACATTCACAGTCCCTCTATCCACCCATCAATTATTATAAAACTGACTGTAGGCAGTTACTTTAAATTTTCTTAAGCTTCACATCAATCTATCTCTAAATAGTTTCATCTAAATAATTTGCACAAAACAAAGCTGTTATGATTAATCAAATCCATAAGAATTCACTAAGTGCTTAACTATGGTTTTGTTAGTTTAAAAAAGTTATAAGAATACAACTCCTTAGAAGGGTCTGCTAAACACCCCCCTATTTAAATATTGCTAGGGTTAAAAAAAAGATAATGAGATTGAAAGGAAGAGAAAGAATACAAGAAAAGAAGGAGAGAGGGAGTGAGGAAAGTAGAATAAAGGGGGGGAAAATGGGAGGAGAGAAAGGAAAGAAACATCAGGACCAAGGACAAAACACAAAGAAATTTCTCTAAATTGTTAAGGCCTCTACCAGCAAACTAGCCCTTCTCTACATCACAGCTTGAAACAGTGCTTTGCACAGCAGCTGCTTCAGCGCTAAAAATAGCACAAGGATTAGGTATCATTAGCAGCTGCTTAGGAGAGCAACAGAATAGAGCCATTCAGTACCACTGACTATAGGTCAAAAAGTACCTTTGTCATTAACCTAAATTTTAACACTGCCGGTAACTCGGGGCATATTCACAATATCTAATATGCTTAGAAATTTTTCAACAACGTACACATAATGAACAATAATTCGGTTCTCTGTTCCCCAAAACTGTCACTGTACAGACATGTCAATTTTAAAAAGCATTTCCACAGCCAGATTAAAACATTTATGCCTTGGATTCTCAGCACACAATACTTTCAGGGGGTATCCTTTGTTTCTTAAAAATTTCCCTGGTTATATGCTATATCCTGTAATGAGGCAAGCAAACCCTGGACAAAAGACCACTCTCACGATTTTCAGTTCATCTGTCAAAAGCAAAGTTTCCTTATTCAACTCCGAAATTATTTCTTTCTGCATAAAAGTAAAACTCAAAGTTTTTACCATCTCCTAAAAGTATAACCTTCCTTGCACTTCTAAAAAGTTGGTGAGGAGAAAACTTGATCAACCTTGATGTAAGTTCTATGAAGCAACCACTTTACATAAATGTTTTTCTTGAATTACAGCTTAAACACAAACACACCAGAAAAAACAAAACCACTATATTCCTTAGAGGAGTCTGTACCCCCATAGTGAATTCATTCTAAGACTAAAGGAGCACTTTTCCTTAATAAAGACATTTTCTTTTCTTTTTGAAAGAATTAATGTTCAGAAGTAACAAATCATTACACACATGGTAAGCAGTGTCAGAATGTAAGCTGCTGTCTAGACAGGACCTACCCAATTACTAGCACTTACTACTAACAAGCTGACATCTATGGGCCAGGGGAGGAAAAAAAACCCTTTTAGCTATGTAATTTACTCCTAGTAACATGACCCTATGACTAGACCCAAGGAAATAATCTCTCACGAAGGTAAGCTGAAGGGGAAACTCTTTTTGCTACACGACTGACTATATCTGCACATTGCCGGCCACTTCAGACTTTATCTTGCGTGGAAAGATGTGCGTGTTGCAAGAGAGTGAGAACTTGCACTTCTGTGCCTGAGAGACTCAGATTCTGTGCTAGTTTATGTTCAATCCGGCAAGCAATGACAAAAATCTGATCTTTTGTTTAAATCTTGTTGAAAATTTATTCTGCCAATATATACTGAAGCTCTGAAAAAGGATTTCCTATAAATTATTTATGCAAAAAAGGAATCAAATGATCAGATAATGTAACTTCATTTAACATAAAACTTAAAAATAGGGCTTAAATCAACATCCCAACCCAGCACCTTATAAGTCAGTCACCCATTCTGAATACCGTGCTGATTACAGATAAAGCCATTCGAAGCCTTACTTTGAGATTTTTGCAGCTCTTCATGAGGTACTTCACATCATAAATGACAGGAAAAAACAATCGAAGGATCTCAAAAAAGTCAAGTTCTTCTTCAGGCAAGTTAGAATTGGTCAGGATTTTGATTAAGTAGCCAAAGTCATAACCACTACAAAAGGGTTAAAGAATAAAGAAGAGGGACCATAAATACCACAGAAATGAAAAGATATTTTTTTCTGATACAACTTTTAAGTGAGTCACACTGTAGGCAGAAAAAAAAAAAAAGAATGAACCAGAAAAAAGTACACAGAAGAAAAGAGAAAATAAACATGTTTACAATTATAATGGGAAAATGCCATCTTTTACAGTGTCATTTCATCATTCAGGGATACCAATATACAGAGATCTCTACTACCCTCCTAAGCGTGTAGTCACTAAACTACTATTTTGCTAATCCTTGAATAAATAGAGAACTCTCTAAAGAGTATCAAACTGTCCATAGCAGATATCTCAAAAAATAAAAGATGAAAGGAAACTTGGCAAAAATGTCAAATGATGCAGGAAAACTGGCATTCAGAAGGCAAAAATAATGCAAATTTCCCCATCATTTACATAACAAGGTCATACACTTCAAAAACCCAAACAGTTAATTCCCTAACAAAGTATCTTCACTTCCCGTAAGTGATTTTATTAATAATACTCTCTTCCCTCAAAATTTTGTTCCTGTCTCAATCCCCAAGAGATACTAATGGTAATGTTGAACCTTGAAGCGAAGGTAGTAAAGGCTGAGAACTAGTATCTAGAAAATAAAAAACCAACTCCCACACTCTCAAATCAACACCTCCTCTCCCTACTGTTTGGCTTTTCCACAGCTTTATATCAATACCTCTCTACACTCCCCTGCCACAATCACACCCCCTTCTTTTCCCTGTCTACCTTTACTTTAAGGACCTCCCACAGGATGCCTTCCCTCAAGAGCTCAGCTCCCACAGATTTCTCAGACAAGCTGTTTTCTTGTACTTCCCTTTAAAGTCCATGTATTGTTTTCTCCACATGTTTAAAGGGTAGGTGTCACATCTTCAAATTTTTTTTTTCCTTATGGCACATAGTTGGGACTCAAATATTTGATGAGAGATGCTATTTAACATATCTTTCAAGGGGAGATTACAAATAAAATTTCTATTCAATGTTTAGAATTTTACTTCTTACTTTAAAAAGAGAAAAAAATGTTTTTACATTGAAGACCATTAAGGAATATCAAGGAATAAACAATAAACAGCAGAAACCTTTAAATTTCTGGTAGCTAACAAGGAAGTAACTAACTTTGCTGTCTACCTAAAATATGTCAATATATTTGCTTAGCATCAATACTAGTAAAAGGAAGATCATATTAGAGTTTAGGATTTATAAAGTTCTTCAACTAGTCTTTATCTACTAGAAATAGATTAGAATATGAAGAAAATATTTAATGACATTTAGTAGAATAAAATCTTAACATATCTTGACAAATACTCAAATATATCAGAGTCTAATCCAGACTCTAAACTATAAGAAGACATGACCCCTTTCTGTTTTTGTTCATCTTATCCTAGTACCTAGCACATGGTATTTGCTCAGGGTATTTTTTTGAAAGAAAGAACCTGTCATACATAGTAATAAAAAACAGGCCTATGCTTTCCAGTTCTTTTGTATCTTCATGACCAGGAAAGTAAAAAAAAAGAGCTCAAAAAACATTCCTGAAATTACCAGAGACTTAAGCCTCATCTCCTGAGGTATACGCTCAAATGGAGAATAGAGAAAAAAGATGATAGGTGGAAATTAGTATGTTCAATACTCCAACTCAAAAATTACTGCTTAGTACTGCCTTGAAGCTGACAATATGAACAGTCCTTCACTATTCTCATTCATTACACAGGCCAGCACTGGAAATTCTAAAGCACGCAGAAACTCTTATTTTTTTTAAAAATGTGTGAGGTGGACCAAGTATAAGAACATTAATATATGCAAAATGCAGTGCTTTTTAAAAAGATAACAAGAGGCCAAATAAACTTCCCAAGGTCACTATTAGTCCCTGGGCTGCCGATTTAATTTAGTTTACTTAGGAAAATTCTTTCTCTTACCTAAAAGTCTATATTTACAAAATGGAATTAATTTCCTTTCCAGAAATTCTCTTCAACAATCTGGTTTTATTTTATGATAAGAATTTAAAACTACCACTTATTGAGAATTTACTGTGTGTAAAGCACTTTACTAGATGCTTTAAATATGTTATTATCGACCATTAAAACAATTCTGTAAGATAATTCTTCTAAGTGATTTCTTCCTGACACTCTATTAAAAAAAAACATTAAAATCCACCACAGAGACCCACCCCTAGCTTTCTTTGCCATTTTTTTTTTCCATAGCACTTAATCACTATCTAACAAACCACAATATACATCTCATCATTTTAAAAAATTGTCTGCCTACTCCCACCAGAATGTAAACTCCATGAAATGAAAGATTTTACTCTATTTTGTTCGTAGCTTAATGCCTAGAATCTTACCACAGCGCTTGGCATATGGTAGATAATAAATAACTTTTTAAAAAAATGAATAAATGTTTTCATTCTAAGGCTTAGAAATGTTAAATAACCCTAGGTAACACAGATTCCAAATGGCACTGCTGGATTTAAACCAAGATCTATTTTTCCAGCCTGTACTCTTTCCACATGCAATACTGTCTCTTAGTCTAAAATGGATCCCATATCATTAAATTCATCTTTAAGTAGACCAACATTAGCCTGTGAAGAGTTAGGAGACTGCTATATGGCAGCCAATTTTTTGTAACTAAGCCCGAAATTGCTGACACAGTGACCCAAGTGAAGTGTGAAGCAGCCAGGAAATGGTAATAACACAAATGCCATTTTCAATGTAATCTTTTTACCTATGAAATGATAACCATTTGACCCCTTCACAGAGGACTACTCCTGATGTCATAAGAAGTTCTGCAAAGTACTGGGTCTCAATTCCTTCCTCCTCATGTTTTTTAAACTGGATACCAGATGTTGTTAGTAGCTCTATAGAGTCTTGGGCATACATGTCCTCCCTGGCAGAAGAAAAAGAAAGACAACATTCAAAAGTGCCATACTTCAAACTGTTTTTCTCCCACTTATATCTACAACTACAGCGCCAGAAATATCAAGAGAGAGAATGGGCTTGGGTCCATTTATTCCAATGCTTCACATATATGGAAGGAAAATACAACTTAAATACAAAGGTCATTTAGTATTTTAGAAAAATGTTCATATAGTAAATAATCATTCACAACAGTCCAATGGTGAGATTTTCATCTTTACTATCAATTTCATTAGCCTTTCACAAGTTAAGTGAATTTAGCTGGGTTTGAAACAAAGGGTCTTCTTCTCACCAGCAGCTACCACCACAAAGTAAGAGATGTGTTCTTATTGGGGGCTTTCGGTCTCAGCAGCCCGTTTAATGCTGCCAAATGGAGCTGCAGCCCCGGGCGTGAAGGCCTGTGTCTACCTCCCAGGCTCTCAGCAGGAAAGAGACTGAGCAGAAAACATCTGCTGTGGCTGAGTTAAACCACATTCCGTCTTAAAGAAAAAGGAGATGCCTCCTCTCACTAATGATGAGCCTTTCAAATAGCTCTGATAGGTAGTAAACTGTTTAAAATGAAGGGCTCTGCTAGAATAGCATTAATTTCTTCTTCTAACAACCTTACTCCTAGAAGATTACCTCCCAAAAATCAAGCCAGGAAATCTAAATATAAAACCAATCTTTCAAGATTTTACTTAAGCCGAAAAGAAAGCCATCTCTAATTTGTAAGCACAAACCCACAGGTATCCAAAACATTATATTAAATCAAAAAAGTGATCAAAGTGGAAGTATGTTTCTGAGAATGAAAAGTATTTCATGCATTGCCCACTGGATGCTTCCTTTTATTTACTTTTAAAATTGTGAGAATACTGGTTTTTACCACTTAGCAAAAGAAAATTCTATAAAAGCTTTAATAAAACAAAACCAAAAGGAACATTACACTTAGGCCAAAAAGTATCCTTATGGTCTACTCTCTGGAAATCAATTTACTATTAAATGTCTTTGAAAAATAACAAAACTAGCAACTGAAATATTTAAAAACAGAGGAACCACAACGATCACTGTCAAACTTCCCTGGAAAATGTCCCTGGAAAACGCTTGTTACAGAAGGGGACTGAATAAGTCCACGTTTTTTCATTACACAACAGGTATTATTGTCCTTATTATACTAAAATATGTACCTTGAACAAGTAGAATCTCACTCATCGTGCCCCAGTGCTAAGAGACACGCTTTAGCAACTACAACCAACCAAAGGCATCCAGATTCTTTCCAGGCACACGTTTATTCTGGGCCATATGTTCACTTTACTTTTATTTTAGTTTATTATCTCGCTCTCAATCAGAACTTAAGCTTGAAGAGGGCAATGATTTTTGTCTGTTTTGTTCAATGTTGTATCACCAAGGAGTACTGCACTATTGAAATCAGTATTTCCCAAACCTGCCCGATGATAACAATCACTCAGAGAACTCAGCAACAATATGGATTCCCAAGTCCCACACCTGGACCTACTGGATCACAACCTCCAGGAGACAGACCTGGATGAGTACCTCTGGTGTTTTATGATCAAGTATCAAATTATACTTTAATTTTCATGTACATATCAACTCCAAATTCAGTTTAGAGCAAATTCCCAAACATTGGACTTTGGCAATAGAGAGCAGACAGAAGAGTTATAGGAACACTAAGTTAAATGACTATGACCAACTTTCCTCAACATTATGTCCCTGGGGCTTAGCACAGCTGCTGACACATTCATTCTAGGCACTCAATAAAAAAGTCAATTTTCATCTTTCTTCAAAATATCCAAGATTCATGGTGCTCTTTCTCCACATTAGGTAGAACCGGTTTTATCTTCCAACTGACCCTTTCTACTTAAATAATATTCTTCACTGTAACCTTAAACATCTCTTAAGATATTAACATTAGTATGAATGGTAGCAAAACTACAGTAGCCCTCTCTGTATAAGACAAAAACGTCTTTCAGAGATTGTCAACTTTACCAAAACTGAGACACTTAATGGTCACCTACTCACGTAATGCGATCACAGCAGTATCTCAGTAAAGACCAACGTTCTAACGATCAGCTTGGAAAAAAGGTAACACGGAACAAATGAAATGGTAAAGAACTGATTTTAAAAAGGGTTATCTTTTGGGAGAAGGATAAAAGGGAATTTTCGGAACTAAAGTACTTATAAATGGTTATTATCAGTTTTAATAGAGATGAGTACCTTTCACCCTCTACCAAGTTCTGGAGTGTATATTATTAAATTCAATAGAGTAAAAACAAAGAGTCAGGCTAAACATAATACAATTAGAAGCCATACTATTGCACCACTGACAACACTACCCTCTGAATTCATCAGCCCTGCTTTTCTTTAGATCTTATATGCTAAGTATCACATTACAGAGAATAGAGGTTCTTATGTGGCACTACCATTAATTGTCCTACAGCTTCTTTTACAATTTTCCAAATCGGATGTTAGATCATATGAAACAATCAGAGGCTGTCAAATAGAAGGACAGTGCAGTACAGTAATATACTCAAAATGTATTAAACATTTCCCCATCTTACAGTCAGTTTGTAAACAATGTGCCCTTACCCCCAAACACTGGAAACTTCCCTAAGCTATCAAGACTACTCGTACCAATGATATAGAAGTATTGTGTGTAAAGAAACTGGGTTTTGACCCAGGGCTTGAGTTAGAATTCAGATTCTGAATTGTTTCTAAAAGAAACACCAGGCTCAAAGATACTATTACTTCTCCCATATGTAACTTACAAAAAGGTTTTGTGGACTGACCTGAGAATATACACATTATATAATATTGATTTAAAAGGAAAATGCACCCAAGTTTCCAAGAACTATCTTACCACCTGTGACATGTAATCTACTCATACACTGGAGTATGACCGTAATAAAAATCTCTTCACAAGAAGGATAACTATTACAACAAAAACATATATATTTCAAATTGCACTCAAAGTTTGAAAGCAAAATTAATGTTGTAAGATTATTTTTTCTATCAAGAAGTATTTTCAATACCCAGTTTTCCAAATTTCAAAATAGTGGCAGTCATACTTTTCAAATAACATCTCTAAAACTCAAAGTATTTGCATTTAAGTCTTCTTTATCCTAATTTTTTTGTCCCATGATAAAAAGAAGTGTAAACTTTTGAAATTTTAGGTTTTAAATATTTCCGGG
Source organism: Eschrichtius robustus (assembly GCF_028021215.1). NCBI lineage: Eukaryota > Metazoa > Chordata > Mammalia > Artiodactyla > Eschrichtiidae > Eschrichtius > Eschrichtius robustus. The sequence goes on along the minus strand of NC_090844.1, from coordinate 18,176,336 downwards.
ATAATGACATCAAATTCAGTTAGAATTTCATTTGTCATACTTGAGGGAAATTAATTCCTAAAATTAAACTAAAAAAAAAAGTTTGGGTTAGATTTATTCCCCACTTACGTCAAATTAAATTTAAAATTAAACTGCCAAGTTGAAGTTCCCGGAGGGTACTCTCCTTGCTCATTCATAAAGGTCAGCCCTAGCTGAATTATCTTCAACAAGTCCACGTTACACCGCAGCAGTTGGTACTGATAGTCAGCGTTGCTCCTGAATTCTCCAATGGGCCTTGCAACCACACCTGGAAACTCGGTGTCCTGTAAAATAGTTTTAAGGTTCATTATTTACTAAATGGTCGAAACCACAATCCACAAATTCCTAGAATAAATAATTAATTTGGGGTACAAGTCGAAGAATCCTGTTATAGGTGATATTCTACACAATTCACGGTCAATTGCAAAGTACCTTTTAACTAGGAAGAGCATTACTTTTTAGAACCATAAAATAAAACTCTGCAAACTTAATGACTTCTTCTTACTTTAAATATCATATTAGTAAAAAACTACTATGTATTAGATACACATAATAATGCAACTGAGTACTCTATTCCCAAGGAAGGGGGAAAAAGTCACAAATTCATGTTTCTCAACAGGTGTGTGAAACTATGCTCACTGTATTCTAATGTTAAAACCAATGAAGAACTGGTTAAAAAGAATGGAAAATGCACCATACTTTCCGATTGCTTTTCTGAAGTAAGGTTTATCTAAACACCAAAACCCTCCTAATTTCTTAGGCTAAAACAGTACTCTCTCTACAGTCCAGAGAAAGCACATCCTTAAAAACTGCTAAAAACTGCATGCCACCACTCATTCCTGTAGAATGTTAAGCACATCTCTAATGTTGTCACTCCTTATCATCTGAGAAAGAAATGATCACTATGAATTCCTACTAGAAAAAAACAATTTCATTCTAATTTTAAGTACATCTATTAAATAGGACATTATCTATGTACACTCAAATATTCATATTTTAACCAATCAACCTGCCCCTCCCAAAAAAAGAGTATAAATTCATTTGTATTAAATATACTAAGAAAATAGTGTATCAGTTTAGTATTAAAGTTCAAATTAGGAAACTAAGAACAAAACCTAAATACCAACTCATATGAAGCAGTAAAGAAATTAAAATTTTTCTAAATTCAGTCCAACTCAACAACCGCTTTATTGGATGCTATGTGTTATGCTAAGTGTCGGGGAAGAAAGGATGATTAAGACACTAATCTCTTACTTCTCGAAGCTAATAATCTAGAAAACAGTAGAGAAGCCAAAACACAATAGTAAAGAAGCAAAATAATTAACTGAGTAGACAAGCTAGGCAGATTGAACAGTATATGCAAAAGTAGAAATGCTTAACAGTACTGTGTGTCCATGGAACTCCACTGGTAATTAAAAAACAAACAAAAACTGCAGATCAACAATGCTTCACTGGGAGATGTGAGTTTTTTTGTTTGAGAAAGACATTCAGGAGTTCCATCTGGTATTAATATTAGGCCTTAATGTTGCTAGGAGCAGACCTGGCACTCACAGCTAGGTCCTAGCATTCTTCTGCTGAATATAAACAGTTTCACACTATAACATCAGACAAGGCCAGTCTGTAATCATGACTGAACATAAGCAAAAACACAGACATTTGTCCAAACCACAAAAATGACCAAACATCTTTCTATCTTGGCTGAGTGACTGTTGCTTCTTTATAGCTTTAGCCTCACTCCAGTCTTCCCTCATTCTAGTTGAGACTCAGTAAGATACCCTATCATGGAATTACCCGAGCTTACTAACAGCATCCAGTTCAGAGCAAAGCCCTGCTTCCTTACTCCTTTCCTAAAACCACCTGCCACAAGCCCAAATCCTAAAAGTCCTAACACTCTCTTATTCAAATGCCCCATGGTTCTAAGAATGCATTTTCCCTCAGTGCAATGAGTAAGAAACCCAACTTGTCATATTGCAGGTGTGTTCTTGGTGGTCTTTAGTTGGAGGTCATTGACAAAATTCTCTTTTTATAATTAAATTAATCACTAAAAAAAATCAGCCAGAAGGGTTGAATTCAAGATGTTTAAAATCCCCTTTCCTCTTGCATAAAAAGCATTTTAAGGATTTTGCTCATAGGCATACCATAGCAACGTAATTATATTTTCGGATAACTTGACGAATTTTCTTCATCTCTTCATCCAGGTTGCAAGCCCAAACTTCACAAATTCTTTGGCTATGATCTACAGTTGCTGCTGGCATAGTGAGGGCACAAGGAGTCTAGCTGCCAAGCATCAAAATGTTATACTTGATTGAAGATTTGTTTCGTAAAATACTTTATCCTTTATTTATGTACCTGTCAAAATAAGAACCAGCTATATGAGGAATCTGAATCACAGAATAATTGAGTTGACAGAAACCTAAGAGATTATCTATTCACAGTCCTTGCTTTATAAGAAAATCAAAGTTTAGAAAGTGACTTGTCTAAAGTCACACAGCTAATCAGTAGGATAAAAAGGACTACAACACAGGTTTCCTGGTTCTAATATGTTATGTAAAAACAGTGTTTTTTGTGTACATACTAACCATTTTTTAAAATTTTTCATTACTTAAAAATTGCTCTGAATTCAACTCACTCTCTGAATTAAACTTTATAAAGACATTCCTTTCCAGAAAAAAAAAGGAAAAGTGACATGCTGATATACATGTGAAAAGATCAGATCAGATGTTACTAGGGCAAAGATAGTATTTGCTTTTATTCCTCATTAACTGAACAGTCAAAGTCTGATTTAACTACAAAATCTACTGGAATTTATTCAAGTCAGATTGGAGGGGCCAAAAGTAAACCAATTTTAAAAAAAAAAGTTCTTCTGAGCAATAAATAACAGCCACAGAAACTGTTTCCATGTCTGTAACTGTGGATGGAGAAAGAAAAAAAGCAATAGAGGATCTGCATTTCAAATTGTTTCTAATTTCCTAAAAACCAGAGCATTTTCCCTGGTTACCAAACACACATGTCACGTTTCTGGTCCCTAAACACAGGTTTCATGGTATATAATGATAACAGTACAGACCAACATTTTGATTCTTGAGCAGGGAAATTCCAGATGCGCTTTCATTTTTCACACAACTTTGAAAAAATTCATAACATAAAGTGTAAAAAAGGGAATTATGACCTCCCCTTCTAAGCTCTGCAGTCACAAATGTAACCTCGAGTGCTCTAAGAACAGAAACCAAAGATCCAGGGGCCCCTTCCTTTATAACCCTCTTCGCTAAACACACACACACAGTGGAAAGATCCAGGGCCCCTTCCTTTAAAAGCCTCTTCGCTAAACACAAACACACACACACACAGCGGAAAGACCCTGTAGTTGAACATTGCTTTCCTCCACCTCTCTCTACTACAGTTCCAGAAGCCCCGAAGAGGCATCAGAGGCCTTCTCATTACTGGAGGTAGCATCTCCGAACAGCGGGTTCCCAACGCGAGGACAGTACAGACACACTCAAGTCACAGATAACTCTCTTCCCTGGCAGAGAGCCAGAGAGAAGGTGCTGATAACCATTGACCGGAGCCGGATGGACTCCCAAGCACCGCATACGAGAAGCTAAGGATCTAGGCCACCGCCCTCCACTCCCAATTTCCGCCCCACAGCATCGAAGCCCCAGGTACAAAGCCTTCGCGTCATCACTCCGCGCCACCCCCTTGACATACCCCCCAGCCCCAGTTACCCTCCCCCCTCCACCCGCCGCCCAGCCTCTTCCTTCGCCAGCCGCGCTCCAGCTGGCGCCATCGCGCACCCGCTTAGGTTCGTCATTCCCGCCCCCTTCCTACTTCTCCAACCCGCCCCTCCCCCCGCAAGTCTGTGGCAAGATCTACTTGTGTCGCTGAGCTCGCGCTCCTCCTCCTCCTCCTCGCCATAGAGACAGCACCCAGCGGCGGCGGCGGGTGCCCCATAGACACCTCTCGCCCGGCAAGGGGGAAAGGGGAGCCGGAGCTGCGCTGCACCGCGCTGCACCGTCGCTTCTCGCACGTCCGGGCGGGGGCGCCAGATGATGACGCGGCACGCAGAGAGGGCGGGGCACGCAGGTGACGGAAGCTGGGGTGGTGGAGAGCTGGGCGGTCAGGCGTCCTGACTGGCTGGTTGGGGCGTCAGGGCCGTGAAGGTAGGACTGCTGGTCCCGGGCGGCGAGTTTCCTGTCTCCAGCTGTCCGCAGTCAGAGCATGCCCGCCTGACCCCGAGGACCCCCGGTCGGGATTGCTTAGAGAAGACGCGGCTCCCCAGCACTTGGGCTGGGGCGTCCCTGCCCTCTCCTCCTCTGTCGCTGGAGAACCGCCGGGCTGAGCAGCTGGGAGAAGCAGGCCAGAGCCTTCTAGGGCCTCGGGCCCGGGGACCCGTGGAGGATGAGCTGGCTCTTTCCCCTGACCAAGAGCGCCTCCTCCTCCGCGGCTGGGTCCCCCGGTGGTCTCACCAGCCTCCAACAGCAGAAGCAGCGGCTGATCGAGTCCCTCCGGAACTCACACTCCAGGTGACTGGTCGCTGCCTCTCCGACAGCAAGAAAAAGTAGGGCGGGAGGGCGGGCTGGTCCTAACCACACTCGCAGCTCCTCAGGCCGACTCCCGCCAGCTGCCGCCTTTTGACCTACCTCCCTTCGTCCTGGCTCTCACGCTTGCTCTCCCATCCCTGAGCCACGTTCAGGATTTTCTTCCGGGCCCTCCTTCCCTCCGTCCCGCCCCACCACCGCTCAGCTCCTCTGATTCCGATTTGCTCGTCCCTCCTGACCCAGCGCTGCTGACTGTAATCTGTCTCATAGTCTGTCTCCAATATGCCTTGCTTTGCCCGGCTTCCTCACTAATCTTTCCCTTTGCCCACCTGTTTGCCGCGTTGGCAGAATTGTTAAAATTCTGTACTTGGGTAAAAAGAATCGTGAAGAGTAATCTCCAAGTTTCACAAATAGTGGACCATTTTTGAAAAAAAAAAAAAACTTTCAACATTAAAGAAAAGGGAAGACAGTTTTCACCAGTGAGTTCTTCTCTGGGAGTGACATACTCAATCCTCTGAAGTCTCTAATAGAAGATTTACCCTGTTCTAACCATCTCCCCCGAGCTGGCAACTATCAGTCTCTGTTCATTTCTCACTTTGTTATTCTTGTTCCCACACTCAGGAATTGCCTTAGAGTCATCTTGATTGTTCTCTTGGCGTTGTATGAGTTGTTCATTTTCAGCGTGGTCAGATTAGAAATATTTTGCAATTCAAATGAATTCAACTGTTTTTATTGTAAACTGGTTTGCTGCAGTCCGTTATATTGCAAAAATCTGTGACCTCTAGTGGTTTTCAAAAATTAGAACTGCCTCTTTTTATTATATGAATCATGCAAGTATATTTACATGAGTGTCAGCACATTTTAATGTAAAGGTGTCAACATCTTAATAGACTTTTCATACATTTGAAATATATATATTCAGAGATATTAAAATTGATTAATTCCTGTGGAAGGAACTACTGGGAGCCATTTTATCTGTTACACTAAGGATTTTTTCCCAAGCAAGTTATAGTGTAGAATAGTTTTAAATTAGATATAGTGTTAAAAGAAAAAATCACTGCAAAATGAGTTTGGCTAAAATGAGGCCTGTTACTGATTGAACTTCAGGTGTTTCTTGGTTCTTTGTCTCAATTGTTCTGCTTGTTGAGAACTTTAGAAAGGTGAGAATTTGTGGTATTAAACAGGAAAGAATGGCATGGTATTTGATTTAATGGTGGCTTTCTTTTTGGAAAATTAAGTTCATAGAGTTCTTACAAGTCAATCTTAGTCCAAATAGTGTTCTCTACTAACCTGTAAGAGCTACTTTTACAAAATATGCTTATGAAATAAGGTGACTCCTTTTTAACAAACAACGGAAGTTTGTCTCCTTTAGAAGGCATCACCTTGGAAGACTGTTTGTATACTATGCTAGTACTACTATTGCCAAAATACTTTTTAGAACCATACTTTTGGAATTAATTGCTTTTAAGCCTTTAGTGTATTCTGTTAGATATTCTCACTGCTGGTAAATTTTTATTCTTTGAGGTTGGAGCTGAATTTTTCAAATATTCCAAAGTCCCTTGCTGCTAAGGCTGGTAAATAAGGAAAGCGATTGATGTGAAATTTATTGTTTATTTTTTTGGCCTTCCAAATAAGGTGAGATTCTAAGGCAGGAATTGCTAATCTAAGGAGTTCTGGAATTGGCTTAAGAGGATCGGTAAATACTCTGAGTCAAATGCAGAAGGGATGTATTTTTTTTTTTTTTTTGAAGGGATGTATTTTATTTGTTATTTTTTGAGCCAGAAATTATGGACATAATCAGACATGTGATATTATCTACATATTTGTAGTGTTTTATGAACAGCAAACTTTAAGTACTTGATTCTTTTAAGTTCTTTTATAAAAATATTTGAAGTTTTTATTGAAATAGTTCACATTTATAAACTATACTTGGATAATTCTGGTGACAGTTAAGGAGGTCATGTACTTCCATTTTTCAAAGAATGGTACGATCCCAGAAAAAATGTCATCTACCTATTCTTGTTAAGTCTGCCCTTTTAACTCATGACATACATTTTAAAACTAGCTGGTAAAAATGATGTATGTGTGCAGTATCTGACAATATGTTGCTTGAGTAACCAAATTCAGTACTACAACTTATGCTTAAAGATTTTTGTACAAAAAGACACTGCGATTGGTTATTCTGAAGGTGCACTTTGTAAAAGTTCAAAGAATGTTTCGAACGGTATTTTAATGAATAATACAAAACTTCCTCAGTTATGAGTATTAATATCTTGTTGCATGCTGCCCGCCTGCCTCATGTTTAATACTCTATCCCTTCTCCAAATATAGGGTCAGTAGCTCTTTCTTGGCCGTGAAAGCGTCTGACTTCTTTTCGTCTCCTCAATAACCTTTCCCCACCCCATTCTCTCATCTACCTTCCAACTCCTTATAATTTAAAAAAAATCCCACTTCAGGAAAGGGTCTCTTTAATTCCCTTTCTCTAATTAATGTAAGCTGCTTTTTTACCTTAAGAAATTCCTACCTCCTCATCTTCCTCAGGCCTCTCCTAAAGGTTAGCTGAATTTTATGTGTTTTTATTCCTCATCTAAGTCTTACTGGTAAGGCAGGGCAAGTGGGACACTGTCATAATGATGACCAAAAAAGTGTTTACCCAATATATAATAACACGTTTGTCTGCTACGAAAATGGAAACAAAGTTATGTAGATTACTAGGCTCAAGAATTTTATTCCACCTTCAGTCATCACAGTATTCAATTTACCACTAAAATTCCTGACTTTATGGGCAGGAGTAGAACTAATTCTGTTGTTTCTTTTACTTCCTAAAGAAGCTCACTCTAAGAGACACTGTTGATTTCCCATCTAAATCCATTTCTTCTGATTTCTTGGAAGAACATTGTTTTTATATGGGTTCCTGGTCTGCGAGACCAATTATTTAATGGAGGCTGTGCTCTTTCAACCTGCTTAGGTAAATAATGATTGTTTACGCCAATGATGATGGTCTCATTCCCACTGCTAGTTATTGTGGAAGCAAGACACTTGACCTAATCTTAGTCATTGGGGTTGAAGAAGAAGTCTGCTGGGGAGCTGCTCAAAACATTTTCTTAGTAATAGAAGTGTCTAAGAGGAAGTGCTTCTTTGTGTTTTGGATATTGTTGTGTTACATGGGACATCTAGAACTGCTTGGATCATGAAGGAAGCAGACTGACTACTGAATGTGGTAGAGTAGGAAGATGGAAAGTCTGTGATAATATTGTGATGCTGAATTAACCAGATCTGGAAACTTCCTCCGGACTTCTTGCTGTATAAGATCATACGATACATATACATTTGTATTATACATACAAATAACCCCTCACTGTTTAAGACACTTTCGGCCTGGTTTTTCAGTTATTGATACTTGCAGCTGAAACTACCCCAAGTGATACTCACTAATCCCAGTATTTAAAGATTCTTCAGAAGTGAAGCTGTTAAGTATCTCCCTGCATTGAACCTGCAATCAGAAAATACTAAAATCTGATGGTAGCTCAACAGTTACCATCCTCACTATCCTGCTTTTAACTCTCACAGTATCTACAGTTAATTAGCTTCTTTATTATTTTATTTCCTTAGCTCTGAAGGAACAACCTGGAGCTGTGTTGTAAATGGTAATTGTTATCTGTAATTAACTATATAAATTCAAAGTTATACTAATAGTACTCTTTCTTTGTTACCTTTTACTTAGGGAGATCAACTCTCTCAAGTAAAGGACTTCTCCATTTTAATAATCAGTTATGTGGTAATTCTGGTGCTATTTTTATTTTATATTTAATCAGAAAATCTAATTTGGGAGTTATTTTTATCAGAATTGCTTTCTTTTTCACTCTGGTATGAGATAGTAGACAAAATGAATTTGAGGAACATAAATGCAAACAAGCAAAAATTATTGACATTGGGAAAAGCAACATGACTTAGGTGAACTGAGTTCCAATTCCCATCTGTAGAATCAGGAATTGTGATTTTTATTCTGCAGGATTGTTGGTATTTAAGTAATATATATAAACATTTATTAGAGTATCTGACACACAGTAAACAGGCAACAGATTGTATTCCTTCTTTCCACTGCATAGAATCAGTGTGCCTGGAACCTTTGCCTCTTAGCCTACATGGATCTAGCCAGCTTATTGTTTATGAATTGCTCACAAGCCTACAGCTCATTTGCCTCTGGCAGGACTACTTCTGACTTTCCATTCAGAAAGCAAGTCCATTCCAGAGAGTTCTTTTCTTCACAAATGAAATGTAAGATTTCATTTTGAAAGATTTCAGACAATCCATGTAAAGAAACTAGAATGTTATCTGACACACAGTAAGTACTCTGTAAATGCCAATTACTTTATTTTTGTGTCTTAAATATAATAGTGCCAACCTCATAGTTTTTAAAAATTGTTTTGAAATCTTCTTTTGTTGCCAGTCCTTGGATATTCTTTCTGATTACCCAAATTTTTTTAAAAAACCTTATAACATCTTTGGAGAGTCTGCTATTGTATAATTTTCTACCCTATAGCTGTCAAGTTTAACCCCCTGCTCCCAGGTATAAGGCTGTCTCCTGTAAACTCATGGGTTTCTTAGTAAGCCTAGATTCCAAACCTTTCTTTCTGTAGTTTTTACTGTCAGCTCATAAGGACTCACATGCAAACTTGATAACACAGAAAGTTTGTAATGAGAGGATATGTGTATATGTTTTAACCTGTCTAGTGTTGTACTTTTTTTTTAATGGATCTGTTGTCAACATAATTTGAGATTTTTCATTAAAATATCCAAATTCCCAACTTTTAAAAAATAGTTTTTATTATTTAGAGCAGTTTTAGGTTCACAGCAAAGTTGAGCAGCAGGTACAGAGATTTCCCATATAGCCTTTGCCCTCTCCAACTTTTCTTTTAAAATAGAAAGATCTGGCAACAGTTCCCACATAACAGTGCTTGCTTTCAGCTTAAGAGTAGCTGTCCTATTTACTGGGCCGCCCTTCTCCGTTTTACCAGTTCGCAATCACACCCTTTTGTACTACAAGCAACTGCCTTCATTCATGTACCTTTCTGACTCTTAAAGGTATTTGAGAGTAAAGTTTTCTTGTGGAAGAAAATCACCTTGACTTGTTGCAATAAAAAATTCTATCAGAATCTGCTGTGCCTTAGCCTGTTGAAGCTACAGAAACCTACAAAATGTCAATATTTTGACTCTATAAGTTTGAACTCTTATAGTGAACTTAAAAGCTATGTATATCAAACGGTCCCATAATTAAGTGAATTTTAATTTGATACATTAAATCATATAGTCTCTAACCAGTGATTAAAAGTTATAATTGCAGAGTATATGACACAATAAAGCATGTTACCATTTAAAATTTTTCCTAAATAGATCGTAACACTCAAGGGCTGTGTCTCTAGGTAATTTTCCCTCTAGTCATATCAGTCCATACCTGCTTTTTAAAAAACGTTACCACCCAGGTCATCATTTCTCCATTGCCAGGTGAATCCAACCACATCTCCTCCTCCCCTCCTCCCCTCCTCCCCTCCTCCCTCTGAGCTCCTTCCAAGCTGTCTCCACTGCCTGCTCACCTGCGCCAAAAGCCTGGTCATCCTGTTCTCACTTAGTCATCCCTGCTGCCCCTGGGCTGTAACTATTCTCTCTGCCTGCAGTCTTGTTCCCTTACTTTTTTCTTCCACATGGGTGCCAGAGTCATCTTTTTAAAATTTGAATTTGACCATGTTATTCCTTTTAGTAGCTTCCTAACTCTTGCCAGCCTCCTTAGCTTAAAGCCTGGTTGTCACACAAGGTGGTGACGTGACTGATGGAAACGTGTCTGCAGACACAATGTAAAGTTTCTGTAGGGCAAAGGATACGGAGACTCTTAGAGTTATTATTTCCTACTGAAGCTTTCCTAATTGTGTTTCCTCTGTCTAGAATGTACACTTCATTTCCCCGATTCTCTTTCCTGAGGTTAACTCTTACTTGACTTTTCAATGTAGCTCAGATACTGTTTTTTACCCCGAATACCCCACCACCCCCATCCCTGTTTACGTTAGGTTCTTTCCTCTGTGTTCCTATAGCTCTTTGCACGTCTCTGTCATGATCCAATGTCTTCTACAGAACACTGTTCAACAAATACTGTAAAATAAGTGGTCCATGTCAAACAGACATAGAAAACAAAATCGAGTACTCTAGAATTTCTAAAAGCCTTTAATATGCTAAAGTGCGTCAGTATTCTCCAAGAGAAGGATACAGTATGAAGCGTCTTCCAAGCAGAGCACTGAACCATCTATTTGAGCTATTTAGCTATTTATTTTAAATTTCCAGTTAATTATTCATTTTCATATCAACCAGTGTGTGTGTGTGTGAATGAGTGTGTGAGTGAATGCAAGTGTTAATAAGGAAGAACCTTTGTATTCCATTACAAGTTAATCACTAAATGGATGTTGCCTATTAGCTGCAATTATAAGTAATGGCACATCTCTGGGAGCCCTGCCTCCCAGGTTAAGAGCATTAAGCTAAAATACCTTTGTTTAGCTCACGGGAAACATCTTGACAGGCCCATCTGTGAATGGCTGCAGGGAAGAAGAAATTAACACATCCCCTCCGGAGGCTGACCTGAAACAGGAAATGTTTGGCCTTACTCCCTCCCCTTTTAGTATAAAAGAAGCCCGAATTCTAACTCAGGCAGGATGGTTCTTTGGGGGCACCACCTTCTTGATCTGCTGGCCTTCCAAATGAAGTCGCTATTCCTTACGCCAACAACTCGTCTCTCAACTTACTGGCTTGTTGTGCAGCGCGGAGTTCGAGCTTGGACTCCGTAACACAAGGGCTATTTCTTTTGTTCCTCTGAGGATATTATACAAATTGAGAGTCTTCTGTTGGCTCATTTAACTCTGTTTCCTTGAAGTTTTGTGTTTGGGGCTTGTTGAGTTTGGTGCATGCCTTGCATGGTTTTGTTTTGTTCAAACCTTTTCTGTATTTGAGATTCCTGGTTGACTTGTTTGTAGATATTTAATTCTGTTTCTCATAGCCTGCCTCAGGTGATAGGTGAAAAAGAATGACTCGCTTTGTTATGGGCCGAGCTGATAGCTGTCTTTTGGAAATGGAGGCTTCCTGGGAGTCAGTAGTTTCCTAAGGCACTGCTACCTTAGAGGCTACATCCCGTGTTATTCAGGGGGCAGATGTTACTGCTGCCCGCTGGTTGGAACAAGCAGGGCACCAGGAGAGTGCTCTAGCTTCCTGCTGGTCCACGTGTCCCCGCACTCCGCCCTGAGAGGCGCTTCTGCCCCACCCTCCACCCTCTGGTTTGCGTTGAATCTGTTCAAGGGCTTGGAGGACCTTCAGACTGCTCCTACTTTGCTCTGGTCTTATGTTTTGGGTCGTCATTAGTTCCTGTATTTCTTTTCTTTTCTTTTTTTTTTAACACTGATCTTTTCCTTAAATCTAATCCCATCTTTTTTTTATCTTTCTAAGATTCCTCAAAGTTTCTTGTCAGTTTATGGTACTATTTGCTTTCCAGCACTGTTACAGATTTGCTTTTTAAAAGTCAGTTTTGATATTTCCTGGAGAAAATGGGATGGGAAAGAGAAATTGTCTAACCTTCATCTACTGTCTTGAAGCATCTAAACCCTTTATTGGAAAGGATCACCTAAAAACCCTCCCTTGAGCTACCCAACCCTGCCGGAGATGCATGAAATCAGTATCTTGAATTGCTCTTTTTCAGTCACTTGATGTGCTGTGTGCCCCATCAGAGCAAAGACCACACTATTTCCATTTCCTTGGAAGATGCTGGATATATGGTAGCTGTTCAGTTGAACCTAGTCTTAGGTACAAAATACAAGTTTACACAAGATCCAAAGTAAGGAGATAAATGATTGTTGTATAAAAGGAATCTTTTAACCATAACTAGTGCCTCTCTTGCATTTCAAGATCTGTTTGTTTACAGTTTTAGGGACTATTAAAGAAATGTGGATGCCAGTTAATCACACATTCTGACAGTTTTCTGTTGTTTCAGCTTTCTTTAGTCCCAAACTGATTCAGAGCCACTGAAGTAAAGCCATAGTAATTCACTGCTCTCAGAGAACCTAGAAAATAAAATTATTAATGAAAGGCTATTTAAATTTTCTCTGGTGTGATTACAGTATTACTTCAAAGTGTGTGTGTATGTGTGTTTACATCCAAAGAGTACTTACCTGCCAGCATAAAGATATGGCTATATGGCTGTAAGAATGTTTATCAAAGTATGGTTTATAGTAGTAAAACTTGGAAACAATCTAAATATTGATGCCAAAAACTCAGCCTCTGTGCACCAGTGCCAAATCAAATCTCGGAGGCAGAGTTTTGGAAGAAGTAGAAAAGAATAGCTCTATTGCTTTGCCAGGCAAATGGGGGCACAGCAGGCTCATGCCCTGAGAGACTGTGTCCCAACCTGAGAGGATTTGGTGAAGAGTTTTATAGCAATGGTTCAAGGGCTGAGTTGCTAATAAGGATCAGGGTGTGTTCAGGGCCTGCACTCCTTTAATTTGGCCTCAGGTGGTCTCCTCCCTTGTCTCTGCATCCCCTCCCTTCCCTGATTAGCAACTGTTCAAATCTGCCCTTTAGAATTCAGGGAAGGTAATGGAGGCTGGAGTCTATTCCCTACAAACAAGAAACGGTGGACACAGAAAGGCTTCCATGCCCAGGAGCCCCACAGGGTTCTGCTCAGTTTCAATACCTAATAGTACAGAGTAGTTTAACAATATACTAGAACATTATGCAGCCATTTAAAAATATTGTAAAATAACATTTGCTGATTTGGAAAAATAATGTTTTTTCAAATGAGAATGAATTATTTTTGGAATAACTTTTTTAGAGTTATTTGAAAATAGCAAAAAATTCAAAATAAATTTGTGATAAAGATTCAGGGAATGATTCTTGTTTTAATTAAGTAGAACAAATATCTGCCGTTTTGTCTAACACAGCTAGTGTAGAGGAGGAAAAAGCTTTCCTTGATGCTCTTAGGGTCCTTGGCTGGGTCTGAAAATTAAACTGACAAAGACAGATTAACAGGAGAAAAGCATAGAAATTTAATTAATGTGAGTTTTACATATCAGGGGGGCCTTCAAAAGGAAATGAAGACCCAAAGAAACAGACCTGAGTGTTTTATGCTGGGTTTGATGAAGAGTGGACAGTCGTGGAGGAATACGATGGGTTAAGGGGTATGAGGCACGTCTTGGAGATATTGCGGGTTCAGTGACAGACCACCTCAATAAAGCAAATATCGCAGTAAAGCATGTCACATGAATTTTTTGGTTTCCCAGTGCATATAAAAGTTATCTTTACACTATACTGTAGTCTGTTAAGTGTGCAATAGCATTATGTCTAAAAAACAATGTATATATTTTAATTAAAAATACTTTATTGCTAAAAAATGCTGTCATCTGAGCCTTCAGCGAGTCGCAGTCTTTCTGCTGGTGGAGGGTTTAAAATATTGCAAGAATTACCAGTATGTGACACAGAAACATGAAGCGAGCAAATGCTATTGGAAGAATGGCACCAATAGACTTGGCTCTATGCAGGATTGCCACCATCCTTCAATTTGTAAAAAAAAAAAAAAAAAAGGAAAAATAAAAGAAACAGGCAATATCTATGAAGCACAATAAAGTGAAGTATGCCTGTAATTGTAGTAAACTAAACGGGGCAGGGGGCATGTGGTTGCAGGGTACAATGATGACATAGCAAGGCCGGTTTGTTAGGATTCTTCTTGGTGTCCCTATGTCTTCTGAGATAAGGATGCTCTTTTCCTCTTGGCATGGGGAGGGCACCTCTTAATGAGGTTTTATGACCTGTTTCAGGGAAGAAGGGTGAGGGGGGAGGAGGTCAGAGTAACCTTCCTGTTTCTGCTATTTTCTCATACTCCTTCAGCTTAAAATATTCAAGATGCCAAGGTGCCACATTTAGGGGTAGCATGTCCTGAACCCCATCAATTGCCATGATTAACCTGTTGTTTTGGAATTTGTTAATGATGGTTTAGCTCTCATTAATATTACAAATATTACCTTTAGTTTTTTTTTGTTTTGTTTTACCTTTAGTTATTTTTGATACCTCATTTGTGGAGGAAACTTGTCAAAAATTTTAATAAATGTCAAGAACATAATTATGGGAACAGTGAATTGAACACTTCTAGCCAATGATTTAAGTAAAAATCAATTTAATCAAATTCACTTTGTTTTCTATAAAAATTTTCTATATACAGTGTCTGAAAAAATGAGTTAAAACTTTAGTATTACAAATTTAGACAGGCTCCAATTTAGATGTGTGTTCTAAATGCTTATTTAATAATAGCTAACATATTGAACAATTATTATGGTATTATGTGGGGAGGGCTTTACATGCATTATCTCACATAATCTAACAACTCTTTTAGGTAGATGGGTATTTTTAACATCCGCATTTACCATGTGAGAGATAAGGCTTAGACAGATTAAGTAAGTCGTCCATGATCACACAAGTGAATGGTAGAGGATTTGATCCCAGAAGCTTAATTTAAGAGGTCGTGCTCTTAATCACTAAGATGCTCCACTTGGCTTTGAACTGGTGGATACTTTTGTGATCAGTATTCCCTTAAAGCATTGGACACCTTAGGGTCCTAAGATAACAAGGAGGAATAAAAAACTTAAGCCATTTTATTGATTACATAATGTTTATACAACTGAGAAGGCTGTTGGTATCCTAGTCCAAACTTGATCCCCAAAGAGAAACTTTCATAAAAATTGTGTTAGTCCTAATATTGAATATCTTCTTGAGTCTTTTCTCAGCCATTTCTTCTCTTCAGTCATAACCTCATTCCATGGGATGTCAGAGGAGACATCTATGATTTCTCCATAACTCCATCCCAACACTTTTCAACCTTTCAAGTTACCTAAAATTTACATATTTTTGAGAGGCTAGATTTTTATCAGAAGGCAAAAAAAAGTCATAGTCCAAAAAAGAAAATGAGGAAAATAAGAGGTTTTCTAAAGCTACTAATTGAAGCAACCAAAAGAACAAAAAGTAAATTACATAATTGCTAGATCTTTCAAAGGTATTTATGCTTGAAAAAGTTTCACGTCCGTTTGGATATTAGGCTTCCTTTCAGCGTTAACTCATTAACACTACTTAACATTTTTCCCTTTGGAAAGATTATGAATGTTGGTTAGCATTCCAAGTGATGCCCCAGAAGGTTTGGTTGGTAGATTATAACTGTAATAATTGCATACCTGCAATTAAAAATAAAATTCTAAATGTAGAATGTTAAAGTATATGGGACTTAAACGAGATGGCATTTATATTCAGCTGCTAGTAACAAAGACTCCCAAAATAGTAACTTAAATGTGATAAAAGTTTCTTTTTCTCTGCATACAAGAAATTCAGTTTGACAATTCCATAGCCATCAAGGACCCAAGCTACTTCTTCCTGCTGAGCTCTCCCTAGTGTGTGGCTCCCACTCTCAGGGTCACTCCTGGTCCAATATGGCTGTTAGAAGTTCAGCTGTCAGGGCCAGGCTGGAAGGGCAAATGGACTCATACCAGTTTTTTTGTTCTCTTTTAAGATGCTTTCCTGGAAATGCCACCTCACAACTTTTCTGTGTTTTATTGACTGGAACTTAAGTCTATAGCAACAACTTGCTGCAAGAAAAGTTAGAACATTGCTACTCAGAATAAAATCAGGCTTCTCTTATTTAGGAAGAAGGGGAATATTTGGTTTTGAAAAGCAGCCAGCGGTCTCTATCATAAGACTGTAGGAGACATCTCATCTCATCCAGACTTCTAAGTTTAAGCTCTTAAGGCCCAGGCTTCCCCAGCTGTCTATACAGCTGGGCAATAGCAGAATTATAATCAGAAGCCAGATATCTTGCTGACCTGTTTTAACTAGAGGGCTCACAATTGCTTCTACTAAGGATGAATTAGATAAAGTGATAGTAAATCGATCTAGCACTAATACAAAGAGTTTTTCTTTGTCTCTTTACCTCACCATCTAACTCCCCCTCTCAGCAACCACCCCGCCCATATCTCAGAATAGAATTTCCTGCTTATTCGATAAACATGATCATTTTCCCCTCAAGATACAAGTTATATTGGCTATCTAAATTCTATTATTAAAATAAAGTAGTTTTAGTAGCCTCTAAAAATACTTAACATTTGTCTTTAACATTAATGGTTTTTATAACTTTAGATAAATTTTTTTTCTCAAATTTTCTCCTACAGTATAGCTGAAATACAGAAAGATGTGGAATACAGGTTGCCATTCACCGTAAACAACCTGACAATTAACATTAATATGTGAGTAGAATTGTATCCTATTTTTTCGTTCAATAGGACTTTAAAATCTTTTTATTATTTTGTTTCTCAGCTATTATTAGAAGTAAACTGTTTAAAAGTGAATTTATTCCCTTTCTAGTATTTATTTCCCTTTCTAGTAACTATAGTTTATTAAACTTAAAATTTTGTGAAATAAAAAATTTTTAAAGACATCCTTGTAATAGATATTGCTTTAAGAAACTGTAAAAGAGGAAATGTAATAAAAAGACGTAATCGTTTTTGTTGTTTTGCACTAAAGTCTAAGCTGGAGGTAGGCTGAAAGAGTAAGAATGATAATGACAAACGCTCGAAGGGATCATGTGTGGAAAACCATTAGAGATATAGGCACTTTTACATCAGAAATAAGTGAAAATATTCTAGTTTTCGGCAACATATACTACTTTCAACCAGAAAGTTCAAGACTGAATTTGATCTGCTGATTATTTTTAAAGAAAAAAAAATTAAAAGTTGAAAAGGTAATCATGAGGTTATTAAGTTATAAAGAGGAAAGTTTGGACAAAGTGATTGCTGAAGTACTCATTTAGCCTTAAGTGCAGTTATTAGTCTTCAGCATGAAAGAATTAAGTTATTACCTCAGATTGCCTCAGGTGGCTAGCGACTGGAGTGAGTGTTTGGGTGAGGCAAAAAGGCGCTTAACTTGAAGATAGGAACCACACTTGTTCATCGTCCTATCCTCATTGCCCAGCATGGTGCCTGCACATAGGAGGCCTTGTTAAATCCTAGTTGAATGAGTGGATTAAAGCATGACTATATAACAGTGACAACCATTATGCTGTGTTATCTTGATATATGGGAGTTTCTGAATCATCACAGCAGCCCTGCAAATTGGAACAAATTACAGACAAATAGGTAGTGAATAGTGTAGTGGGGAGAGAAATCCAGATTGGTTGGGGTCCAAAGGCCATACATCGCCTTTTTTTACCAAACTAGTTTAACATCTTCAACTATATAAATGAAGTAGTTTTATCGCTCATCACATGCCTTAGGTAGAGCTGAGTAGGAGAAGCCGACAAGGACCCAGTTTTCTTCTTGACAGTGTTGCCAACAAATAGTTTTCTGAGCCAGAAGGGGAACAGAGTGGCAGTTTAAAGGGACATACTGGTCTGAGTTTTAGAGATTTGGAAAATGGTTCCATGTCCAGTAAACTCTCATTTTTAAAGACTTTACTCCCTAATTTTAAATGTGTAGTAGTTCAAAAAAGGTTAAGATTTTTACTCTTTATTTTTTGTATTGAGAATTTACTGTTATTTACTTGAAACCATGTGATTGACCTCAAAGTTGGGAGAGATGTGTTAATTGAGACATTTAGAAGAGAGCTCTATAGAAGCAAGGCATGATGACAGCTACACTGTTCCAATCCTAGCGCTTCCCATTTTATCCACTTAACTCTTTAAAAAATTCAGTATATAATGAAATAATTCTTGGCAGTATTTCAAAAGTAGGAAAGCCATAAGAAAAGTATATGGCCAGAACCTGTGGTCCACTAAATAGCCAGACTGGGTTAAACTAGGGTTCACCTGATAAAAATGCCTGGTCTAATTTTAGCTGAGATTTTGGATAGCTTGGTATATTGTGTTTGAAAGCAATTAATTGGCATGGTGTGAAGAATAGTCTATAATTCACGGTATCCTTATTCCACATTAAGAATGTTTTACTATACTGAATTACTTTATAGTCTTGTTGCCAAAGTGTATCTTTTTGTATACTTTCGATCAACTCAACAACCATAGTAGAGCACTGATTACTGAATAATCTAAATGAAAGTATGAAAATTTTATTTGCTTTTAAGTAATTTTGTTTTAGGATTATGACTGTATAATATCACATTTTTTGTCTTTGTTTTTGTTTTTTAACCTGTCCTACCTTTACCAGATTGCTTCCTCCACAATTTCCTCAGGAAAAACCAGTGATCAGTGTTTATCCACCAATACGACATCACTTAGTGGATAAACAAGGAGTGTATGTTACCTCTCCATTAGTAAACAATGTATGTATATGGTATAATTTATTTCAAAAATGTTCACTATTTAATAGATAATCCTGATTTGAAGGTTATTTGTTTTTCAGTGGTGAGGACCTGTTGATGTTAAGAACTTTGGTTCATAGTAGATCTTTTATAGTGGTTAGGAAGGGATAAAATTCAAATATGCCTTAAATTTCTTAGGATATATATATATATATATGTATATATATGATTGATTAATGTGAAGGACTGTAACTTAAATGTACTCAGTATTTACCTTTGAACCTTCAAATTATTGTCAATAGTGAAATGTGGAAATATTTCAGCTCCATTATTGACTAACTAAACTTTTAACCTCATTTATGGTATTGATTGTATAAGAAAATATTGTAAGTTGTGGATTGCGGATATGTTCAATTGACATAATATCCTTTGCTTTTCATTTAATTTTTGACTTGCAAAAATGGATTTAAGATTGAGTTTTACAGTTAAATTATCCTAATGAGACTTTATAATCTTTTTCTGACAATGAATTTGATCACCGTGTATTACTGTTACTTTTAGTTTACAATGCACTCAGATCTTGGGAAAATTATTCAGAGTCTGTTGGATGAGTTTTGGAAGAATCCTCCAGCTTTAGCTCCTGCTTCAACAGCTTTCCCATAGTAAGTATATTTATATCAAAAGAGTTTGTATATACATTTATTTACTTTTGATCTAAGTAATCAAAATATAGTTTAAAAATTCAAATAATGTTAAAAGGCAGTCCTCTGCTTTCCACATCCCCACCTTCACACACAGATACATTCATACTTTTCAGAGGCAACTGTGTTTTTCTATTTTAAGCTGCTTCTCAAATATTTACCTTCATCTTTCTGAATAATATATACATACTGCTATCTCTTGATTCTTTCAGTTTAGATACTATCTATTGACTTCCTATTATGGATTGATGAGGATTTTACTTATCTTTCACAAACCTTCCTTTTCCCTCATCCTCTGAGAAATTTTTGATTTTTACTTAAACTCATGTTTGGTACTTTCATTACATTGACTCTCTAAATATTCCTTGCTGCTGAGCCTAGTACTTTATAATGATTATATTTCCCTGATGGTATAACTTTCTGCTTTTCTCTGGAGTTAATTACTTCGATTTTTCCATTGGTTTTATTTTCTTTGATCTTTTTAATTTTCCACATCTTTTAGCAGCTCTGAAAAATACCTTTCAAATCATTTTTTCACATCATCAAACCTGTCAGGTAATCTCTAGGTTCCGGTATTTTCTCTTTGCAGACATTGCTTCATTTTCCCCCTCCATTCTGAATTAGTTACTCTACAACTGCTATAAAGCTGTCATCCTGGGATTTCCCTTTCCCACTCTCCTGTGTTGGATTCTCCTTTTCCTGCATCCTATGTTTTTTTCTTTCTCAGGCTATTTCCTAGTTTCTTGCATTACTGCCTCCCTATAGCTTCCTAAGTAACGGCATGTTCCAGTTGCTAAGGATGAATGACAAATTATCCTAAAACTTGTGGTTAAAATAGTGACAACATTTATTTTCCTTGTGAATCTGCCGTTTGGTTAGGGACTAATAGAGAGAGCTTGTTTGTGCTCCACCTTTTGCATCAGCTGGCGTGGCTTAGAACAATGAACACATTGATTTTGCTCACCGATCTTCAGTTCAGGAAGGGTTCATCAGGGAGAGCTCTTGTCTGCTCTACTCATCATCAGTGGGCTCTCATCAGAGGCCTTACCTGGGGAGGTCAACTAGAATACCTAGATGCAGCCTGGGCTTCCTCACATCATAACGGCTGGGCTCCTGGGGTGAACATCCCAAACGAGTTATGAGAAAGTCATATTCGCCTTCTCTGACATAGCTACTGAAGTCATGCAGTTTGTTCTGCTTCATTCTGCTTCTGCTTCATTCAGTTTGTTGAGGCAATCAAGAAGTCCTGATCAGATTCAAGGGGAAGAAAATAGGCTCTTCCTCTTTATGGTGGAGTGGCAGGGTTCTAGAAGAGTATATGGGACCGGAAATAGTGCTGTGGCCATTTTTGGAAAATACAGTATGCCACAAGATGCTTGGAAGAATAATTTTGAGACTTCTTTTCTTCTTTTTTTTTTTTTTTTTAACTTGCAAATGTCTTTAATATACCCTCACACTTAAAAGTTGGTAGAGTTCAAATTCTATGTTGAAGTGGTTTTCCACTGAGAATTTTGAAGGCATTCCTCTGTTGTCTATATATAGGCTTCTGTTGCCAAGATGTCCAGTGCCATTTTGATTTCTGATCCTTTGTAACCTTTTTTTGTTTTTTTTAACTTATTTTATTTATTTATTTATTTTTGGCTGTGTTGGGTCTTCATTGCTGCACGTGGGCTTTCTCTAGTTGCAGCAAGTGGGGGTTACTCTTCGTTGCAGTGTGCGGGTTTCTCATTGCAGTGGCTTCTCTTGTTGCGGAGCACGGGTTCTAGGCTCATGGGCTCAGTAGTTGTGGCTCACGGGCTCTAGAGTGCAGGCTCAGTAGTTGTGGAGCACGGGCTTAGTTGCTCCACGGCATGTGGGATCTTCCCGGACCAGGGCTTGAACCCGTGTCCCCTGTCTGCATTGGCAGGCAGATTCTTAACCACTGTGCCACAGGGAAGTCCCTGATCCTTTGTAACTTTTTATCTCAGATATTCTGAAATTGCATGATGATACAACTTCTTACAGTCTTTACTTCCTCTTCCTGTAATATCTCTTGGCTTAATTACCCAGTTCTTCTACTTAATTTCCAAGAACTTTTTGTTGTTCAGAAGTCAGGTGGCATCTTTAACACTGCCTGGAAATCTGCTTAGGCTAGATTATCCCATTCATTGGGTATATCAGTCCCAGCCATCATCTTTGCCCTCCTGTGTCTTTGTCCTGGAGTCATAAGCCTCGCTGATATTCTTTATCTAAGAACTGGATTTCCTATCTTCTGTCAGGAAAGAGTTAAATATATCTCATTCACCTTATTTGAAGATATAAGCCAACAACTGTGATACAGTACACATTGTTAAAAAGCAAGTTTGATACACTTCTTAGATTATTTTATAGGTTGTACCTGCTACTGAGATTAAAATAAAGCAGATTGGTTCAGAATTCTTAAGACTTTATTTCAAGGATAGTACAAATATTCCCTCACATTGAACATATTCTTTCTAAATAACTTATGTTATATTTACATACCTGTTAATAATATACCTTTAC
Organism: Eschrichtius robustus; assembly: GCF_028021215.1. Lineage (NCBI taxonomy): Eukaryota > Metazoa > Chordata > Mammalia > Artiodactyla > Eschrichtiidae > Eschrichtius > Eschrichtius robustus. The sequence continues at coordinate 18,154,246 of NC_090844.1, read as the reverse complement.
ATAAAAGTAAACCTTTAAGATAAAGGTGAGCCATACTTTGAAATAAACAAGCTTTTTAGAGAACTTTTTTAAACTTAATTTTTTCAATCATATATTCACTTGGCTCTAAAATTTTAAAACGATAAAAGGGTATGGGGCGAAAAGTCTCCTTCCACTTTTTCCCTTGCGGTTTACTTTTTCTTCTTATTGGTATCCAAAGTTTTTCATTTGGGTGCATATGTATAGAATTCCTGAGATATTTTATGCATATACAAGGAAATATGTACACATAGTATTTTATTCCCTCTTTTTTCACACAAATGGTAGCAAACTATTCCCTTGCCCTTTTTTTTTTTTTTTTCCCTCACTAAATGGTATGGTTCAGAGAGCTTTCCATGTTGGTTACTAAAGCACTTCCTCATTCTTCTTTATGACCACAAAGTACTTGTTTTATGGATATAGCATAACTTAACAAAACTCCTATTAATGGACATTTTTGTTGTTTCCAATCTTTCCTAAAAGGCCCATCCTTCTTTGCCCTCAGTGATGCAGTGAATAACATTAAAAATAATATTTTACCCAAGTGTAAGTTTATTTGTTAGATACATTCTCAAAGTGGTATACATATTTGTAATTTTGACTAGTACTGCAGGATTGCCCTACAGAGTAAGTTGTTTCTACTCCTATACGCAGTGCTTATTCCCTTTGCTGACATAGTAAATTATCAAAATGGATCTTTGCTAATTTATAAGCGGAAAATGTGTTAGTATAACTTTATTTGTATTTATCTTACAGTGAAGTTGACAATTTTTTCCTATGATTTAGAGATTTTTTTTTCCTTTCCTTGAACCTGTGTATTCTATCCTATTCTCCATTTTGCTATTGGGTTGTTAGTCTTTTATTAATTTGGAGAAATTCTTTACATATTAGAGAAATTATCCATTTTCCTATGACATGTTTCAGATGTTTTCCCCCAATTTGTTATTTGTCTTTATTTATAATGGGCTTTGTCATGTAGAGGGGTTTTCTTTGTTGTTTTGTTGTGTTTTGTTTTTTAGATCATGGGATTTATCATTATTTTCTCTTATGACTTTTGAATTTGGGATCACAGAAAGTCCTTTACCACCCCAAGTTTTTAATTTCCCAGTGATTTCTTCCAGTTCTTTTAAGATTTAAAAAAAAAATCCAAAAAACATTTTAAATTTGATACATTTGGTTTTTATTTTACTATAGGTATGAGGGCTTGGCTCCAATTTAATTTTTTCCAGATGTCCCAATGCTATTTATTGACCTATCTATCTTTTTTTTTTTTTTTTTACTAATTTGAGATTCTTTTTATTATATCTTAATTGCCATATAGCTTTGTGATTTTTCTGGATTTTGTATTCAGTTCCATTGATCTACCTATCCATTGCCAGTGTTATGCTTTAAAAAAGTTTTGTGTTTTTTTTTTTTAATTATTAAGGTTTTCTAATGTGTTTTGCTATATGGCAGGGTTAATCTCTCTTTACCCTCCTTTTTCAGGTACTTTTCTCTATATTCTTATGTATTTTTCTATATTAGCTTTAGTATTATAATTTCAAAATCTGTGACAAATGTTTTCTTCCAACACAATTCCAATTTATGTTAACTTATGTCATTAAATATGACATTAAATTATGTCATGAAACAATAGCACTCCCGTTTAAAAAAATTGTTTAAGCTTGATATATTTTGGAACATTTCAGTACTCTGATACCCGTTTTTTTTTTCCAACACCACCAAGTAATTCTCCAGTTCTCACCAGACACTGACTGTTTCCTACGAATTTAACTTAATTCTGATGCTATCCACCGGGAGATGGTGTCAGATCCCACAGATTAAGGGCTCAGTCTCACAGGCTGCTCCATTTCACATACCAATTGAAAATGTATAGATTGTTACCTGTGCTATAAATCCCAGGTTCCCATGACCTCCACCTCAGGTTTGAGTAGTTTGTTAAGTGGCTCATGGAACTCCAAAATAAATTTACTTATGTTTACTAGTTGATTATAAAGGATATTATAAAAGATACAGATGAATAGCCAGATGAAGAGGTACATAGGGCAGGGCAAGGTCTAGGAGAGCCCCAAGCACAGGAGCTTTTGTCCCCATGAACTGCGGTGCACCACCCTCCTGCCATGTGGATGCATTCATCAACACGAAGCTTGTCAAATCTTATTGTTCAAGGGTTTTTATAGAGATTATTCAGCAGCCCCCCTCTTCCCTGAGATCGATGGGTGGGGCTGAAAGTTCCAACTTTCTGTCACTTGGTCTTTTTGGTGACCAACCCCGCCCTCAGACTATACAGGGACTCAGCCTAAGTCACCTCATTAGCATAAACTCAGATGTTACAAATAACAAAAAAGGGTCCTATCATTTAAGAACTTACCAGGATTTTAGGAGCACTTTGCCTAGAACCTGGTCAAAGACAAAATATGTTTCTTATTATACCACAAATACAAAGTAAAGTATTTAGTATCCTATGTTTTAAAAAAGTCTTTTTATCTTTTATACAAGAGTGACTGACCCATTTAAACTTAACTATATTAATTTAAGTAGTGGTATTTAGATAATTCTCATCTGCATTTAGGCCTAAATTACACTACTTATTTTAGAGCGTGGTTCTCTTTGAACTGCTCTAAGAGAAAAAAAATATTAAATGTAAAATATTATCTTTTTTAGGTGTAATTGACATGTAACGTGTACCACAGAATGATTCAATAGTAATTTATATTACGAAATGATCACCACAATAAGTCTAGTTAACACCCATCGCCATGCATAGTTACAGAATTTTTTCCTGTGATGAGAATGTTTAAGATTTACTCTCAGCAGCTTTCGGATATGCAGTGTAGTGTTATTAACCATAATGATACTGTGCATCACCTCCCCAGGACTTACTCATTTTATAACTGAAAGTCTGTACCTTTTGACCATGTTCACACATTTTGCCCACTGCTGCCCATCACCTGCCTCTGGCAAACACCAATCTCTTTGCTGTATTTATGAGCTCAGTGCTTTTTGTTTTTGTTTTTCGTTTTTAAATTCTACACATAAGTGAGAGCGTATGGTATTTGCCTTTCTCTGTCTGACATATTTCACATAGCATAATACCCTCAGGGTCCATCCATATTGTTTGGAATGGCAAGATTTTCTTTGTTTTTATGGCTGAATAATATTTCAGTGTATATATACACCACCTTTTCTTTATCTCATCATCTACTGATGGACACTAGGTTGTTTCCATCTCTTGTCTATTGTAAATAATGCTGCAGTGAACATAGGGGAGCAGACATCTTTTCGAGTTAGTGTCTTCATTTTCTTCGCATAAATACCCAGAAGTGGAATTGCTGGATCATGTGGTAGTTCTGTTTTGAGGAGCCTCCATCCTGTTTTCCATCGTGGCAGCACCAGTTTACATTTCCACCAGCAGGTGTACAGCATTCACTTTTCTCCGTAGCCTCACCAATGCTTGTTATTTCTTATCTTTTTGATAATAGTCATTCCAACAATTTTGACAGTTAGTAATCTAATTATCAAAGAACTAGCATCTTTTCTTGTACCTGTTGGCCATCTGTATGTCTTCTTTGGAAAAATGTCTATTCAGATTCCCATTTTTAAATCAGATTATTTGTTTTTTTGCTGTTGAGTTGTATGAGTTCTTTATATATTTTGGATATTAATCCCTTGTCAGATAAATGGTTTGCAAATATTTTCTCCCATTCCGTAGGTTGCCTCTTCATTTTGTTGATGGTTTCCTTTGCTGTGCAGAAGCTTTTTAGTTTGATGTAGTCCCATTTGTTTAGTTTTGTAAGTGAGGTATTAAAGTCCCCTATTTTTTTTTTTTTTTAATAAATATATGTATGTATTTCCGGCTGCGTTGGGTCTTCGTTGCAGTGTGTGGGCTTCTCATTGCGGTGGCTTCTCTTGCGGAGCACGGGCTCTAGGCACGCAGGCTTCGGTAGTTGTGGCATGTGGGCTCAGTAGTTGTAGTAAGTGGGCTCTAGAACGCAGGCTCAGTAGTTGTGGCGCACAGGCTTAGTTGCTCCGCGGCACGTGAGATCTTCCCGGATCAGGGATCGAACCCCTGTACTGACAGGCAGATTCTTAATCACTGCACCACCAGGGAAGTCCCAAGTCCCCTATTCTCATTTTATTGCTCTCTATTTATCATTTTAGGTCTGTTTATATTTGCTTTATATATTTAGGTGCTCGTAACTTGGGTGCATAAATATTTATAATTGTTATATCCTCTTGTTGGATTGACCCCTTTACCATTATGTAACGCCCTTCTCTGTCTCTTATTACAGTCTTTGTTTTAAAGTCTGTTTTGTCTGATATAAGTATAGCTACCCCAGCTTTCTTTTGGTTTCTATTTGCATGTAACATCAGCATAAAGAAGTCCCTTCAACATTTCTTGTAAGGTCGGTTTAGTGGTGATAACTACTTTAGCTTTTGCTTGTCTGGAAAACTCTGCCTCTGCTTCAATTCTGAATGAGAACTTTGCTATGTAGAGTATTCTTGAAAGTGTTTTTCTTTTAGTACTCTAAATATGTCATTCCTCTGCCTTCTGGCCTGCAAAGTTTCAGCTGAAAAATCTGCTGGTAGTTTTATGGGGGTTCCCTTGTACCTAACAAGTTGTTTTTCTGTTGCTGCTTTTAAGATCCTTGCCTTGTCTTTAACTTTTGACATTTTAATTAAAATGTGTCTCGGTTCATCTTGTTTGGGACTTCCTGGCTTTCCTGGATCTGGATGCCCGTTTCCTTCCCTAGGTTAGAGAAGTTTTCAGCCATTATGTCTTCAGATAAGTTTTCTGCCCCTTTCTCTGTCTCTTCTCCTTCTGGTACCCCTATAATACAAACCGTAAGTCCCTTAAGCTATCTTCACTTTTTTTCCTTTTTTTTCTCTGCTCTGATTATGTGAGTTCCACTGCTCTGTCTTGAGTTCACCGATCATTTCTTCTGGCCGATGACTGTGACATCCTTTGTTTACTGATATGGCAGGAAATATTCCATTTCTCACTCTGCCTCATCCCGTCTGCTGTTGAATCCCTCTAGAATATTTTTCAGTTCAGTTGTTGTATTCTCCAGCCTTGATTCTTTCTTGTATTTTCTTTCTCTTTGTTGAGGTTCTTTCTGTGTTCAGGGAGCATCTTTATGACCTTTACTTTGAACTCTTTATCAGGTAAATTATGTATCTTCATTTCATTAAGGTTTTTTTCCTGAGGTTTTATGCTGTATTTTATTTGGAATGTATTTCTTTGTTTCTTCCTTTTGCTTGACTCTGTGTAAGATAAAACAGTCTCCTCTCCCAGTTTTGAGGACGGGACTAGGAGATGAACCTTATCATTCAACCCTACCCTGGCTCTTGACTGTCTCTCAAGCCTTTGTGATTGTCCAAGCAACCTATTATTTTTTTAATAGCTCCCAGGAATTAAGGGTGTGCCAAGACCTGTCATTGCCCCACAGGGGAGGATAGCCATACCTAGATTTAGGCTGATTGGAAGCAAGACCCTCAGGCAGCAGCTTTTAATGTATGCAAATATATACAGTTCTGTGGGACCACAAGCTTATTAAGTCCTGCTGGCCACCTGAGCCAGGTGATGAGAATGAAAACATGGTGTCCATTGGCCTCTGTTCCCTGAAGGCGCCTCCGTAGGCCTTCACATACATGGGTTCCAAGCCTGAAGCCCACCCCTCAGACTGAAGCTTCAGGATAAGCAAATAGGCCTGTTTCACATTAAGACTGTGGGTGTGTTTAAGTCTGCTATCTGCAGTGCCCTGGTGTGGTAGCCTGCCAAGAACTGTCTACAACTGTTACAGTTTCGTGGGACCCAGGAATGTCAGCCCCCCTGGCCGCCAGAGCCAGGTAAGTAAGGGGCATTCCTGGTTGGCAGCCGCAAAAACCAGAGCACCAAATACAAAACCGGGACCCCAGACACATGTAAGATCTCCCCTCCAAGACATGCTGGCGTTCTGGAACATGCAGAGGGAGAGCACAAAGATAGTAGAGCCCGCCCTCTGGAGTCTATGGAAGGATTACATTCGGTCCTTGGAGTTGTGTTTAATTAGAAGCCTGCCCCTCAGGCTATAGCTATGATAATAAGCTAATAGGCCTCTTTCAACAGAAAGACTGAGCTCCTGTTGTCCCATGCTGTTCCCCTGGGGGGGTGGCTGATTAAGAACTTCTTCTCCATTTCTGTGAGTGTGAGCCCCGCTGGCTGTCAGATTCAGACAGCGTTGTGGTGTCCTCTGGTTGCCACTGCGAAAACAAGGGCATAAGCTCCGTTCTCTAAGATAGTGGTGAGCTGGAGTGAGGCAGGGCGCGAGTGCGGCGAGGGCGTCCACTGGCCTCCATTCCCTGAGAGCACCTCCATGGGTGCCTAGATGGCCAAGCCCCTGGACGAGCACGTAGGCCTCTTTCACAGGAAGACGGGGGGTTGCTTCTGTCTGCTGTCTATGCAGTGTCCTGGGGGTCATAATCTACCAACAACTGGCTCTCTGACTGTTACAATCCTACGGGACCCAGGAATCTTAGCCTGCCTGGCATCCAGAGTCAAGCAATCAAGGGATATTCCCTGGGCAGCAGCTGCAGAAACCAGAGCACCAGATGCATATAGGAGCTCCCTCTGGGTGATACTGGGTCTCTGGAGCGCAGCAGATGGGAAACAAGATGTCACCCACCAGCCACCATCCCCAGAAAGCGTCCCAGCGGACCCCTAGATGTGTGTTAAGTTAGATGCCTGCCGCTGCCTCGAGCTGATGCTTTAAGATTGGCAAATGAGCCTCTTTCACGTTAAGTCAGGTCCTCTTCTGCATTTGGCCCTGAGGCAGGGGAGTCCAAGAGTACGAGCCCTGTAAGAATTGTTTCTTAGTTCGCTGTAGCCTTGTGAGTCTCGGGGACATGAGCTCTTTTGGTCTTCAGAGCTAGATGTTTTGGGGGCTTGTCTCTCAGGAAAAGCTCTGGGTTTTGAGTTTTCTCCAGCTTGTGGGTTGTCCTGCTGAGGGTGGGGTTTATGGTGAGATTGTGTCTCAGCCTCTCCTACCCGCTTAGATGTCATTTTCTTCTTGTTTGCCCAACGTGTAGGAGCCGCTCAGCTAGTTTTTAGGGTTTTTTTCAGAGGAAATTGTTCCCTGTGTAGCTGTTGATTCAGTATTTCTGTGGGAGAAGGTGAATTCAGGATCTTCCTATGTCACCATCTTGATCCAGAACCCAATATTTATTACCTTGCAAAAATAAATTATTTTCTGATTATATCTTGAGCACATACTGCTGTGCCACTTTTCTAATAGATACATAGTTTTTATACGCATCTTTTTTATGTTTTAACATTTTTAGCAGCTCATCTATACATTTAATTTTTCTTTGAAATTTTCTGGAAAAGCAGTCTTGACTTGCAGTCAGATTTTGCCAGATATAATGAAAGCTATGAATTTATTCAAGCTACACTTGAATAAATTTCCTGGACTTAAATGTTCTCCATTTCTTCTATGAAGATACTCATTGATGCCAGCAGAAAGGCCATATTTGAGTTTTGAGCATTCTGTTCACTTCCAGTGTGACCAGTTGAATTGTATATTTTCTAAAACATTTTTCTTTTTCATGGAAAGAAACGAAAATTTTCTCTTGAGGGGTGTTCATATTTTATCAATTTATATGATATCTGATTCACTTATATAATTATAATAACTAATGGCACCTGCCATCTGTAGTGCATAACTACTGTTTTTTAGAACAATTTAGGAATACTTTTACAAACTTACCTAAAATCTAACCTCATGTTTTTCTCTCTTTCTCTTTAGCCTGTACAGTAAAGCGGGTGGGACGCCTCCTTGTGCTTCTCCGGGTTTTCCATTTCTTCCTCCATATCCCCCACAAGAAGCTTCCAGGACTGTCGGTTCTTTATCTGTTGCTGACACTGTTTCTTCTTCGGCGACAAGTCATACAGCAGCCAAACCTGCTGCTCCTTCGTTTGGTGTCCTTTCAAATCTGCCATTGCCTGTTCCCACAACAGACACTGCAGCACCGGTTGGTATCAGATATCTGTAGTTTGTACCCTTGAAATATTCAGTCAACAAACATTATATCCCTCCAGTGTGCCAGCCACCATGGCACAAAAGATAAAAAGATTAAATCACATTTTCAACTTAAGTAACAATGTCAAAGAGGTAACCAGCAAATAATTAAATGATTGTAAGTAGAAGAGGTAGGCTAGAGCTACGGCAAAGACACAGTTACGGGAATAGTCAGTGCTCCCAGGGACCATCGTAGAGCTAGAAAGATACCTTTATAGAAGATGCAATTCTTTTTCTTAAACCACTTTATCCTTGGTGCCTCAAAGCATGCCTGATGCATATAGTAGGTGCTCATTCAAAATGAGGCAGATGAATGAATGAATTCACACTTGAGGCCAAATTTTGATAGATGGTAATGAATTTGCCAGGATGATAAGGGGTCACATAAGGCAATTCTGTGAAGAGGCAACAGCATTGACAAATATTTGGGAGCATAAACCAGATGGCATCTTTGTGAAGCTGCCTGTTATAGAGCCCTCTGGTTGTCATATAGGACAGGCAAAGATAGGAGAAGGATTGTATAGGAGAAGCATGTATCAGATTATGGAGGGTCTGCTCTAGCATACTGAGGACTTTTAATCCAGTGTCTCATTGGTGTAAAAAATTGTGTGTTCTTAAATTAAGCTGGTATCTGCTGCCATGTGGGATGTTACCGAGGGAGAGACTGTGCATTAAACATATTAAAGGGATTTAAAAACCTTCATTTTTAACCCTTAGTGAATATCACCCATAGTAATACTCAAATATTAAAAAATTATCATAATCAACTTTACTAATTTCAGTGTTTGTAATAATTTAGAATATAGACCCAAGTGGACTTCGTTTTTCCAAAACCTTTCATCATTGTATTAATGAATATTATGGACAAATTATAATTAGTAGTATAAATAAAATTACAAGAGAACTTTTCATGGGTCCTTGATTTTAAAATGTCATCTGTATTCAAACAATGTATAGTCTATTCCTTACCTACCCTACTCTCTCATGGAACTTAGGTAACTATTCAGATTTTTGCCAATTTACTAATTTCTCTATACTTAATGCCTTACACTTGAGACAAACATTCATATACATCAATGAAACCCACAGATAATTCTCCACATTTGTCACAGATACACTTAGGAGATTTATTTTACAACCATATACTTGTCCAAGAGCTAAACACAGGTACTCACGTGATCCCCATCAAAAAAAAAAAAAAAAGTAACCCTATATGTATAAAGATACACTGAAAAAAACAATGAAGAAAGAAGGGGAGGGTAAGGAAAATGTGAAGTGCAAAGATTAAGTGTGATAATGAAACAGTTATGGGACGCAGTACATTAAAAATTACTTTTATAACCAAATAGGAGCAGTCAAAAAGATGGCTGAAATTTAACACCATTTCAAACTCTCTTTAGATAAGCCAAAATGGTTTTGGTTACAAGATGCCTGATATCCCTGATGTATTTCCAGAACTCTCAGAACTAAGGTAAAAAAACTAGGAGAGTAACATTGGTGTTTGTTGTCTATTTAATTTGTAAATAGAAACCACATCATCATTTTCATATCCATATTAAGTTAAAAAACATTTTTAAATCATCACTCTTCCTGTATTGTGGATGTCTTAGTGGGAAAGTTCTATGAATCAGTCGTCTGTCTTGTAGGTTATATTTATTGAGTTACTGGTCTGTGAGAAATCCTACAGTTAAAAAAAGTTTAGCTTTATTTGATCCAGTGTTTTACAGTCACTTGTAGGAAGTGGTGATGTGTTCTTCTCTGCTAATAATGAAGTTTACCCGCAGCACGTACACGTTAAAGCAGTCATACGCGGAGTAATGCTTGCAGCAACCCGTGAAGTAGGGACTGTTATTGTTGCCGTGTTGTAGAGTATTCTCCTCCTCCTTTCCTTTCTTCCTTCCCTTTAAAAACATTACTATGAAAACGTCAAAAATACAAAAAGGTGAACCTCTTTGCCACCTTCTTCCAGCTTTTTTCAGGAAGTATGGGTATAGGTCAGGATTATTTTAAACCAAATCCCAAATATTATGTTATTTTTACCTATACGTTCTTCACTAAATTTCTCCACCAGGTAAAGACTTTTTCTTTGCCATAATCCCAATCCACGTCATCATCATACCTCAGAATATGGATGCTAATTCTTCAATTCTTTGATATTATCTTACTTCCCCAGGGTCTTAATAATTAAATCTTTTGGTTGGTAGTTTATTTGAATCAGGGTTCAAAATAAGACCTACCTATTGAAAAAAAAAAAGATCTACCTATTGCATTTGAATACTGTTATCTTTTATAGTTCTTTTAATCATGAACCATTTCTCCCACGTTTATTAATATGTATGTACATATACACACATATACACACACACATATGCATGCATACATATACACACAAATATATATACATACACATATAAATACATATAGAGTAAATTATACACATATTATTAAATATTTATGTAAGAAACTGGTTATTTGTCCTATAGAATTTCCCATACCCTGTTGTTGCCTGATTGCATCTTTGTGGTTCCATTGAGGGTGTTCCTCTATTTCTCATACTTCCTTCTACTGGTGGCTAGATAGAGAGTTTTGATTAGATGTAGGTTCAATTTTTTTATCAAATCATTACATTGTACACCTTAAACTTACACAATGTCTCAAGAAAGCTGGGGGAAAAAATTTAGGTTTAATTCTTTTGGCAAGAATATTTACATCATAGTTAGTGCATATTTCCTATTACATCACATACGGCAGCAATGATGTCTGGTTGCCTTATTTTTAGTGACATCAGGATTGAAACAGGTTGAAACACTTGAAATCACTGACTATGCATTATTTCATTAAGGATTGCAAATGTGATTTCCTACTGCCAGAATTAGCCAGAAGTCTATGAAGACTTTCCTTCATAGAAGAGGAAAGTTTAGTTATATTGAAATACAGAAAGACTTCATACAGAAAGACAAGATATACAGTTATACTTCATACAGAAAGACAAGATATATGCTTGATTTTTTTCCTCTTAATTTATTAATTTTCAGAATAATGAGTTGATGCATAAGCTAGCTGCAAAAGTTCTGTTAGGCGAGGTGTTTTTTGTTTTTTTATAGTTGTTTTTGAGTTATTATAAACTCATAAATTAAAAAAGAAATTTGTGTTTCAGTCCATTCAAACATTATTCTTTTTGCTGCTTAAACAGTTCTATCTTTAGTCAATAGGAAACTCTGGCAAAACAAAGATGTCATGGGCTCAACATGAACATTTTTTTTCCCTGACCTGAAGCCAGCCATTTCTCTGAAAGGCACTTGTTCTTTTTCAAAATAACAATACCAATAAAATAACAATATCAGTAGTGATTATGAAAGCAGGATAAGTTTTTGTTTATTTGTCTTGTTTTTTACACTTCTTTTGTCTTTAGGATATAGCACACCAGAGATGTACAGCCAAATACTATTTTTTAAAGTCTTTTCAGTAAAATTTCTCTGGATGATTATATAACTTAGAAAAGAAAACCAGGTTCATTTATTTCCATTTGCTTTGAATTTTAGACTGCTTTTTCTGTTTTAATTTTGTTTTTTAATTATATAATGCATTTATATGGATCTATATGTAGTCAAAACTGAAAGTTAGGTTCAGAAAGGTTTCCCTCCCTCCCTATCCCACCCATCCAGTTCCCTCTTTCACTCTCTGGATATGATTTTTGTTCTGGGATTAGCCTTCCACGATTGCTTTTTAAAAACATTTTTAGGACTATATGTACACAGACACATATACATGTATCATTTATTGGGACAGCCACATACCTATTAGGTAAATAGGCTCAGAGGTTAAAATTAGTAGGTTATTAGGGCTGTTCATAAACCCTCGTCTTCATAGTCCTGTAGTAACTTGACCCTGTACTGTATTTAGAGTACTTTTTGTTCTAGAGTGATTGATGTTTTATTTGCTTTTAAGGTTATAATTTGCCTTCTTCTGTGTCTATATAAAAATATGTATGTCAAAAATTATTTAGAACTCTCAGCTGAATGAAACTGAAAAATGGTGAATATTTATCATGAAAAAAACTAGATGACTGATATTCATTAACGTATTTTTTCTGTTGTGTTTCTAGTGTATCACAACTTACAGATATGAATGATCAAGAGGAGGTATTACTAGAACAGTTTCTGACTTTGCCTCAACTAAAACAAATTATTACTGACAAGGATGACTTAATGAAAAGTATTGAGGAGCTAGCAAGTATGTCTTTCCTTACTTATTAAATTTCCTAAGAAAAATGTGATCTTTACCTAGCAATAAACTAGAAATTTATCTTACAGGAAAAAATCTCCTTTTGGAGCCCAGCTTGGAAGCCAAAAGGCAAACTGTTTTAGATAAGGTGAGTTAGTTATCATTTTTTAAGAAATCCATACAATTTTAAAATAGAATTAAATAGCATTTTAATTTTCTCTTTTAGTATGAATTACTTACACAAATGAAATCAACTTTTGAAAAGAAGATGCAAAGGCAGCATGAACTTAGCGAGGTAAGATTGTTTAGCTCTTTTCTTTTACCATAAGAATTTTTAATCTTAATGTGCATGTGCCACATTCTTAAATTCATTATTACTAGAAAGCATTTATTAGGTATCTGAGTTTATCTTATCTGTTTATAAGTCATGATAAACAGCTCTAAGTTATGCAGATGAACAGCTGTCAGTTATAAGCCATTGTAAATCATTTGTGCTCATGCAAGAGCATTTGGTTCCAAAATAGAAAAATATAAAAAGCCCCATAAAGAACTCTTCTGGGAGAGTTATTATAAAGGCAGTTTAACTGTTCTAATAAAAGCTACCAACAAAAATTTTAATTTTAGACTACTTGTAAGCCTATATACAAGTATCTCAAATGAAAAGTTAGCAAATTGAAAAATATAATATATAAAAAGTATAAAGTATAATTCACCACAAATAATAGATTTTATGCTAGAAATATGTGAAAATCAAAAACTTTATAAAATTCAACCCATGTTCCTGAAAAAACAAATCTTTAAAAATAAAAAGGGCAAAAATTATTTAAAAAATTAAAATAAATGAAAGAGAAGAGGATATAATCTTTATATCTCATGTCAATAACCCAATCATAATATTCTGTTTCCTTTAAAATCAGGAATTCTAGAAGGTAAAGCCAATTTAGTAAAACATAAAGTAGAAATAAGACAACAGCAAAAAAAATGATGGTAAAGGCGGATATAAATTTATAATAGATTTCAGATGATCATTCTTTAGAATAAAATAATAGTAGCTGACATTGTACAATTGTTGTATCTTTTGCATTGCACTAAGCTATTTACATATATTGCCCATTATTCCACCCAAAACTCTATGAGGTAGATGTTGTTACCGGTTTTCCATTTTGCAGATAAGGAAACTGAGGCACATGGATATTAAATAACATCCCTGAGGTTATGTAGATAGAAAGTGTCAGAGTCAGGAGTCACATGTAAGCAGTCCTCCCTCACTCTTAACTGGAAAATCTGACAGAGTCAACTAAAATACCTTTAGATGCTTATTAAAGCTTAGTAGATGCTGAAGAAGCTTTTCACAATAATCAGCATCATTCCTTAGACAAACTCTTAGTAAACTAAGATAAAATTAATTCCTTAATTTAATAAGGAAACCAACAGCAAACATCACACCTAATGACTCAACATTTCCAGGATCCCTTTAATGTTAGGAATGAGACAGTGATGCCCCAGTATCACTGCTATTTAACATTGCTTGGGAGGTTCTGGCCACTGTAAGAAGACAAGAAAAGGAAGAGAGGTATAATGTAAAAGAAAAGATGAAACGGTTGTTAACCAAAACCAAACAAGTAAAAATCCTAGCAAATTGAGAAGGTTTTCCTCTAGATATCTAGCAACTACCAGTGCAAAATGAAGTAGAAGAAAAAAACTCATTTACAATATAAACAAAACTGTAAAAAATTTAGAACTGAACCTAATGAAGTAAGTTAGGAAACTTTACTGAATGACACAAAAGAAGACTTGAAGAAATAGAGTAACAGAATATTCATGGACTGAAAGATACAGTATTATAAAGATTTCATTCTTCCCAAAATAACTTAAAAATCTTCTATACTTCCAATCAAAATCCCAAGAGTATTTTTTTTTAAATTTAAACAGATTTATTCTAAAGTTCTTCTGAAAAACTAAACAGGTTAAAGTAGTCAAGAAGAGCTTGAGCAAAAAGAAACCCTTTCCCAGTATCAAAATACACTATAAAAGCTCTTTATTTAAAACAGTAGAGTAGCCTTGTAGGAAGCGAAAAATAGTTCTGTGGAACAGATTCTGCAGTTCAGAAACAGACATATATATGAGTAATTGGTTAGAAAAAAATGAGAATTTAATAAAGGCAGTCCATTTAGAAAAAAGTTAGATCCCTATATCATAGCATACACAGAAAGATACTCTAGATAGAGTAAGTATTTAGGTGGAAACCATAAAATTATGAGAGACAACTATCTGCTAGAGTTTTTTTTTTAGGATTATGATGGGAAAATCCTTTCTAAGCATTATGACAATAGGCAGAAGCATAAAATAAAAAACTGACGATTTAAGCTATATATAAATTTAAACTTTGATTGAAGATCATAAAATCAAAAGTGAAGTAAAGGGGACAAATATTTGTAGCAGATATAACAAATATTAATGCCAATGGTCCATAAAGAAACCTTACATACAGGCAAAGGGAAGAACAGGAAACTCACAAAAGGAGAAATATGAAGGTCCAATAAACATTCTGATATAGCAATTATTCTGACTTCTTGAAATGTTTAAAAAAATCCTTGATTCCTAGGATTGTCTCTATAGATGTGCTCACTCAGAACCTCTGAAGATGATGACTCTTCTATACTCTAAAGTATGGAAACCACTTCACTAGACTGTTGGTGCCATTAGTGCAGGAACCTGTCCTGTTTTTTTCCCCCTGTATACCCAATACATTGGTCCAGTGCTTGGCACATGGTAGGTACTCAATAAGTATTTAATGAGTAAGTAAATGGAAACATTTGAAAAGATGCTCAACCTTACACTAATAAGCAAAATTACATTATCTGTGTGAACGAGACTTGTAAAGATAGATAACCAGTGTAGGTAAAGGTGATTAAAAATGGTGTATTTCTATATATCCCTGTATGTGATGTATCACAATGAGATACCATCTCACACCCACTAGGATGACTATTAATAAAAACAGGTTTAGTTCCTACATTTAGATCTTTGATCCATTTTGAGTTAAATTTTGTGTATGAGGTAAGGTAAGGGTGCAACTTAATTCTGAACGTGGATATCCAGTTTTCCTAGCAATAGTTGTCCAAGACTGTCCTTTCCCGATTGAAGGGTCTCGGCACAGTTTTGAAAATATTTGGCCATATGTATGAGTGTTTGTTATTTCATTGATCTATATGTCTCTTCTGATTGCCAGTACCATACTGTTTTGATTACTGTAGCTTTATAGTAAGTTTTGAAATCAGGAAGTATGAATCCTCCAACTTTGTTCTTTTTCAAGATCGTTTTGACTATTTGGGGGTCTCTTGAGATTCTCTATGAATTTTAGGGTGGATTTTTCTATTTCTGCAAAAAGTGCTGTTGACATTTTGATAGGGATTACATAGACTCTGGAGATCACTTTGGGTAGTATTGTCTTAACAGTATTAAGTTTTCTGATCCATGAACACAGGGTGTCTTTCTACTTATTTATGTCTTTAATTTCTTTCAGCAGTGTTTTGTAGTTTTCGGTGTACAAGTCCTTCACCACTTTGGTTAAATTTAATTTAAATTTTATTTGGTTAAATTTATGGCATCACCTTTGCCATATTCTGTTCATTAGAAGCAAGTCACTACGTCCAGACCACACTCAAGGGGAGGGGATTATACAAGTGCAGGAATACCAGGAGAGGAGGATCATTGGGGATCATCTTAGAGGGTGCCTACCACAATGATCTGATTCCTAAATTCCCAAGAGAGGACAGTGATCTGCCCAGTTTCTCTCACTTAATAGTTTGCAGGCAATGGATTCGTTTCTATTGTGTTAGGTAGCCATCTCATATCCAAAAGGTGAGGACTTAGATGGGACCACATTTCCTCAAAAAGAGGCTATGTAAGGCACATAATGAATTGCTTCTCCCTACCTCTACCTCTACTCCATTTTCCTTCCCTCTAAGGAGTTTTTCTGAGCATTAGAAACTAATATACTTGATTTTCTTTTTCAGAGCTGTAGTGCGAGTGCCCTACAGGCAAGATTGAAAGTAGCTGCACATGAAGCTGAGGAAGACTCTGATAATATTGCAGAAGATTTCTTGGAGGGAAAAACTGATATAGATGATTTTCTCAGTAGCTTCATGGAAAAGAGAACAGTATGTAATACTCTTCAGTTGAGGACAAGTGACAGCATAATATCAAATAACTTATGTATATTCATGAGTAAAAAAAACCTTATTAGCACATTACTGAGCTGGAGTTTGAGTGCCGTGAGAGGAAACTGAAGAGCCTCTATTGAGAACGATAGCAACATCCTGCTATCACTTTAAACCTGCTTGTTGTGAGTACACAAGCAGGTAAATCACATAATGGTTCTGTTTCAGAAATGATAGTATCTGTATCGTTCTGTAGTAAGGCTAGTAAATTAGCTTAAGTCTAGTCTTAATACTTGTAATATACTCCTGAATAACCTGTTTCACAAGTTGTTTAAAAAGAGAATAACCGGGGCTTCCCTGGGGGCGCAGTGGTTGAGAATCTGCCTGCCAATGCAGGGGACGCGGGTTCGAGCCCTGGTCTGGGAAGATCCCACATGCCGCGGAGCAACTCGGCCCGTGAGCCACAACTACTGAGCCTGCGCGTCTGGAGCCTGTGCTCGGCAATGAGAGGCCGCGATAGTGAGAGGCCCGCGCACCGCGATGAAGAGTGGCCCCCGCTTGCCACAACTAGAGAAAGCCCTCGCACAGAAACGAAGACCCAACACAGCCATGCATACATACATACATAAAAAGAATGTAAGCAGACAAGAATAGCATTAAAAAAATAAAAAATAAAAAAAGAGAATAACCTATATAGTGTGTTTGTTTGGCTGTGCCGCACGGCTTGCAGGATCTTAGTTCACTGACCAGGGTTTGAACCCAGGCCACCACTGTGAAAGTGCCGAGTCCTAACAACTGCACCACCAGGGAATTCCCTATACAGATTTTTTAAATTTTTTTGTTTTTAATATTACTGAGAACATTCTGGGGATAATTTCTGTTCTAGTATTTCCATTATATTTAAAGAAAAAAATTTTAAGTCTGCTTAGCAGTATCTTGTCCTTTGATAGAGTCCTAAATATTTACCTAATTTCTCTGAAACATCACAGTTTAAAAATAACCTTTTGTTAATAAACGTTATAAAACAGATGTGCCATATATATACATGAACTGTTAAGGAAAGTGTGGCAGATTTTATTATCCCCGTTTTCCATGAGAAAATTTGAAGTACAGGGACATTAATGACTATGGTTATAGCATTAGTGAAGCATCGATTTTGGGTCCATTTTTCTTCGGTAGTATATAACTGTATCTTGAAGTTTTTTTTGTTATTGTTTTATTTATTTTTAGCTGCGTTGGGTCTTCGTTCCTGTGCGGAGGCTTTCTCTAGTTGTGGCAAGCGGGGCTACTCTTCGTTGCGGAGCACGGGCTCTAGGCACGCAGGCTTCAGTAGTTGTGGGTCACGGGCTCTAGAGCGCAGGCTCAATAGTTGTGGTTCACGGGCTTAGTTGCTTGGCGGCACATGGGATCTTCCCGGACCAGGGCTCAAGCCCGTGTCCCCTGCACTGGGAGGCGGATTCTTAACCACTGTGCCACCAGGGAAGCCCTGAAGTTTTTATTTGTTAAGCTTCCTGGGTAACAACAGTAGGATTTATTTTCATATTTTTAAAACACAGATATTTGAAATTATATAATCAGAGAACTGGTATAAAGGATCAGAGTGTGTTTTACATTCTGGAAGTTTAGAAAGATTATCTTCCAAACAAAATTAAAATTTTTTTCTTTTTGATTCTTAAATTCCGCTCTACCTTAGACATCCACAATTTAAATAATGTCAACAACTTAAAAGATTCTTACTTAGAATTCTGTCAAATTTAGCTAGTAGCAGGAAGATTATTGGAGAAGTGACTGGTATTTTAAATAATTTGTCTTCTAGATTTGCCACTGTAGAAGAGCCAAGGAAGAGAAACTTCAACAAGTGATAGCAATGCACAGCCAATTTCATGCTCCACTATAGGTAAATTGTATTCTAGAAGGTTTGAGTCTTAAGGCTATTGCATGGCTATTTTTAATGAAGTGTTCTTACCAGTGTTTGTTCAGCCAGCTTTAAGCATAATACTGTCGTTATAGCTATTGTGCTATATAACATGTAGAATACTTTATATTAAGCATAATGTTTTATACCTAAGCATATAACCAGTAGAAATTGTTTGCATATTTTCTCAGTATGATATTGGCTTAAATGAATTTTTTTTCAGTATTTGATAGCTACTTATGTAGAGTTTAAGCTGTAATTAGTTCCTTTCTCTCAGCTGGTGTGGGGAGTATACCATATTACTTAGTTGATACATTTCTCAGTAGTCTCTTTTGTCATTTCTTCCTTTAAAATGAATTTCCGCTCTCTCTCTTTTCCATCTCACATGAGGATTATTCCAGTAACTTTCTGACCAGTCCTCTGACTTCAGGGTTTCTCCTTCCTGCTCAGCACTGACAGAATGATCTTCCTAAAATACCACTCTGTGATAACATTTCTCTGCTCCAGGACCTGCAATGAACCCCTAGGGATGAGAAATGCCAAATTTCTCTCTCTGGTTTTAAGCCTTCTGTAATCTGGCTTCTATTTTAGATCATCCATTTTAATTTTCCATTTTCCCCTTATGTTCTCTCATGTCATGTTCTTTTTTCTACCACCGTGTCTTTGTTCATTCTCTCACCTGATCTCAGGACACTCTTCTGTTTTCCTCTCCACCTATCTTGTTTTAGGAATGATCTGGTGGCAAAGACTAGCTCCCACCTCAACAACTTTAAAAGCTCGTGTTACTGGATAACGCAGGGAAACAGAGCCAAAATGCAGAAGAGTACACCTTAGTCACCTGGGAGTGACAACACGACACGCGGCCATCAGTAACCAAAGCCGCTCCTCCTTCTCAGACCCTTCCCAAGGCCGCTTGTTTCTCATTTCTGCCTCTCGCTCCCATGTGCTTTCTCGCTGGCTCCTCAGAGAGCTTTCTTTGCTGCACCTCACGTCATTCAACCAGTGCCACCCACAGGCCTGATCATATCCTGACAGTCCAAACAGCCAGTGGAGACTGACAAGGGTCTCACCACCAATTCAGGGAAGGAGACTGGCCTGGCATAGACAGTGTCCATCCTGACCTCAGCAGTTTGACCTAGAAATTGGTGTCATGTGTTCATCTGCCCGCTCTGCTGGGCTAAAGGAGTAGACTTTGAGAAGGGAGCATGGGAGGTTCCCTTAAACGGGATCAGGCGACAGGGAGGGAAGTGACAGGCATCTCTCAACCCCCGTTCAACCTCATCTGCCCCTTTTCTCAATCTAGTTGTCCTTAACATCAGTAGCAACATTGAATTGTTTTATTTTACAAATCAGACTGTTAATCCCTGAGGGTAAGGGTTGATTTTTAATATCAAGTATGCATTTCTCAAGGTTGAGAAGTAAGTGGGCACTGAGTAATCGCTTATTGACTTGAGCATGCTAGCATCCTTTCCCTACCTCTTTTCCCTCATAGTCAGATTATCTTCTTACAGGTAAATCTTAGTTTATCATCTTAAATTAAATCTTAGGTTTTGATTTTCCTTTCTTTTCAGATTTTCCTGAAAACATGAACTGCCAAGAGAGGAATGGGACACAAAACTAAGCACATTTATATTTATGATTTGCAAATTGGCATTTCATTACAGTGGCTGAATTCACAGATACACTATATAGATTGTATACAGAACTGAGACTGATTTTGTACAGATTAGAATGATTGCTATGATCTTTGCTTTGAGAAATTTTTCTGCACTATTTGCA
The DNA here is from genome assembly GCF_028021215.1 of Eschrichtius robustus. Lineage (NCBI taxonomy): Eukaryota > Metazoa > Chordata > Mammalia > Artiodactyla > Eschrichtiidae > Eschrichtius > Eschrichtius robustus. The sequence continues at coordinate 18,134,090 of NC_090844.1, read as the reverse complement.
CTAAAAATGTTTATTTGTTGTTGATAAATCCTATCATATTTAAGTTCCACTGCTGTTCCTCTCTTACTGTTGATTAAATACCTATGCATGTAATTTTAGCTAGTTTCAATATTTTATAAAATTACTTCATTTAAATTTGTAATTTTAATTTGAAACTGCCTCATTGCTTTATCAAGAATGGTTTCAATTTTTTCCTCTCAACCTTTTTTGAAAAATTACCATTTCAACTGTAGAAAAACTGTTATTCTTTCTGTTTCTTTCTGTATGATAAAACTTTCAAAAATAATTTGTTTTTAAATATTCACAGTGTCAGGAAACACCAAACCTGCCAATGTGCTATCTCAAGGAAGTAACTTTTAATTCATACAATAAATCAAAAGAGTAAACCAGCGGTTTTTACCTATTGTTGTTTTATTTTTAAAATTAAAGTTGCACTTAAGAGGCAATACAGGTAAATAAATATTTTACCTAATAGAAAAAACTGCGTTTCATTTAAACTAGTCCAACATAAACTTTAATACTAACTTTTTTTTTTTTTTTTTTTTTGGCCACACTGCGCGGCTTGCAGGATCTTAGTTCCCCAATCAGGGATTGAACCCGCATCCTCAGCAGTGAAAGCGCGGAGTCCTAACCACTGGACCACCAGGGGGTTGCCTCATGCTAACTTTGTAAATATAAGTATCTGCTGGGTTTGTGGTTAGATAAGGATATGCTCTCTAAGTTCCTCATATTGAAGTTTAAAACAATATTTTTGTTAATAAATAGTAAATTTAAATACAAAAAAGTCAGTGAATTTTTCTGACCTTTACTGTGTTGGCTTTTCATAACAGAAAAGCTTTAATAATAAATAAAATTAATATTAATTTTTAGGCAGTCTAGTTTTTAATTAATTTAATTGGATTTTTGCTTTAACTTGTACTGTGTTAAACAGTTTGCTTTTATACTACGTTACAGAATGAACATATTTTATGGGTAGCTGTGAAAGCTAATTAAGTAGATAATCTTGAACTAGATATCTGAGGCTTGGTAAAGTAGTATCCAAATCACAAAACAACCTAATGACAATTTTTATTTAAACTTCATCACAGTATGATTGCCATTCCAAACACCAGCATACAGTACCGTTTTTTTCTTTTCTTTTTTCTTCTTTCTATACACGTTTTTAGCAATAGAACTTTAGGAAAAACAAAATTATTTTCTTAGACTTGAATAATACTTAATACTTAGTCTATGTGTGTGGAAGGGCAGGTATTCACACGGACTATAAAGATATAATTTGGGTAAAGAAATTAACTTTTTTTAATCACCTGTCTTCCTGGTACTGTGCTAAGGGCATGCCATTTAATCTTCAAAATGACCAGACGAGGAAGGTATTATTATTCTGGATGTGTAGATGAGATAACTGAGGTAAGTGTCTCAAATTTGTGGCAGAGTCTTCTGGGTATTCAGGAACGTTTCCTTACTGTAGTGGTCACAGAAGCTTCAGCTTTCCCAGCAGTCACCACAATGGAGGACACGGTAGTCCCAATCTTCTGCAAACAGTCAGGAAGCTTTCTGAGAAACCAGGCAGAGCCCAGAACAAGAGGCCAGCAGACCACAGCCATTAATTCATTTGATCTACTAATTTTATTAAGCCCCTACTAAGAATGAGGCACTGTGGAAATACTATACAACGATGACTCAAACATGGTCTAGGTGTTTAGGTACTTATCCCCCTTTTCCTCCAGTGGAAAAAAAAAAAAGTCATTTTCTTATATAGTAGATCTCTTCTACATAATCACATAAGTAATTCATCTCAATGTTTTTTATTCTTTAAACTTGAACTATCCCAGTTTCATTCTGTACCAGTTAACATACCTTGGTTTCTCCTTTTAAAATTAATTTTTTAGATAACCTCCTTACAACCCAGTCATTAATAAGAGGAGTCTGATCATCATTACCTACATTTAACCGACAAATCAGTTCAGATAATAAGTCATATAAGTCATCCAGGATGGACAATAGTCTGCATTTGAATATGTATGAATTTTGGTTCTGTTACTACAATAAAAATTTTAGTGACTTTTCTATAACTTTATGGCTATATTATTTTCTTCTTAAAATTGGCTATATTGGAGAAACAGTGCCAGAGGAAGAAAAAAAAAAAAAGCCTGCCAAAGCAGAGATTCTTATTTTACTTTAACACATAATAGAAAACTAGATGGAAGTCACAATAGTAGAGAAAAACTTAGGAGTTATTAGATTATTCAGAGTAGGGGTTTGTCATGGGTAGAAATTTAAAGGCTAACATCTCAAAAATAGAAGAAAGTTTTCTAAATAAATGTGATACATGCTAAACATAATGTTTCAAAGTTGGAAGATTTTCTAGGAATAATTCTAGACTAGGAAATTTATATTGAAATAGAGATTGACAGGTAAGTGATCATAATTCATATGTGCTTAAATTGAAGGACAGCTCAGATTCATTTTTAGGGAAAAAAAGTAAACTAATCATGTGCTCTTAAAGAATAAAAACCTATGCCAGGGTTTCCCTTCTCTTCACCTTCCTTTATTCTAAAAAAGTTCCTTTGTTGATTGCTGAGTCATAATCAAAATGCTTACCTACTTCATATTATTAAATTTTCCAGAAAATCACTTGAGCTCTAAATATTACTAGTTGGGAAGTAATCTGTCTTGAGTCAGTTTTACATTGGTTTAAACCAACTGCTCTAAATAAAACTTCCTTGATTGATGTTTGATTTAAAATGAGAATGTACTGTTAAGAGATTTTAGCGTTGTTGGATTGGCCATGCTCTTTTAAGGCTCTGTCCAGCACAATAAAGTTTTAATAAGCAATAAAGGTAACCTTTTTTAAATAATTTTCAGTGTTAGGTTAACTTATAAGTAGTCTAAATGAACATACGCTTAAATTATGTTTTGTAAAATATTTGGTGTGGGGCTGAAAAAAAGTTTTGTGCCTGATGTGGAAGACATCACATTAAAGAACTAAATTTTAAAATATCAAAGATTTATAGTATTTGCTTTTCAAAATAAATGCATAGTTCTGTTTGGTACAGTTACTGCGTCCTTTTTTAAAAATTTGTTATTTATTTTTGTAGATGTATACTGCCAAATGGAAGAAATTAAAGTCTCATCCTCAACATGAGGCAAAGAAGTTTCTGAGTTGATAATCAACTGCAAGAGTCGTATGAAGTGAGTTATGTTATAAAAATGCAAAAGCCATTACAACTTATCCCAAGTATCATTAACAAGGTATTCCCTGCTACAGAAAGTTTGTACCTTTTGACCACCTTTCTCCAATTCCCCAACCCCACCTCCACCTCAGGTTAACCACAAATCTGATCTCTTTTTCTCTAACTGTGGTTTGTTCATTTGTTTGTTTTAGATTGCACATATAAGTGAAATCATACAGTATTTGTTTTTCTCTGACTTACATCACTTAGCATAATGCCCTCAAGGTCCATTCATATTGTCACAAAAGGCAGAATTTCCTCATTTTTTATGTCTGAATACTATTCCATGGTGTGTGTGCTTCTTTATTCATTCATCTGCTGGTGGACAGTTAGGTTGTTTCCATGTCTTGGCTATTTTAAATAATGCTGCTATGAACATGAAGGGGTACAGATTACCTTTTCGAATTAGTGTTTTCATTTCCTTTGTATTCCCACAAGTAGAATTTCTGGATCATATGGTAGTTTTATTTTTAATTTTTTGAGGGTCCTCCATACTGTTTTCCATAGTAGCTGTACCAGTTTATGATCCCATTAACGGTACACAAGAGTTCTCTTAAATTCACATTATCACCAGCATTTCGTATTGCTTGTCTTTTTGATGTTGGCCATCCTACCATATGTGAGGTGATATCTCATTATGGTTTGGTTTTGGTTTGCATTTCCCTAATGACCAGTGATGCTGGGCATCTTTCCATATACTGGTTGACCCTTTTATATATCTTCTTTGAGAAAAATGTCTACTCAAGTCTTTTACCCAATTTTTAATTGGAATGTTTTTTTGTTGTTTTTTTTTTTTTTTTTTTTGCTGTAGAATTGTATGAGTTCTTTATGTAGTTTGAATATTAACCGTTTGTCAGATATATGGTTTGCAAATATGTTTTTCCATTCCATAGGTTGTCTTTTCACTTTGTCAATTATTCTTTGGCTGTGCAGAAGCTTTTTAGTGTGATGTAGTTCTACTTACTTATTTTTTATTTTGTTGCTTGTGCTTTAGATGTCATATCCAAAAATCACTGCCAGGACACATGCCAGTGAGCCTTTTTTCTGTTTTCTTCTAGGAGTTTCATGGTTTCAGGTTGTACATTTAAGTCTTAATCATTTTGAGTTCATTTTGGGGAGTGGTATAAGACAGTGGTCGTTTCATTCTTTTACATATGACTATGCAATTTTTGCAGCACCATTTATGGAAGAGACCATCTTTTCTCCACTGAGTATTCTTGGTTCCCTTGTCACATATTAGTTGACCATATATGCTTGGGTTCATTTCTGGGCTCATAATTTTGTTCCACTGATCTATTTGTTTTTATACCAGTACCATACAGTTTTGATTACTATAGCTTTATAGCATAGCTTGAAATCGGGAAGTGTGATGCCGCCCACTTTGTTCTCCTTTCTCAGTATTGCTTTGGTTATTCCGTGTCTTTTGTGGTTCCATATAAATTTTAGGATTGTTTTTACTACTTTAAAAAATGCCACTGGAATCTTGATGGGAATTGCACTGAATATATAAATGGCTTTTGGTAGTATGATCATTTTAATGATATTCTTCCAATCCAAGAACACAGGATGCCTTTCCATTTATTTATGTCTTCGATTTCTTTCATCAGTGTCTTGTAGTTTTCAGAGTAGAGATGTTTCACCTCCTTGGTTAGGTTTATTCCTAAGTATTTTATTGTTTTGGATGCTGTTGTAAATGGGATCATTTTATTTCTTTTTCAGATAATTTCATTGTTAGTTTATAGAAATGCCATTGACTTTTATGTTACTTTTGTATCCTACAACTTTACTGAATTTGTTGATTAGATCTAACAGATTTTTTTCGTGGCATCTTTAGAATTTTCTATGTATAAAAACATGTCATCTACATATAGAAACAGTTTTACTTCATCCTTTCCCATTCTGATACCTTTTGTTTCTTTTCCTTCTACTTTGGTCTACTTTGTGGTCTTTGTTGAGTAGAAGTGGTCAGAGTGGGCACCCTTATCTTGTTCCTGATCTTAGTGGAAAAGCTTTCAGCCTTTCAACAGTGAGTATGATATTAGCTGTGGGCTTATCCCTTTTGGCCTTTATTATGTTGAAGTACATCCCTTGTATACCTAATTTGTTGAGAGTTTTTATCATGAATGAATATTGAACTTTGTCAAATGCTTTTTCTGCATCTAATCAGATAATGTTTTTTTCCTTCATTTGATTAATATGATTTATCACATTGATTTGTGTATGTTGAACCATCCTTGCATGCCAGGTCTATATCCCAGTTGATCATGGTGAATGATACTTTTAATGTGCTGCTGATTTCAATTTGCTAGTATTTTACTGCAAATTTTTACATCTCTATTCATCAGGGATATTGGTCTATAGTTTCCTTTTTTGGTAATGTTCTTTTGCAGCTTTGCTATCAGGGTGATGCTGGCCTCATAAAATGAGTTTTGGGAGTGTTCCCTCCTCTTCTACTTTTTGGGAAAGACTGGCATTAATTTTTCTTAAGATGTTTTGTGAAGTTCACCAGTTGAAGCCCTCTGGTCCTGGGCTTTTCCTCCGTGAGAGATTTTTGATTACTAATTCAATCTCTTTACTAGTAATTGGTCTATTCAGACTTTCTATTTTGTCCTGATTCACTCTTGATAGTATGTTTCTAAGAATTTTGCATTTCTTCTAGGGTTTCCAGTTTGTTGGCATATAGTTTTTCATAGTAGCCTCTTACAATTCTTTATTTCTGTGCTATCAGTTGTAATGTCTCCTTTTTCATTTACAATTTTGTTGATTTGGGTCCTTTCTTTTTTCCTTGGTTTACCTTTTCAAAGAACCAACTCTTAGTTTGGTTAATCTTCTCTGTTGTTTTCCTGTTCTCTATTTCATTTATTTCTGCTCTAATCTTTGCTATTTCCTTCTGCTAACTTTAGGCTCAGCTCTTCTTTTTCTAGTTCCCTAAAGCGTAGCGTTAGGATGTTTATATGGGATCTTTCTTGCTTCTTAATGTAGGCATTTATTGCTGTGAACTTTCCTTAGAATTGCTTTTGATGCATCCCATAAGTTTTGTCGTGTTTCCATTTTCATTTGTCTCAAGATACTTTTTATGTCCCCTTTAATTTCTTCTTTGATCCATTGGTTGTTCAGGAGAGTTTTAATTCCATATGTTTGTGACTTTTCCAGTTTTCCTCTTGTTATTGATTTCTAGTTTCATACCATTGTGGTCAGAGAAGATACCTGGTATGATTTCAATCTTCTTGAATTTACTGGCTTGTTCTGTGGCCTAACATATGGTGTATCCTAGAAAATGTTCATGTGCACTTGAGAAGAATGTGTATTCTGCTGTTGATGTACAGAATGTTCTGTATACGTCTGTGGTTCAAATTTGCTGTTTCCTTATTGATTCTCTCCCTGGACGATCTATCCATTGTCTAGAGTGGGGTGTTAAAGTCCCCAACTATTATTTTATTGCTTTTATTTCTCCTTTTAGCTCTGCTAGTTTTTGCTTTATGTACTTAGGTGGTCTATTTTTGGGCAAGGCATCTGTTTGAGCACTGAGGGGGAGGGGAGGGGAGGGGAGGGTCATTGGCTGAGATAGCTGGGTAGGACTGCTGGCTTGGTTCCCCACCCACCCAAGTGAGGCTGTAGGATGGGCTTCATGGTTGCCTGGATTCTGTGATGTTACTAGACAGTTGGGACTGGATACTATACTCAGCATTAGGTGGGGCTTTGAACTTAGCTTCCCTGCCCTGGTGGTGCAGCAGGATGGGACACAAGGCCTGCACAGCTCATTGTTTGGGGACCTGAATCAGGCAGGGGTGTGCACTGAAGGTGCAGGCCACCAGTCTTGCTCTGCAGACAGGGCAAGTCACAGGCTGCGCTCTCTGTTCAACTGCCACTGTAAACGGGGCTGTTGGATGGGTTATGCACTTTCCCGTGTGTTCTGGTAAAGCTCCCTGGTCAGGCGGGCTGATGCGTGTTTTCAGCAGTAAGTGGGGCTACAGATGAGTGAGTTTCCCTGCTCAGGCACCGTGGGAGAAGCAGCTCGAAGGTCACTAACGCTGTTTGTTCGTGGTCTTAAGTCAACCTGTGCCCCAGGTTCCCTGGCCAAACAGGGCCACTGGCTTTGCTCCCAGGGCAGTCAGCTCTGCCCACCTGCTTCTCAGCTCAAGCGCTGCTGGGGTACGCAGCTTCCAGGTGTTCTCGCCACCCCTCCCTATCAGGTGGGGCTGGAGCCACGCTCTGCAGTGGGTGGGGCTCTCTGTCTCCTGCCTGGGGAGGACTGAGAAGGCCCATTCAGGCAGCTCCCAAATCTTCCTGAACAGGCTTTCTGGTCAGTAGGGGCCGGGAGCCACAGTCTGCAGCAGTGGCGCCGTGGCTCAGCTCTTCTTCTGCCTGGACGTGGGCAGACTGGACTCCAGGGCCAGCAGCACGTCCCCTCGGGAGCCTGAGCTAGGCAAACCTGCGCCCTGTCGCATTCTCTGGTCAGACTGCACCACTGACCGACCGGACCCTGTCGATGAACGGGCTGCTGGCTGAGACAGCTTTGTGCGCTCTGCAGACAGAACGTCGATCAAACAATACTAACCAGTCACACGGTTCCTAAGGTAACAAATGACAGAACTTACTCCACGTGGTAAACGGACATGAAAACCAAATTCTCTAGTTCTTAACGTGCCATCTTCTCTCATTGAAATGGTACCCTGTGACTTTACACAGTCATGCTTCAGGGATCAGGCTGGTGGTTGACCCACGCCGTCCTGGTGATGTAGTCTCTGGAGTAGTAATCAAAGGTTGTTATTCAAAAAGCTAATATGATCCAAATTCATATTTAAGAACCAGAGAGTAAATGTTTCTACTTTATTAGGTGGTACACTGGTGTTTGTTAGAGAAGAGTGTGTTGTAAGTCTTAGCGTTTTTTAAATAAGGAGCAATATGAAATTCCAGGAAAAGGCAACGCAGTTATTATAACCATTTAAAATATATTACCTAAGGAAAAGTTAAAGTGAATAAATCTGAAAGAGAAGCTTAAGCACAGTTACAAAGCTCATCAGTTACAGAAATATGTCTATTAAACATAATGTGTTCCATTATTAGAAATACTGATAACAGAGTCAGGAAGGAAGGTAACATAAAATATTTTAGGAAACAAAATATGCATCTGGAAGTGAACTAAGGGGGAAGACTGAAGTGATCAGTGTGAAGGAAAGAGGTCGGGGCACTTTCTGACCAGCTGCAGGCTATCAAGGAAGATTTGAACTGATAACCTCAGGTGATGGTAGAGGTCACTGCTCTGTAGTGAATAAAACTTCTTCCACAGTCTAGAATGATTTTCAAAATGGGGAATCATTTTCCTTATACTTGTTTGATAAAAGAAATGGCTACTTCCTGTTCTTCAACACCTGAAGGAACTACAAGCTGGGCTTTTTTCTCTTCACTGCTACATTTTATAATTCTCAAGGACCTGTATCATTTGCTGGGCTACTCTGTCATTTGAGATTGCACTGTTCCCTTATTTCTGGAGCGTGTTTGTGTGCGTCCTTTACTTGGGAACCCCACGGGGGACCTTCAGGCTGTGAGAAACACGGCCTCGTCGGAATCGCGGTCCTTGCCGCTGTCCTCACCCGGCACACACTCCCCCCCGCTGGGGGAGCGGCAGCTCAGATCTTCTACCCCGGACTCTTGATCACTGTTGGCTGACAGATCTGGGTCTGAGCTTTTCAAATTGTCCTGGGTTAGAATCAAAGCAGAATCTTCATCGCCCTGTGAAGGGCTCCTGGATGGAAATGATTTCATATTCCCGCTGTAATCCTGGGGAGTGTTGGCTGTGCTGTTGTCTGAGGTAGAAAACCCTGAGTGTTTGCTGGGTTCATTTTGCTTACTCTTCACTTGAGTGCGATTTAACTGGACTTTCTGAATTCTTTCCAGCCTCTAAAAAAGAAACAACAATTTCAGGGAACGATCATAAATCATGTATCTTTTTTGTATATGCATGCCTAAAGGGATTCGTTACCTTCCAGCTGGGTATAATGTTAAGAACATGGGATTTAGACGGACTTGGGTTGAAAACTAGACTTCATGACTTTGGACAGAATAATTAGATTCTGTGAGGCTTGCTTTCCTCATCTCTAATGTAAGGACGGCACTGCCTTAGCACAGGTTTTCTATAAAATGCAGAAAACGTAGCATGGGTAGAGTACCTGGCATCCTTCTTTCTGTACCTGTCTGGTTTTACATAATGATTTTCACCCTGTGAACTCAAAATATATATTTTTTTAAATTAGGAGTGAGGTGTTCATTATCTAATTTTTTAAATTAAGATATAAGTAGCTCACCCTCTTAAAGTGTACAATTCAGTGGTTTTTAGTATATTCACAAGGGTACACAACCATTCACTACCATCTAGTTCCCTAATATTTTCATCATCCCCGAAGCAAACCAAGGAAGCGAGCCAAGCCAGATGTCTGCAACGTATTACGTGCCTAGGTAAGTGCTCACCTCGTGGGGGCTGTGTTTCTTGTTACCCACCGGCTAAACATGTGAAATGGCTCTGTTGCTACATTTCACACATCCCGAGTCATGAGAGGCTTTCGCAGAGCAGTGATCGTCACAAAATAAGGTTAACAAGAGCGAGTGTGTCTTACTTCTTCTAGGGCCTCGAGTTCTTCCTCCAGCTGCTGGGTTTCCTCCTTCACAGCCATAAGGTAATCCGTGACCGACTGTCGGGGCTGCAGCCCCTTTTCAAAGCGGTTATACATTCCACTCCAAAACCTAGAGAGGACAGCAGCACTTCGTGAAACACCAGGTCACAATCTGTACATCCACATCCTCAGGTCTTCTAAGGAATCTTTCAAACCACAGTCCCACCGTCCTGATAATAACCAAATGCAAAGCACAGGCTCAGAAAAGCCACTTACTTAAGGCGATAATTTCATGTTGATTTCATTTTCTCGAATCAGTAGACTTCTTTTGGGGAGAATAAATTCATGAAGAGTCTACTTGTATAGATGGTACTGAATTAGTAGGCACATAACATATTTTTCTAAAATAGACTAAAGGTAGTACGTGTTACCGTTTTCTTTCTTTTTTCGGCTTAAGAAAAGGGCCGTTAGTTTGCAAGTCAACTTGAAAAATGAGTGTTTGTATTAACATGCAGAATCTTTCAGCCACAAAGGGAGTCTTTTAACTTTGTATCACAACCACCAAAAATTTACACTTGCAATAAATCCTCCCTTTTTTATCCTACACAGTAAAGCATACTGGAATGCAAATGAGAATACAGGTGCACTTTGCTTTACTGTGGTTTGTGGAGATGGTGTTTTTTACAAATTGGAGGTTTGTGGCAACCTTGTGTCAAGCAAGTCTATCAGCACAATTTCTCTAACAGCATTTGCTCATTGTGTGTCTCTGTGTCACATCTGGGTAATTCTCAGAATATTTCAAGACTTTTCATTATTATTTTGTTTGCTATGGTGATCAGTGATCTTTGATGTTACTACTACTACTCACTGAAGGCTCAGATGATGGTTAGCATTTTTTAGCAATAAAGTGTTTTTAAATTAAGGTATATAACATGGTTACATTGTTTTTTAGATGTAATGCTGTTGCACACTTAATAGACTACAGTATAGTGTAAACATAACTTTTATATGCACTGGGAAACTAAAAAATTGATGTGACTCGTTATTGCGATAGTCACTCTCTCGCAGTGGTCGGGAACCAAAGCCACAGTATTTCTGAAGGTAAGCTGTGTCATGATCACAATCTAAACCTGTGATTCCACATTTAACTTCTAAGGTCCTCCCTCCCTCCCTTCCTCCTTCACTTTTAAATAGACTGGAACTTACATTTTTAGGATATCATTACTACAAAACATTGACTTCTAAAGAGAATTCCACATTTAGGGGGAAAAAGAGAGGGAGAGGAGACACTGGCAAAAATGCCAGATGAGATATTTAAGCATCTTCCTTCAGTGTGTTTGCATTCAAAAAAGCTTTGAAGCTCATACACTTCAACTTCCAAATGGTAAACAGTGCCAGAATCTAAGTTCATAACCATAATTGTTAAGGTCCTAGAGGTTTACATACTTGTACATGAAGTTGCATGGCGGCGTGGGGAGACGGAGGGTTCCCTGGGTCTGACTGGAATCATCTCTAAATAGAGGGTTCAGGTAGTCCCCCCGATTCTTCCACAGGTGAGCCCATAAAGAGTAGGTTCTTTCTTGAATTCTGTTATAAAGAAAATAAGCCTGAATACAGCTTATCTTCATTCTTACAAACAGCAGGCATGTAATAGTAAAGCTGGAAAGGGATCAAAAACTGTTATCTGAACATCAGGTGTCCCTGTTCCCTAGCAGGGACATTTGCAATCTGTGTCTTCATGGTACAGCAGGAGAGCTCTGTAACAGTCTCGATTCCGCTGTTCTCCATACTGGCCTCAGCAAGATGCTTAATCCCTCTGAGTGTAAAATAAAACCACAAGAATTTTTCCCCAAATAGTCATTGGATTTTTATAATTTGCCAGGTACTATTTAAATGCTTCACATATTTTCTCTCATATAATCCTCACTGAATTCCTATGACATTTGCCCCTTTTGCTAAACTAGCCCAACAAATCACAAAACTATCTAGGAAAACAGGTGAGCTTAAAGGATGTACTCTGCTACTTTTTTTTTTTTTTCTGCTACTTTTAAATCATTACGATTTATTGGAATTAAAGTTCCTTGGAGAAAACATAAACTAGTACCTACTGGAAAAAGTCCTTTTCTTTCCATTCAGGCACTGTAAAACTAGTAAGAGAGTCTATTTTATTTGAACTGATCATTTCCAAAATTAAATCCGATACTATAATATACCACACTTAAAATCATTTTATTTTATAAAAATTTCAAAAATGTTCTTTCCTTTGCAGTTCTTAAGTCACTTTGTGTTAAGTTTTTGACTTTATAAGAAGTCCACATTTCATCTACTTTTTCCCTCTCAATAAAAGCAATCCAGTTTTAATCTGAATAACAGAGTGACCTGAGTTTCTAATTTACTTTCCCAGTTATACAGTAGTCCACCTTTATCCATGGGATATATGTTCCAAGACCCCCAGTGGATGCCTGAAACTGTGGACAGTACTGAACCCTGTGTATTCCTATACGTACATACCTATGATAAAGTTTCATTTATAAATTAGGCATAGTAAGAATATCCAAAATGCCAGCATCACTACTCTTGAACTTTGGGGCCATTATTAAGTAAAATAGGGGTTACTTGGGAACGCAAGCATTGTGTTAACCTCGACAGTCAATCAGATAACCAAGACAGCTACTAAGTAAGTAACAGGTGGTCCTGGGCAGGATGGAGAGGGGCAGCACAAGATTTCATTGTGCTACTCAGAATGGCCCACCATTTAAAACTTATGAATCGTTTTCCTTCTGGAATTTTCCATTTAATATTTTCGGACCACAGTTGACCTTGCATAACTGAAATTATGGAAATTGAAACCATGGATAAGGGGTGCTACTGTACTTGCAATTCTTATGACAGTATATCCGCCAAAGATGTCTTAACTCTTTCCTTTTATAAATGCAAAAATCGCTTTCTCTGACTCCAAGAAGCTTCCTTTCCATTATCAGTACGTGAAGTCTACCTACCTGTCTGTGGACGTTAGGCAGGAACTGGGCAAAATGGACTTGTACCTATCTTTGTCAGCTGATGGTATTAAACTGTTAAAGTGATGTCAGGAAAAAGAAAATAACTTTACTCTGTCAGTATAGATGTGTGGCTAAAACAGTCTTCAAAACTGTGAAAGGCCATCTGAAATTCTCAGTCACAAACTCTTTCGATAAAAATTAAACGCTGAAACACTTACTTGAGTTCCTGTCTCTCCTTCTGGCTGTTACATAGGAAGTTTCCAAACTGGCAGGAATAGATGTGGTGTTGAATATGAATCAAAAACCTCTCATTAAACTCAAAGGCACAGGGGAATTGTTCCATTAACTGCCAGACGCACTCAATGAACTGGTCAATAACTGGAGAGATTTCTCTGGGATCACCGTCTAGGTTGCCATATCTGTCAAACAAAGTGTGAGAGAGATGACGGCAAGGTTTTTTGGGGTTTCTTTTTTTGTTTGTTTTTTAAACTCGAAAGCTATAAATGCAAAAACAATCATAGAAGCAACCCTAGTTCCTAAACAGATCTTACCTTATAAACCTGGAATGCAGAAGAAGTGGAAAAACATAACTTTTTAAATTCTAATGTCAAGAGAAACTTTTGTAGTGAAGGTCTGGGCAGAGAAGGGATATGTTGACGTTATAATTACAAAAGAAAAGTGTTAGTGCTAGAGATAGAATTCAAGGAGTCTTTCCATGGAGAGAGCAACCTTTCATTCAAACGTGCTAAGTACATCAGAACTTCTGAAATAAATCTTCCACTTTAATTAGTGACCAGGGGGAGAATGGGAAGAAATGCCTAAGCAACTTCAGAGTTTTTCATTTTTGCATGGTTTTGTTGGGAAGAAAAGAGGAAGAGAGACAGCTTTAAAAAACTGGCTCCCCAAGTTGCTAGGGGTATTTCCATTTCTAGACCAGTGTTAAAATTTGTCAGTAATTTATTTCCATGTGACCACAGATTCCCATATACCTTTATATCTCTCGTATCATTGTTCTCAAGAGTACATCAGGAATCTCCTCCCTCATGTTTGTATTGCTTTTTAAACGAACACTGCCTCATCCTTTACACTATTATGTGAATTTTAGAAAGAATCCAAAAGGGTGATTTGGGTGCCATCAAATACAGAATAACAATATAGAACCTCACCTTCTCAGACATGGATAATCAACTTGAGGAATAGGAATGAGCAAGGATCGGTTTAGTAGTTTTTTCCAGGGTGGAAACATTAGAAACTGCCTGGAAACCTCTCAAAAGGTTTAGTCCCACTCACCTTTGGTCGCTTTAAAAAGGGGTTGCCCAATATGTTCTTTCCTCACAGGACACATATTTATTAGCCATTTCTATATTCTTTCTGCCACAGATCCTCTACCTCAGAGATCCTAAGTGCCTAGCAGACAGTCGGTGGAACCCCCAAAACTGAAAATAACAATTGATCTTAAGGTTACTTAATTGTTTGGGGGCTTTAATTTTCTCATTTGTAAAATCGAATCACTGTGCTTTCCGGGAAAGATAATTAATTATAAAAACAGAATTCCAGAAAACCACATAATAAATGCTCAACTAATGCTAAATGCAAAAACTTACAAAAATAAATATGGGCAGCTCCATAAATTCAGAATTTAATTTAGGAAAACATTCAATCAAAAATGTATATCAAAATCTCTAAATTATTATCAGCACGCTGCCTAAATTTAAATTTTACCTCTAAAAGACGAGACCATACCAGCTACAACACGTAACATTCAGGGATTAGAGACACCAGAACACCAGTCAGACGTTACCATCCACACTAATCAAATGAGGCCAGTAGCTTCTGTTTATTGAAAGCCCAGTAGATGGGCCAGTAGGCAAGGAGCTGGGCTATTCACATATACGGTTTTAAAAGCCTTGCTATAACCCCGTGGATTAGGGAGGGTCTCCCCTTTAAACAGATGGGAGGCGAATGCTCAGAGAGGACAGATGCCCAAGGCCACACAGTAAATGCCACAGCCTGGATTTGAGGCTGGATCTGTTGGGCTCAAAGCCTGGGCCGCTGTCCTACATTAGCTCTCCAGAGACGCTTGGGACACAAATGCCGCAGGATAAGCCCAATTTAACTCCCTTGTGGAAGATCAAAGAGAAACTTCCACAGGCATTTCACAACGTGCAGCTTAAAATGAATGTTTGCACTTCAAAAATGGAATAATTTAGTAAATCAAATGTGTGTGGCAGGAAGGGAGAGTCCATCCTTTCTAGGTCGATTAATGAACAAGCTTCTGTCTCTTCTGGAAGAACTTAACGTTAGTTAGTTCTGCTCAGTCAATACCAACCGTTCTCGAGTTAGAACTTCTTTATCTGTGATACAACATATTCAACAAAATTTTAACTTCCTGATAAGATACACAAGGAAACTCTGAAAACAAGGCTATTTTCCCCCACTCAATTGAGAACTTCAGAAACAGATTATTTTTTTTATCCTAAACATTCACTACAACAGATTTTAAAATATTTCTTACCTGTGATTAAACTTATGACCAAAGGAAATCCAGTCCTTTTCAATTAATACCTACACAAGATAGAATATAAATATCATGGAGAGAAGCAAATGAAGGAAAATAAGAGACCAGCACCAATAATTCTGAAGGATTCTGAATTCAAAGGTTCTTGGAGCAGAAGTCACTCTCCTCCGTAACCTGCAAATGAACGAGCACTCACTATCCACCCCTATAGAGATGCATGTCAGAAGGCAAAGTTGAAAGCCTTCCATAGGAAAAATAAACAGGAGTGGACACATGAAAATGTAATGCCACTACCCACAGAGTGCTTTCAATGCACACTGTTCATACTGCTTCATGTATGATCTCGTTTCATTGTGGGGTAGGTATTATCACTCTCATTTTAGAGAGGGGGAAACTGAAAGAGAGGTTAAATACTCACCGAAGATCATGCTACTGAGAAGTAGTTGATGCCACCTTGTAACCGAGTTCCAGAAGCCACCACAGCCCATCTAGCCCATCTCTCAACCGACAGGCAATGCTGCTTGTCAATATAATAGCAAATACTAACCGTTTTACAAGAAACAATTAGGGATGCTTTCCAGCGATCTTTAGTATACTTTAGAAGAATTCTAGAATGATGAGGGTCTGGAACATATGAGAAGTTTCAGCCCTGCTTTGGAGTTAGGGGTAACATGAGTTTTTATACTCTCAAGTTGTCTGGATTTAAAAAAAAAAAACAAAAACTTTTTAATCAAATACTATAGGATAGTACCATCAATATCACCAATGCTCTAAAACAGCCAGAGCTTTTCCCTTAAAAAAAGTAAGGACTGGTTGAAGTTTGGCCTTGACAACTCCTAAGTTTAATGGGGAGGAATCAAATAGAGCCAATGGTGGTGAAGGAGAGAGGCCCCCGGTGGTGTGCAACTCAGCCTCCCCACTCTCCAGACATAAACGAAGGACTCCAGCCCCTAACCTCAGTCCAGGGGAGGGGTCTGAAGCAGGAATGTCACTCTGAAGTCTCGGCGCTGTCACAGGTGATAGGAAGTTCTCTGACACATTCAACACAAAAGGAAAGAAAAAGCCCAAGAGTGGACACCTGCCACTTCTCTCTTGTCCCCAGAGTGTCAGCTGATAATACTCGATAAAGGAGACCTAGCAATAGAGCTACCCCATCAGGCTTCCTGGCTCAGCATCTACCCCAAGCATGGATTCAGGATCCTCTGAAGCACTTTCTACCAAATCATGGTTCAAGAGGCAGGAACCAGGTAATCTCCCAGCCGCTAGGAAGTCCCTGCAGTCATTTTAAGATTCTGGTTCTGGCTTAGCCAAAGCTTCACCCTTCCAGGCAACTAACACAAATATTCTGCAGTTGGAAGCAACATGTCAAGTTTTGATGCACATCTGAGAGGTGCAAAATCTAGGAGAGGATGTACCCATAACTTCAAAGAATGCAAAAACACTGTAAAGTTTTCAATATTCTCATCCAGAGTTGTGAAGGACAATTTAAAATATAAAAGCAGTACGTGAAAACACTTTTTCCTATAGAAAGGTTTTTCTCCAAATATTTTTTCTGGAGAGTGTTTTCTGTTTTATAGTCATGTTACCTCAAACTTGAAAATATATATCAAACTTGAAATATATTTATACAAATGATGTATAAAACTATTTTACAAACTGCTAAATAGATATTTTATATTTGCCCCCAAATTCACCTTTAATAGCATTGATTTGAATTGGTTCCAAAAATCTCAGAAATTCACCTTCTTATTCCAAGCCTATTTCACCTTTTCCCCTTTAATTAATCATGCTGATCTACCAAGAGAAAAATAATGTTGACGAGGAGGGGAAAAAGTTGCCAACAGTTGTCAGAAGAGAGGTCCATTCTGTCCAGGCGCTGCGTGCGTGGGACAGTGGCCAAGCGGCCACACTCACCATGAAGCCCTTCAGAGTCCGGTAGTGAGGGTCCAGCAGGAGGCTGGCCACCGAGCACACCTGAGCAGTCCTGTCCCAGCCATCGGAACAATGAACAAGCACACTTGCCCCTTCCTCTGAAACTGCCTGAAAAACAGGATGGGCAAAGGATGGCTATCAACAGGAAAAATCATCAGAATTAGCTTTGGTTTTGTACTCACAGAAAGAATCAAAAAAAGATTTACAGGCAGAAAATCAATACCAAAACCTGTTCCTTCATTTATTGAGTGTTCACGCCCCCGTGTAGTTAGGGCGGAGCCAAGGAGAGGTTTGGTGCCGGTAACTGAAGCGTCACTTCCCTTCCCTTATATCCAGAAGCCACGAGCCCGGCTTCTGTACCATATACAAGCAGGCTTCCTGTGTGAACGTCTCCTAGCCCACCTTCAACCCTCTCTTCCTCCCCGCCGGGTTTCCACCTTAAGCCTTTCCAAATGAAATTCTGGAGCTGCTGCTGGCTGCAATCATTTTCAAAAAGAAAAAGACAAAAATTATAAATTGTAAAACTATGAAATTAGAGATAAAAGGATAAGAGCCAAGTAAAAGTGCCCAGCACTGAATAAATATTTGTTAAATGAATTATCTAATAAAGGGGAGCATACCATGTCATCAGAAAAGATATGGTTGTCTTTAGGTATAAATCTGAGGGGAATTTATTTTTAAAAAAAAAACGCACTGAACAACAAAATAAGACAATGCATTCAAAAGCAGTTGCAGCAAAATCTTCCTCTGGCAGAACAGAATCTACCTGCCAGGTTCAGGAACATGACTTGCTTCTGCCGTCACTGAAAAGGGGGAGCTGTTTGCTAAGGTGGAAGCTTCAGGCCTCGGTCACTCAAGTGACTCACATTGGGATGTACCCTCCTATAGAAAATTATTCCCTCCACCCAGGACCAAGCCTAGTTGAAGAGAGACCATTCTGAAAGTATTTTACCACTTGATCGCCTTGATGATATATTATCAACTGAACACCATCCTCTCTTTCACAAAATCCCATCTTCAGAGGGCAAACTTCATGGAGGTCTGCAAAGCCAGCTTTGGTATCACCCAGTTTAGTACAGAGGAGCTCATGCGAGGGAACAAGATCTCCATTCCGAAGTCAGAGTACACTGGCCGCTCTGCCCCATAATTTATGTTCTCTGCATTCGCATACCTTTGCAATGAAGATTCCTGCATCCATGATGGCCTTAATATGCCTCAACCAGCCAGAGTTCTCCAGTCCCCAAAGAAAATCACTCATGGAGGGAGATTTAAGTTCACACACTGCAAGATAAATTGTGTTACAGAAAAAAAATACAGAAAATCTCTCATTTTACATGTGATCATATTTGCAGGCAGTTTGTTAATGATTCCTTCACTGTAGTATTTTCTGGAAGACTTGAGTCAAGATAAATGCCCAAGCTTACTCATTCTACTGAACAGTTCCAAGTAAGGCTTTTCTGTCTTCTTTGGTCACAGGGGACACATCTGTTCAGGAGTATTATATTGGTAAAGTTTAAACCCTAATAAATGAAAATCATTGAATGTTACCATAGTAAAAATAAGAGAAGATTTATTTATTCTTCCAGCAAAGATATTCAAAATGTGCCACCAAGAAGCACTTGAGTAAGAATGCCCTGGAGGAAAAGACTCCTATAACGAACTCCAGCACTTTCCCAACTAGAACTCCATCATCCAAGCACTTCAGTTGCGGACTGCAGTAAAAATACAAAACAGAACTGTCCTAGAAGTCTTAAATGGAAATGATCGAACTCCTCCTACCAACAACCCTACCCAAAGGGAGTAAAGCGTGTAAACTTAAATATGAGACCCTGCACTTCTGAATGCTTCTAGAGCATCAGGTTAGGGGTTTTCCCTTTGGTTGAAAATGAAGATAATCCAGGATTCCAATGATACCTATATTTTACAAAACTAAGGCAGGTGTGTAAACACTTCTATAATATTATCACAAACAATTTCATCTCAAGAGCTTATCTTTTAGTTAACATGAAGCATGAAAAAACTTTAGGGCTCAGCGTTCTGACTACATATCACAAATATGACATTCCAAAGTTCATGGGGTTCATACCTATAAAAGCCCTTTTGAGGAATCTTATAAATTAATGAAAATTAAATAATGTTCCATAGATTTTGTTTGTTTAAAGTGTATTTCTTTGGGCCTTGATTTCTTCATGTTTAAAACAGGGAAGGTGTACTAAATTATATCTAAATGCCCTTCCAACTCTAAACTCCCAGATTCAACTTTAAGTCTATGAAAGCATCGCACATTTGCAATACATAAAAACAGTTAACAATGCTTAATTTATCAGATGCCCTTCCCTCAAATATGCCAGATAGCAGAGGGTTCACTCGTATTTCCCACAACGTAAGAGCCACACAAAAAAAGCACAAGTAGTTAAATTCTGAGTCACAGACGGTAGCAGTGAGGAAGAAAATAACACCGAGATTCCCAGCTTTTAAGGCCCTTCTTCAGAAAAAAACCGTATTATGAATACGTTCAGGCAAGAGTCCAAACTCCTCCTTCCAAAAGCTTGCCCTGAGCTGGAAGCCCAGCTGGAGAAGTGAGCTCTCCAGCATCGCCCTGGTTCAGGACACTGTCCCTTTGAGGTCGCACTGCTGCCAGCTCCCCACCAGCAGCGATTTAGATTGTTCCAGGAAGATTAACCTGATTTGCAGTCTTCAAAGGTTTTTGCACGTGTGCCCCGCCTCTGATTTTTAAAACGGTGTACCCTCTCAGGCACCCTGGAATAACGCACCATAATAAGACTGAAGGTGTGTTCGCCGTCTGTAAGGTGGCAAAAGGGCAGTTCGTCAGGGGAGGAGGGAAAGGACGGATGGTTCACACCTGGACGGAAGAGCATCTCTAAGGCAGGCGAGGCAGTTTTCGGAAGGAGCACGTGCGGAAGTCAGTGCCATAAAGCAATCCAGCCAGGGCGCCCCTGGGAAAATCTTCCCGTGACCTCGGGGTGTACGTACTCAAGTGTGGAGACAGACGCTGAATCTGCTGCAACTGGAAAACGCCAGCCCCGGGGAGAAACGGGGCCGGGCGTGGCTCTGTCCTCGGGCACGCGGACGGGGCCGGGCTGGCCGCAGCGCCGCCCAGGCCCTCCGTGCAGCGCGCATGACGCAATCCCCGCACCCTCCGTGCTGCGGCCTCTCCGGCGGGCGCCCGCTGTTTGGTCTTTTCTGTCCAACCCCGGCCGTGACCCAGACCGTTCAACTTAATCCTAAAATACACACATTCCACCACGTAGAGTCTCTGGACCCACTGAGTCCTTTAAATCTTCTGCAGATAACACTGACTTGCAAACGGTTTTTTGTTTTTTGTGGGTTTTGTTTTTTTTTTTTTCCACTGAACTAGCCCAAATTTCCGGTGGTCACGATCGGCTTCAGGGCTAGCTGGCATCCTCCTTCATTTCAAAAAGTCCAGGGAGCTAGAGGGATATCTTGGCATCCAAGCTCTGAAGCTCAGTCCAAGAACAAATGATCCCTTTTGCCTTCTCTTCCCACCAGGTGTGGAAATGACAGCAAGTTTAAAAATAAAGACGCCAGGCTGTCCAGCTAACCGGGAGGTGGCCTGTGCCAGTGGCAAGAGGGGACCGGCCAGCTCACAGAGCAAGGCCCTAAAAGGTGCTGTGGAGAGGATGCCCAGGCCACCCTCGTCACTGGCTCACGGCCCAGGGGACCAGCTGCCGCATCTCTCCCAGGTCAGCTCCTTTCCTTCCACGCGGAGGATGGCTCCTTGTTTAACACATCTGCTTTCGGGAACATTAAAACTGGGTACATTCAATAAAATAGCCTCCCGAGGTTTCACGCAAGGGAGCGGCTGAGAGAGTGTTTCCCCTCACATGCTGAGCGGCGATGGTTAAGAGCCATCAGCCCACAGGTGATTAATACACCTGGACAGATGGGGGTACACTTGAGACTCCAAGAATTAGCGCCTGGATTTTTAAATATAAAACTGATGGGCTTGTTTGGATAAACTCAGGATAAGACAGAAATACTGATCGGTTCACCCCTGTTGCCAAAGCTGAACCAATATTTACAAACCATTTTGCTGAACAAAGTTCATTCCAGCTGACCTCAGAGGCGTCAGCCACAGATCACAGAGAACCAGACTTATTGTACTAACCTGGAGTTTAGTGCCTGGGTCTAGTGACATTTGTTTTACATAACAGGGCAACTATATCCCACAAACACATAAAAACAACACTTAAAAAAAGATCGATAATTATGGCACCTTAGGAAATAGGAAATTTATTTGGAAGAAAATTAACCTTCCATGATCTTCCTTAGCTATTTCCTATACCAAGCTCATTTCTTCCTACACAGTGACTGGGTGGGGACCAGTGAGGGTGCAGAGTCTCCACCTGAACCCTGTGGGGTTGGTCTTCCTTGTGTCTAAGATCTAAAGTTGGAAGGTACATGGCCCTCCCTTACTTACCAGCCAGACACATACCTGAGCTCTCCTAATGTTTGATTTGTCTCCTTCCCATTTTGGAGTCAAAAACCCAAGCCCAAGGAAACAGCCTTCAAAGAACTAGCAAAATGATGGTAATCTCCCTCAACTGAACATCCCAGCAGGTGATACCATTCAAAGAGGACTTAATTATGGCCCGTACAACAGAAGTGTTTGGTAAAGCCTGCCCTGTCGTCTCCCTTTTTTACCTAGAGCCCACCCTGGTGACAGAATCAACTCTGCAGTGAAGTGTACTCGGCCTATTAATGTCAGTGGTGCTCTCCTCCCCACCCCTCCCAACTGACATGGACCCTCTTTATAGAGGCCTTTCCATTAATTGGAGAGATCTGTGTATTAGATTCTCTGTATGTTACTGGACACCAATAAGATTCCAGCTTTGCTTAGGATGCTATTTCCTGGAATCGCCACACAATTAACAATGCCAAGAAAGCCATTTTTGAATAGCGTTGTCCTCCTCTAAAGAATTCGATGCTAACAGAAAATGGCAAGTTGCGATCCAGCCTAAATTCTGTACACCTGTGCTAGCACCGCTTGCGCATGTATGTGTGTGTAAATGCATGTATACACACACACATTCCAGTAATACTAATTACCATTGACCTAAAGAAAATCAAGCAGCTGGTTCACAAAAGAATGCCCTATTAGCATTTATTAGCTTTGCATATGAATTTTGTGTCTAAAGACACAATTTGCCACAAATAAATTTTAAAATACATATGCCCATTTATGTTACATTTACCATATATAAGGCTTGGGATTTGGTCATTTTCTCTCAGTGAACAGGAACTCAACCAAAGACAGGGCTTAAGGACTGAGCAAGTCTAAATAGGAAACGTAAGGCAGATGAAAATAGAGAAGTCTAGTCTGCGAGAAGGAAGGGGTGCTGAGAGCCTGTGAAGTCGGGGTGGATGTAAGATATCAGTGGTAAATGCTGGAGAGAAGGCCGAAAACCATCTGAGATTAAGATGTTGGCAGCAAATAACAGAAGTGGTGAAATAAGCAGTACACGTAGCTGGGGACGTTAACTGGTGGAAAAGCATTCCACGCTCATCACACCGGCTGAGCAAAGCTGCAGGACCAATGCACCCATCGAACCTGAGGCCACATTGTCACTGGCAAGCAGACACTGAACTGCCCCATCCCACCTGCAGCCTTATGGAAAAACTGCTCGCCTTGTGGCTAATATGAGTCATGTCTACCTTTAGTTTTATGGGAGATACGTTCTTCTATAAGTGCTCTTTTTGTAAATGTCCTAGTTATCCAAAAGCTAGCTGTCATGATTAATAAAATGAAAACAATAATTCTGAAATTTTTTGATCTTTGAATTGTCCCAAGGAACATCAAGATACAGCGTAATTAGGATAAAAAATAGCCATTCTTCTCCCATTAAATCTTTGTTTTCTCTTGTCCTCTCCTTGGCTAAAATCACCCAGAGATGAAGTCTTTGGCTTTGACATCCAGTTAAAACATTCAACCATCTGATCTACCCAAGGACAGCCCTCAGGAAGATCACTTCTGAGAAAGCAACATCTTCTCTTCCCGCCACGATTTTCTGCCCTACATCAAAATCAGTAACGTCACTTTGTATTAATAAATGAAGCTTTTTTCTATGCAATGCCCAGCGTATAGAAAACTCTCAACAACTGTCTGATGTACAGATGATTGTCTGAAATAACTATGTAGCTCCTAGTGATTTCCTCTACATCCGTTATCTACCATACAACATATATTTACTCCCAATTTTCAGATTAGCAAGTGTGGCTTAAAGAGTTTACTAAGTCATCCATGGTTACTCGGCCAGCAAATAACTGAGCTGGAGTCCCGGCCACAACACGTACGCCCCAAAGCTCACGCTCTTTCCTCTCTGCCTCAGTGCTTAGAGCATTAGATCGCAGTCTAGGTCGGGCGACACCATCCAGCCACATTTTACATCCTCTTACAACACAGAGAGAGCCAGGTACACACCCTTGATGCATTTCTTTCTTCCAAGTGACCACGAATTGATAACTAGTGGAGCCTGACGAAGAGACCTGTTGCTCTAGCAGAACACTTATTAAAAAACCGTACCGCTGGGTGGAGCTATGCAGTTCACTTTAATGGGAAAGTAGGTTTTCTGTGCGGAAACCCATGCCACATTGCTAAATCTTGAGGGAGAGTGACCAGATTTTCAGCCAGGTCTTATTGGCTGTCTCGTCTAATAGGTTAGTAATCTCAGGCAATTAATAATGGGGAAAGTCAGAAGATCGAGAACTGAAAAAAGATCAACCTTTACAGCTTTTCATTAGCTCATAGCTGGTAGAACTTCATAGCATAAACTTGTAGGCCATGTTACAGGAAATACTTTGAAATGAAAAACTTAAATGTGACTATAAAGGGTTGACCTCTTCCATTTCTTCCAGGCTTACGTAGCCATCACCACATAAGGTAACGAGGTGAGGAAGAAAGCATCAAATAAAAAGGACACCGGGACTGAGAGTTACAACCTTACCTCTGATCAGAGAAAAATACTTCGTGGGAACCTCGCAGCCGGGTGTGTTAGGGACTGTCCCCTTCTAGACCCTGGTGCACCCGAGAACACCGGGCAGGGACGCCAGAGCAGGGAGTCGTCACACGAGCACAGCACCCACGGCCGTGGTGCCTCCCATGACACACTCGAAGTTCTCTGCTTTCACCTGTCGCTGCTACACCCAACAAAGGTTCTGAACAATCAGGCCTCACAACCTTCACACACAAGCACAGGTCACGTATCTCTGGGGCCACCTGACTTTACCACAAAACTTTCTCCATCATCACTGTCCCCAATTCTAGGGGAAACGATAAAAGTGGTTACCACTTGGGGCCTGCTAAAAAGATTCCAATCTTTTCAGTTGAATCTTACAAACAGCCCTTCACTACAGTATTGTCCAAACTGCTGAATGGGCACTGGGCCTTTGTTCCTGTGCTCTGGACCTGCTCCCATCTGATCTGCTGTCAGGCTGAGGTCTGTATCTCTGTCAGACAACTTGCTGAGAAAACATCCACCGGGCCCGGCATGGGGTTTATTAAATTATTTTCGATGAACTTGTGCTGAGTGGACACAGACCGTATCACAAGGCAAGCACTTCCATGCCTCTGAAATTGTGCTTACTCCACGTCTCTTGAAGAAAAAAATTAAGAAAAGCCACCCATAAGAAAGCAGGGGACCTATCAAATACCTGCCTAGCTGCCTGAATTAAAATACAGCCCATTAGCTTGTCCATTTTACGCAGGGCTTATTTTAAACTACAGTACTGCTTCCCAAGAAAAAGCATAATGCACCTTATACTGGAAAGCACTTTACAGTTTGCAAGGAATCTTTTTTAACAAATCTGTGAGTTAGACAGCAATGATATATTGCTTACATTGTTTTACAAATACAGGAAATGAGGTTTGTTCACGTTTACTCAGAGACTAAGGCAAGAACCCAAACCCAGATCTTCAGACACTTAGGCCAGGGCACTTTCTACCCAAGCCACCACCTAGAGAGACTGTAAAGCAAAGTGGTTAAGAGTATGGTGTCTGGGGCTTCCCTGGTGGCACAGTGGTTAAGAATCCTCCTGCCTATGCAGGGGACACAGGTTCGAGCCCCGGCCCGGGAAGATCCCACATGCCACAGAGCAACTACTGAGCCCACGTGCCACGACTACTGAAGCCCGTGCGCCTAGAGCCCGGGCTCCGCAACAAGAGAAGCCACAGCAATGAGCAGCCCCCGCTCGCCACAACTAGAGAAAGCCTGCGCGCAGCAACGAAGACCCAACGCAGCCAAAAAATAAGTATATTAAAAAAAATTAAGTGTCCAGTACATAATAATCACCCCATAAATGTTATATCATCATTACCATGTGGGTGGTTATCTGTGAGCCTGTCCAATAAAAGAACCACAAATCAACGAGGATCACGGTGAAATGATGGAAAGTACTAGGCTCAATTCTTGCTTTGTTATGTGATACCAACAAGGGTATGTCTTTAAAAACTTTTTAATTAAAAATGTAATACACCAGACTTTGTAACTGGAGAGAGGCGCTCCTACTGGTCTTGAAGAATAACCTGTCGTGTTGTGAAGAGCTGATGTGGAGGTCCAACATGGCAGAGAACTCTAGGACCTAAGGGTGACCGCCAGCTGACAGCGCTCAGGGCCCTCAGCTGAATGCAGCCAATAACCTGCATCAGCCTGGAAGCAGGTTCTGCCCCATCCAGGTTTCCAGATGAGGACACAGTCCAGCTAGCACCTTGACTGCAGCCTTGTAAGATCCTGGGCAGAGGGTTCCTGGCTTCCCATTGACACGTGAGAAATGCCCAGACTCGTGACCCTCAGAAACTGTGACCTGATTAGTGTGTATCCTTTGTGTTCCATGTAACATACCAACCATAGACAACTTTGTAAATAAAGAAGGAAAAAGGAAAAATTCACCCATCGTCCTCTCATTCTAATCCAATTATCATTCTGGAAATTCTTCATAAATATGGTTTACTGTATAGTGAATCAGAGTATGTGTACAATTTTACAACCTGAATTTCTCACTTACATTATACACGTTCTCCCATGTTAGTAATGTATTTTTCACATTTATCATTTTTAATGGATGCAAAATTTTCTATCGAAAGGTAGAGTGTTTAGTCAGTCTACTATTGTTGAACATTCCTGAGGCTTCCAAAATTCCATTATTATAAATAAAACACTACTATCAAAACAGGCATTATATGTCTTTCTTTTTTTAAACCATATTTTGGATTAGTCCCTAAGGGGAATTAATCTGGTAAAAATATGTATCTCAGAACAAAATATATTAGGTATCTCTTGCCAATTTCAATGATACTAGAAATATTTAAAGTACTAGTTTTACCACATTCTTTTCAGTATTGAATATTTTAATGTATTTAAATTTAAATATTTAAATAAATTCAATTTTATTTAAATTTAAAAAATTTTTAAGAGAAAAATGGTACTTTGAGGTTTTAACTACATTTCTTTAATTATCAGAGCAAGTTTAAATGTTTTTCTATGTTTATTTATTTCAACTTATTTTTCTTTAAAGAATTATCTTAGATTGAGTTGCCTAACTTCACTGAGACACCTTCTTCATCTATAAAGTGCAGATAATAGTACGTACAGCACACTATTGCTGTGAAATCAAATACAGGCAGACCTCATTTTACTGTACTTCACAGATATTGTGTTTTTTATAGGTTGAAGGTCTGTGGCAACCCTGCATCAAGCAAGTCTATCGGCACCATTCTCCCAACAGCATTTGCTCGCGTCATACCTCTGTATCACATTTTGGTAATTCTCGAAATATTTCAAACCCTCCACCAGTGAAAAGATTACAACTCTCTGAAAGCTCAGATGATGGTTACATCTTTTAAGCAATAAAATATTTTTAAATTAAGGTACATACATTGCTTTTTTAGATATAATGCTATTGCACACTGCATAGACTACAGGATAGGGTAAACGTAACTTTCACATGCCCTGGGAAACCAAAAAATCCGTGTGACTCACTTTATAGCGATATTCATTTTACTGAGGTGGTCTGGAACCGAACCTGCGATATCTTCAAGGTCTGCCCATTCGTGAATCATTTAAGTAAAAATACTGAGGAAGCCTGGCACGTAGCAGGTGCTCTGTTTTTAGTTAAATGCACAAATCAATGAATAAGGGGTCAGTTATACAGAACTACACTGTGGCCAACAATATTAATCTAAGATTCATGTAGAATCCAGGCACGCCGAAACTAGTGGTGGGGAGAAAGGTCAATTTTCTGGGCAACATACAAAAGGTGGAACATGTTGACTGAAAAACAGGAAGGTGTCACTGCCATCATGTCTTTCCCATAAACACCCGCCTACCTTGAAAACAGGTATTTATTTACGAAGCGGCGCGATAGTGCGGCTCAATTTCAAAGCCCGGATGTGAGGTAATTCCATGTGCCCCTCTCTCCCTCCCTCTCACTGATTTCCTCCCCCCAAATCAAGGATGCCCTAGGAGGTTTTTATTTCCACATCTGATAACAATTTCCTCAGCCACGGAAAGAGCCTATTCCAGGTTCTTCTACTGCCTGTTTCAACAACAACAAAAGAAAGAAAATATAGGGCATCCTTTTATTATTTGAGGGAAAAGCCATTATTTATATGATCAAGAGGAAAGGCTCTGTGGAAAGCACTTAATAAATCACACAATTGCTACATAACTGAAAGGCTTCATTATTATCTCACTGGGAGGTGCGAATGTCACAAAATAGTTTGGTTTAGAACTTAGAAACCAAAGTTAACATGCAATCAATCAGCTCCATAAAAGGACCTACATCGGATGTGAACTTGGTCCTAGATTTCAGTTTCTGATGAAATACCCTGCAGCTCTTGCTCACAGACAGGGCTATTTCGGGCCAGAACGCAAACGATTTTTCACTTCTGTTATTCAGAATCTATCCTGATAATATCAATATCCCTGATAAGAGAAATTTTGAAAAAAAATAATAATCATGAAGGAAATGCATTATTCCGCTTCCTACCAAGTGACCAGCAGTACAAACCTTCCGATCTCTTTGATGCCATGACAGCTGTTTGAAGGATAAAAGCCTCAAAAAGTGGGTCTGATTGCATCAGTTCATCAGCTGAGCTTCCACGAGCAGTTTATAATTTACTTGGTAAGAACAGATAGTCAAACATTGGTCAAGTCCCCTGAAAGGCATCCAGAAAGTTGTCCTTGCTTATTGCACTGACACAGAGCTGAAAAAGTGATGCAGAAGAACCATGATCCCTTATGAAACACGGGCTGCCCTCCCTCTGGAACTCGGTCAGTTCGCTGGTCCTTCAGAAATAGCGAGTCAGACCAAAGGTATGAGGGCAGGAGACATGGTTCCTAATAAGAAACCAAGTAAATGCTCATTTTAAAACAAAAGCCAAATCGCCATGTTACAAGCACTCCTGGGGGCCACCTTCTGCATAGAAGAAAATATATATTCTCAAAAGTCAGCTTATGAAATTACTAAATGAAAAATATAAAGCATACAAATGTTTTTAATGATCCTGATAATGAACACTCTTCACACTAAAACTAGACTACCCGTTCAATTACAGTACCAAGCTAGTCCAGTTTTTCATTGTGTGAAAAGCACAGCTTATAACAGGGAGAGCCACACCGCCCATGATAATCTCCCAAAGTTTACGAAGTTCAATGCCCAAGGCATGCTCCTGTCACCTGAGACATGGCAAATTTCACGTGGAGGTAAGATGGAGATAGATAGCTCTGGGGCCGTTATTTTTTTTTTTTTAAGATGCAGGAAGAGGTTTCGTCTAACCATTCAAACCCTCAATTTTAAACTATTTGCAATCAGGGGCATCAAAGTGTGGACTTGCAGACTGTCAGGGCTGGATGGGTCCACAGACATTATTAGTCCAATCCTCTCCATTTACAGCAGGTTAACAGAGCCCCAAAGAAGGTACATGACGTGTTCAAGGTCTCATAATGACTGAGATGACCCCGGGAATCCAGGAAGGAGAATGGAAATCAGGCTTGTCTGTGACACTCAAGTCCCTCCAGCCCCACCGCGAGCTTCTCACTACATCCTGCTCTGATTAAGCACTGAACTGCACGAGTTACTGAGAGCAAACGTGTATCCCGAGGAAAAGGGAATTCGGCCCTTTCTTTGTCCCTCTTCACTGCAGACCCCGCATTTCCGTGCAGACCGGACCGCCCGCTTCCCTGGCACACAGCGCCGCCTCCCCAGGGCTTCCCCCCCCCGAAGCGCGAGCCCAGCATTTACAGCCTCCCCTGGCCCAGAGGCACGAAGCCCTGGGTTAAGCCCTCTTTCTCTTCGGCTCCCACAGGAGGGAGAAGCGGTGGACCTGACAACAGACTGCTCCTTGGGCCTTGACAAGCGCAAGAGCAGAAGCAGGAAACGAAGCTGGTTTTGCTTGGAATATACGATTTCTGGCAGTTCATTTACGGCTGGTGTGGCCACATGAATAACTCCTCTATGTTGCATAACCCGGCTCTGCGACTTCCTCTCCCTGTGAGTACCGAAGCCTGGCCGTACGCATCTCGTGGTGCTCGCTGGGTGGGGTAGGTGGGGGGAGCGCACTGCAGCACTTGCTGCTGATGGAAGGGAGAACCAGGACCCCCCAACATCCTCCTAATGGCCATTCAGCCGCTCGGATTCAGCTTATGAACCTCATGTCCACACGTGAACAGCTGGCGGCTGCTTTCGATGTAGGACTGCTTCATCTCCAAATGGTCCTGAATATGGGTCAAACTACTATTATGAGAGAGAAAGAAAAACTATCCCCGTGCACTTTTATCTTCGGTGTTAGGTGCCACCGGAGAGAGCCTGGCAGCCAATACCACATGACAAAACCACTCCACGATGACACAAAAAAAGAAGAGAAAAGCTGTTAAATGTTTCAAGAGTCCCTGCATTTTGATACTCTTCCCAAATGATCCCACCCCTGCAAACAACATCACAGTAAAGCACAATTTTCACATCAAGACACCATCTTACTCCATCTTGGCATTAACACATTTAACTGCATTTTTTAAATGCTGTGCATAAGGAAATGGTTTACCTTCCAGCATTTTTTGCAGACTGTTCCTCATGACGTGGATGTTCTCTATCCCGATAAACTGGAACTTGATATTGGAATAATTGTCTTCGTTCTCATAGCCTTTCCCTGCAGCACGATTTGCCATCGCATTAAGCTGCAGTGGGCAGCAAAACAGAACAGTCACCAGTGATAGTCATGAAACAATCACAACACCTCACGGCTCTCCATAAGAACACGCAACATGATGCAGAGAAACATGCTTTAAATCCCGGGAACATTGTGCTGGGCTAGGTAGCTACAGACACTCGTGCTGAGCTTACAATTCAACAACATCAGTTTGTTGATGTGGGCACATTTTCTGAGCTGGAAGCATCCTATAGATAAGCCCTTTTGGAGGCGTTCCCTGTCAGGGATGCCAAATCCAATGTGGGATTCTGTACAGAGCCAAGTCGCCCCAATTTAATACCAAACATGACAGCCTTAGGTTGGCAGAAGAATATCAGCAGATACAGTCGGCAACATAAAGCTCTGTAAGTTAAATTATTATATCTTCCAGTATTAGAATGCCAATAAACACATCAACGTATAGGAATAGTTACGTCATTCTAATCTGCCTACAAGAATCCCTCAGGTACCCAATTCAACCTTGAGCAGGAATCGCTGAACAAAACAGAGAGAGGGCAAGCAGGTGCTAAGCCTCCAGAGACATTTCCTCCGGCCACCCTATTTAAATCTCCAGAGAGGATTTTTTTCTACCACATTCATTATCATAATTTCATACATAAAAAGTCACGGTTCCTAGTGCAAACTGGGTTAAATGGTAATGGACTTTGAAGAAGAAATTTATGATATGCAAACTTCTGCCTTATTCCTGTGTAACTAAAATCAAGAAGGGGACAAGTCCTGCCTTAGCTAAGAAATACACAGATTTCTAGAATGAATGTATTATTGTGAATACTCCATTCTTGCTGTTCAGCTAAGCGGGTCATCACATCCTAGACATCAATATTCACTGACCATTCTCTTCCTCTGCCCACAAAGGGCAGGAGGGCTAGCCCAGGCAGAGCACTCACCACCAAAAAAATATCAGTTTTTAGGACCACAATGCAGCACTCGGGGGATAGTCATACTTTTCAAAAATCTAAGCTTAAAAAAGCCAAGTTAAGTTAAAAGCATACATATTTTTTGACCCAGATTGCCTATGTGTGAGAGTCTGACACTATTAAAATACCAGCACATAAAGACAGACGTCCAAGGATGTTTACTGCAATCTTTTTTTTTTTTTTAATAATAGTTGAGAGTAAAAAAATGGAAAACCTATGAATATCTCCATAGGGCCATGATTGGATGAATTATGGTATATTCATACCCTGGACTTCTAATAGGCTCAAGTAGAGACACAGAGATAGAGATAGACAGATATATAGATGTCTAGATATGGCGAGGGGAGGGAGGGAGGAGGGAAAGACAAAAAAGAGGAGAGGGGAGGGAGGGGAGAAGAGAGGAGACACTGGGCCATGACATGTGAAGTGAAAAGAGTAAGCTCCAGAATAATATTCATACGATTCTCCCATTTTTTGTAAAACAAGCCGACCTACAGACATGCGTTTACGGTTATGCATGCTGGGTTAAGCAGAACAGAAATGAATGGAAGGCTATACCAATTTAGCAGCTGTTGCAGCAGACAGACAGAGGTGGCACGTGTGGGGAGCGGCTACCAATACTACTCCAGATGCTCCTCCAGGCTTTGCTACAAACCAGATATAGTGGGTTTGTAACTTAAGCAACAGAAAAAAAACATATGGCAGGCCCCTCACTTTCCTGCTCCGTGATTCAGCTCACGTGACATCAGCTGGGGCACGCCCCACTACCCTGTTTCCCATTTACGAAAAGATCGTCCCCTTTTTCTCCCAGGCATGCTATGAGAAGGATAAAGGGTTTGGTCTCAGTAAAGAAAAAAATATAAAAATAGTGTTATTTTTAAGACAACTGATGCTCGTGCTTTAAATTTTAAAAATATTTTAAGAGGAAAATTTTTCTAAAATTACCTATAGACATTGTTCTTCTGAAACATACTATTATAAAAATATCACTGGCTTGTATAATTATTTTCCAAAGTTGCTGGCTTGTTCTTCACAAGCTTCATAAATAAAATGGTTAATAGGATACGTGTAAGTATCTTTATGTTACATGAACCTTACGTTTATTCTGTATCTTGAATAATCCAAGTTAAGCCTTCTCACCTCATACCATACGCTTTTTAAACAGTGCAGTGAATAAAAACCAGAACACTATTATTACTTTAATCTATAATTAGGACCCTATGTTCACATTTTTAGTAGTTGATTACCTATGACCTTGGAGAATTTATCGATGGTCTTCTTTAAAAGCAAAGGAGCCACAAAAGATGGCCTCTTAAAAGTCAACGGTACTGGGCTTCCCTGGTGGCGCAGTGGTTGAGAATCTGCCTGCCAATGCAGGGGACAGGGGCTCGAGCCCTGGTCTGGGAAGATCCCACATGCCGCGGAGCAACTGGGCCCGTGAGCCACAACTACTGAGCCTGCGCGTCTGGAGCCTGTGCTCCGCAACAAGAGAGGCCGCGATAGTGAGAGGCCCGCGCACCGCGATGAAGAGTGGCCCCCGCTTGCCGCAACTAGAGAAAGCCCTCGCAGAGAAACGAAGACCCAACACAGCCATAAATAAAAAAAAAAATTTAAAAAAAAAAAAAAAAAAAAAAAAAGTCTGGAGCCACAAAAGATGGCCTCTTAAAAGTCAACGGTACTTCTCAGGATGAACAGAAGGTGGCAATATTTAATCTACCATCCAAAGTGTACTTTCTCAAGGTTTCCACACATTTTACAGGCCCTGTCAGGATAATGGGGCACCAGCTGACCCTTCAAAGCGGGAAATACAGTTTCATAATTAATAAAAAATTCAGAAGCTATCTTGGACCTATATGTATATTCATTCAGATAGAGTATCTCTTATATAAATAAAACACTAAGTCTAGTTTGGTGCCCTGTCCCTTAGGCTGAGAACTCCATTTCACAGGCAAGAAACAAGCTGTTCATTTCAGCTCCTAAAAGTTCTCAAATAGTGGGAAAAAAACAACCTCAAAAGGTCACATACTACATGTTTTCAATTACAGAACGTTCTTGAAATGACAAACTTACAGAGGTGGAGAACAGATTAGTGGTTATTTGTGGTGATGTAATTGTTCTGTATCTTGACTGTGGTACTGGATATACAAACATACATATGTGATAAGACTTTACAGAGCTGAACACACACACACACACACACACACACACATACGACTACAGTAAAACTGGGAAAATCGGAACAAGATTGGTGGATTTTATCAATGTCAATATCCTGGTTGCAATACTGTACACAGCTTTGCAAGATGTTATCACTGGGGGAAAGTGGGTAAAATGTACAAGGCATCCTTCTGTATTATTTCCTACAACTGCATGTGAATCTACAATTATCTCAAAATAGAAAGTCTAATTAAAAAAAAAAAATTCTCAAACAGATAAAACAATGGAGGTATAACTGCATTCCAGTTTCAACCTATGCTTAAAGAACACAACAGACAACTGAAAAGTGGTACTGGAAAAAGTGCCCTGTTTTCTAATCCAAGGTCACTCTGCTATTTGATCATCTCAGCATCTTTGGGTGCAAAAAAGCTCATAAGTGAAACAAAAAAATTCACTCACTCTCAACAAACACTTAACGAACACCTACTGTGTGCCAGGCACTGAATGGAATAAAAACGTGAATAAGAAGTGGTTCCAGCCACCACAAGCTTATCATCAAGTGTGGAAGTGCAAGCACACAGCACCAAATAACGACAGATAATACCCACCAGGACTGGGCAGGAGCTGAGAGCCTGGTAGAGGCGGTGGCAGTAGTTAGAATTTGGAACAGCCCCACGTGGCCTAGGGCATCAGGGGTAACGTTTCATGATGGGAGGACTTGAGATGGGCTTTAATAACCAGGAAGCATGGAGAGAAAGGGGGGGGGGCATCCCAGATGAAGCGATGAGAAAGGGAAGAGGTAGGGGACCAAATCAAAGAAGCAGGTGGGTATCAGTGAATCAACCAGTGCGAGCATAGCGGAAGGTTCAAGTCTGGCGGCAGCAGCAAGAAAGGAGGCTAGAAATTATTAGGGTCCCCTACACACAAGCTAAATTAAGAAGTTCTAACTTTATCTGTGGCAGTAGAGAGCCACTGAAGGCTTCCGAGCAGGCTTAATTGAAACATTTGAGATTTAGTATCCATGACAGAGAAGATCCACTGGAGTGGGGCAGAGGACGTGAGCTCCGCAGAAAGGTGGCTGATCTCATTTATGGCCAGAACCCTATGCATCAAGCTGGCACAGAGCAGGCACTCAGTGAAGATTTACTGACGGGCTGACCGACCAAATAAATGCGTAACAGAGTGAGGTTGAGAGGTGAACAGGCCAAGAATGTTAAAAAAAGAACTGAATCAGATTCTTTCCCCCCCCCCCCCGGTCTTAAATCATCAATCAAACACATCAAAATCATGGAAACTCAGTCAACCATAATCTGCATATCAAGTTAAAGGTCAGCCTGGTCACCATCTCAGCCTCGGAGTCTATTTCAGCAGAGCACATTCTGTACCTGAATGACAGGACCTGATCTGACGTGGCTGGAAAATGAGAATTGAAGTTGATCTTGGCAGGAGGACTGGACCATGGTCTAGCCTGCAGTGTCAATTAATGGTCCTTTTCTCTCCCTGCATCTGTATCTGGTGAAATGAAGAATCTTATCTTGTGATATAAACATGAAAATAAGAGATGATTTTACTTCTTGCAACTACTGTCTACAACTGTGCTAATCAAAATCCTCCTTTCCTACCCCCGAAGGAAGAATTAATAACTTTTGGAATACAATCAGATAGGAAATCACCGTCCAGCTCAACTGAAAATCCCAACCCCATATATGATGCAGAATTTTCTCCTTCTCTTATTAGAGGTCGTTTGGACTGGTGAGGGGTCTGCTTTGGTACCTTCCTTTTCCTCCTTCTTCTAGGCTCTATCTTTATATGGGGAGGGGGAGGGAGAGAGGGGGATAAAAGAGGAGGTAGATATCTCTTTGCAAAGCTGGACGAGACTGCTGTTCTCTCTCCATTGGTCGTCACTGCTTTTCCGGTTAACACTTGCTGACCAGCGCTGCCCTCTCTGGCATTAAGTGTCCAAATCCTGGGGCAAGTCTGTGGGCTCCTGGGAGGAGGAGGCACACAGCTCGCTGACATGGAGACCCACCTTGGCTTGAGCCTGTTCCGAGGCCCCCGGCTTCCCTCCCCAGCACGTACCCCACAATCAGCCGCAGCTGGGAACCTCCAGCTGGGGGGTGGGGGCCGGGCCTCCGCAAGACGGCTCACGTACAACTTTCTTTCTCAGTGTCCGCTGGACCCACAGGTCCCCCCTCCATCCCTGTCCTGCCAAAAAGGGGGAGCAGATGCCCCACTGCCACTAAACGCCGCAGTCACTCCCCTTCCCCTGCTCACTGCCACAGTGGAACTAGTCGGCCACACGTCCCACGCGGAAGTGACCTCCTAGCTGCCCCTCTGTCACGCACCCTGATCTCTGCAACAGATGCTCCCAGATCCCCTCCTCACAGGATTCAGTGAGAGGAAACCACCTACTTACTGATTCCAGAGACACAGAAAAACTTCCAACATGACCTCCTGTTTCACAGCTAAAGAATGGCTCACAAGGTGAAATCAGAGGCCATTTCACCACAAAGCTGTCTTTGGAGAAGGAGCCAGGACAAGGGGCCGGGCGTTAGCTGAGCCCCTGGCCGGCCTGCTCGCCCCTTCCCTCCACCGCCCGGCACCCCTCCCAGGCCGCCGGCGTCAGAGCCCGGCTCACACCTCCTGCCCCGGCCTGAGCGTGTACGAGCCTGTGGTTGTTCCTTCAGCTCCGAGTCTCCAGCCTCACTGCAGATGTGCTCGGAAGGGGCAACCCTGTGGAACCTGACGGTGGACCCAAGGCTCCCCTGGATATTGCTGTCCACAGACCGTGATCAAACAGAAGCAGCGTGGGCTCGGGCGTCAGATAAGCCTAGATTTGAACGGCTTGACCTTGGATGCATGACTGAGCCTCTCTCAATCTGAGACCTTACCCATAAAAAGAAAAGAACAGCTCCTAATTTACAGGAGTATTATAAGAATTGAATGGGAACGTGCCTGGCATTTTTACAAGCTCAGCAAAGTCCTAGAACAAAGTAATATTAAAGCCATGAGCGAGGCTGAGACAGAAGGAGTTCGATATCATTTTAAAATCCAACAACTATGGCATCAACATGATCTCCTATCTTCTTAATGCACCACATTCTAGCAGCAACATATGACCTCGAGGGTATGTTTTTTCTTAACAGATACTCAGTTCATGCTGAGGCCCTCACTGCCTTTGCCTCCTGAGATTTTAATACCAACAAGCAATGCAGAAGCTTTCATCTGAACAGGCAGCATCTGGGGCGAGCCTTGCTCCAAGGACAAGAATGACTTCTAGCCTTTCTCCTTTTCAGTAAACCTGTGAGCAAACCTGGCCAGGGCCCGTCTGTCTGTCCACCACCCACAGCAAACATGGACCTGGTCTCCTGGCTACCGAGGAATAAAAATCGACGGACGTGATCTTTAAAAGAGTGAGAGCTCTAAGTAAACAGGTGAAGACCCCTGTGAAGGTGTGTGTGCCTGGGGAAATAGGAAGAGGGCACGACCTGTATGAGACCCCAATTTTCTTTAAGGGATCAGCATCCAACTTCTTATCGTCAAGAGCAAACGCACTCAGTGCTAAATATACCCTTCACATCAAATCCTCTGGATTAATTTATTTTACATCTGGACTATGCCTGGCTCAACAGCTGCCACATTTCCCGGAAGGTTTGCATAGCGTAGTACACGCTTGGGTCGTTGGCCCTTAAAGCAGCAGGCGAACCTGTCTGCCTCTATTTAAATCTAGGAAAATGGGATCGGAGAAGGGCACCCCAATTCACTTTAAAGGCCCTGTCTTTCCATCCTTTTCTTATCTCGTCTTCAGTACGTGTGTCTAAGACAGGCATTCATTCAGTTGTCTCCGGCTGTTAGGAAATTCAGAGCAGCTCCACTGTCCTGACGCAAAAGGCACAATGACGGGAGGGAAAGAGTCAATGCGAGAAGGATGAAGCAGAGAGAAAGCACAAATCGAAAGAGAGCAGTAAAAGTCAGAGCATGGCATCTTTCGAGTGAAAACCTTCAAGCAGAGAAACTATTTCTTTCCCAGTGTGAAGCTCTTCCCTGCTGTGCTTTGAAAATCTGTCCAAAAGCAAGGGAATCCTTTACCTGTCATCTACTAGAATGTGATCCAGCTGCAACATGTTTTGCCCTTGGCCTGCAAGGTTGGTCTGCTGATCTGGCATCTGAGAGTAACTCATCCTCACTGCCCACCCCTCCACGGCCATCCCACAGCTACCCTCCCGTTAGAGAGGAAGGGACTGTTCTGAGGGCAGCGATGTGAGTGATCTTACACTAGGAAGACATCAAACTTAGTGATCGAGACCGTGAATCATAATATTTAATGAAATGGGGCTCAGAGAAGCAGCGAAATTGCTAGGGTCTGAGTGGCTACACAATGGATAGTATCCAGTTTCCATGATTTCTCTTATTGGCCACGAGTATAGACCCTGTCTGTAATTACCCACTCCTAACATCAGTGTAGACTTTGAAGTGACTTGGGCCGTTGGTCATATTTCCTCCTTCCTGTTCTAATGTTTCTATGTCCTTATGTTCTTTTTTTTTTTTTGATAGCTTCTTTGACATAGAATTCACATGCCATACAATCTATCCATGTAAAGTATACAATTCAATGGTGTTTGGTATATTCACAGAACTGTGAATATACCACGTCACCACAATCTATTTTTAGAACATTTTCATCACCCCAAAAAGAAACCCTCTACCCCTCAGGTGTCGCCTCCCATTTCCTCCCATTCCCCTAGCCCTAGGCAACCACCACCCTGCCTGATGTCTCTACGGATTTGTCATAGAGACATTCATATAAATGGAATCGTACAATATGTGATCCTCTGTGACTGACTTCTTTCACTTAGCCTAACACTTTCAAGGTTCATCCATGTTGTAGCACTTATCAGTACTTCATTCCTTTAGTAATAATAGCCAACAAATATTCCAGGGAATGGATATACCATATTTTATTAATCCATTCTCAGCTGATAGAATTTGGTTGTTTCTACTTTGGGGCTATTATTAACAATGAATATTCACTTAGAAGTTTCTGTGTGGACATATGTTTTCATTTTTCTTAAATTAGGAGTGTAATTACTGGGTCACATGGTAACTTTTATGTGTAACATTTTGAAGTCCTTATGTTCTTTCAACCTTTTTATGATTAAAAATTCTTTCACACTGTAATTTACAAAATAAAGGTTTCTTAAAATCCTCCTCTCACCTCACAAGAAAAGCCGCTGCTAACAGTTTACTACACATACCCTCAAATTTTTTTCAATGAAAAAAACTATAGAACAACGTATAATTTGTATAATTTAATTATTATTCCATACATGGCATTACAGACTTCCTGTAGCTCACTATTGCTGCTTCACGGTATATCCTGGACCTGTTCCACACCCACGTGGAGAAACAACATGCAGCCCTCTCTCACAGTCACAGGCCCAGGTATATTTTCATAACTGGCAAGGAATTCCTGTGCCAAATATGTTGAATAAAGGCCATTTCTCTCTGTCACCTCATTTTGTCCCATATGTTCCATGCCCTTGTAGGTGATTTTGTTTCCATGTATTCAATGGCACGTCCCTCTGAGGACTCCATGTGTTGGCTGGTTTACAAAGAAATGGGTCTGAGGAGTGAAATTACAAATTATACTTGACCTAACCCTGACTAGTGTCAAGAACATATCAAGCTGAGTGGGTGGTAAGTGTAAGATAGACTTGGTCTACCCGTTGATAACTAGATTATTTCCTGTTGGTTGTTCTATTAAATTATAAAATTAATATACGAATACCTGCATAATTATAAAATAATATTTTCAAACGAGGTAAGTAGAAAGTTCTCTACCTCCCCCAAGCCTCCCCACCTTCTCCATGCAATTTTAATAGGTTAGTGTTTATCCTTCCAGATCTTTTTCTATTTTAATTTACATTTTTACCTACCTATAGTTCGTTTTTTTCCATAGACACAGTAGTACACATATTAAT
The DNA here is from genome assembly GCF_028021215.1 of Eschrichtius robustus. NCBI lineage: Eukaryota > Metazoa > Chordata > Mammalia > Artiodactyla > Eschrichtiidae > Eschrichtius > Eschrichtius robustus. The sequence continues at coordinate 18,094,499 of NC_090844.1, read as the reverse complement.
TTGTGACTTTTCTTTTTTTACTTAACATTACATTTTGTAAATCTTCCCAAGTCATAGCTACAGAGCACTACAAGTGGAATTTGCAATAGAAGAGGTGAATATCTCACAAAAACTGAACTGTAGGAATTCCACAGAGAAGAAAAGGTCCTTTTATAAACAAACCAAAAAAATAATTTGGTATGTTTAGGAGGGTCATCTCCAACACGAAACCACACTTTCATCGTGTGCGCTATGTACCAAGCACAATGCTCAGAGCAGGGGAAATATCCAAAGTACCTGCCGACGTCAGGCCCTCCAGGAGCTCCGGGGCCCCAGAAGGCAGCTGAGCAGGGCAGCTACGCACGGCTGTACAAAGGGAAACAGCCCCCCTGCAGATGGGGCTCCCTGAGCGGGTCAGGGAGCATGGCCTTATCTCGCATTCCATGACTCAGAGCGGCAAAGACACACATCAGCGTGGTGACACCTACTTTAGGCCGAGTGTCCACGACGTAAATGAAGTCGCTTCCCGGGCTGGCCTTCCTGATGGCCTGGAGCATCTGCTCGTCTTCCAGGCACCGGGCACTGAAGCCAGACAGGGGCTGGCTGCTCCGGCAGATGGAGACCTGGGGGGAAGCAAGGCGGCAGCATCAGGCAGCAGTGCGACGACACCTCCCCGGAACCCTCGAGACCATCCCCACAGCAAGGCCCCAAAGCTCACTGACGCCCACCACTAGCTCGTAAAAGTTATCAGTGCCTTCTGGAGACCGAGGTTGCCTTCTTTCTAATTCAAGTCAAGAAACCGCTACATGGGCAAGCAGTGCAAAAAGTCTCCCTGTGTAAGAAATTAGGAATGTGTAAGGATGTTCAGGTGGGACCCAAATTATGAAACGTAAAGCCAGTTAAATATCCTACTTTCCTCTTCACCGCTACTGTTTCCTCTTCCTGCCAAAGTAGAAATATAAAGTAAGTAACTATTCTCCTAAAATTTATGAAAATTATAAAAGTGACTTCTTCAGTGTTTCCGTCATTTACTAGCTCATTTAGAAACATCACAAATACCGAAAACCAATTCTAACCCTAAATGGGGGAGTTCTCACGGTGACGAAGCCCAGGCAGCTGCTAGCCTCTAAGGACAGCAGGCGTGGACCTGGGCTGACCAGCTAAGCTGGAAGCAAGGTCTTTCTGGGGAACTGATCTGCGTTCTATTCTTCGATTTCCCTACTCTGCGGTTCTAAGAGTACACCACACCACTGCCCTGGTGACGCAGTGGTTGAGAATCCGCCTGCCAACGCAGGGGACACGGGTTCGAGCCCTGGTCCGGGAAGATCCCACATGCCGCGGAGCGGCTGGGCCCGTGCGCCACAACTACTGATCCCACGTGCTACAACTACTGAAGCCCGCGCACCTAGAGCCCGTGTTCCGCAACGAGAGAAGCCACCGCGATGAGAAGCCCGCGTGCAGCAACGAAGACCCAACGCAGCCAAAAATAAATAAATTAATTAAAAATATATATACACAACAGCATAAACAATATACATAACAGCATAAACATTTCCCTGAGTTATTAATAGGTGAGTATAGCCACAACCTCACAGCTGTAAAACTTAACACTTTTGTGGCAAAGTACTTTTTATGGATTTAGATTTATTTTAACTTTTAAATTGAACTCAAATCACCAAATACAATCTAGGAATGACTTTTCTGAAGAACGTACACAGAGCCCAGGCGCCCGCTGTGTGAGAGGATGCAGGCAGCCCCCTGTCTCGGGGCAGGCTGAGCAGGGAAACCTCGCCTGAAAACAGCCGTGGCCCAGCCCGTTCAGGGCGCCCGCATGCAGGGCTTCATCCTGGAAGCCACTCCAGCTCTGAGTCCAAGCACAGCTTAACTGTCCTTAAAGCCCACGCCAGCACTCCTTAGCCAGGGTTTGGGTTTCTCCAGAAAAGGTGAGCTTTGGCACTCCTCGCTGGAGAAGGCAGGGATGGTTCTTACTAGCTATATGATCCTCCAGCAGAGAACCTCCTGGCAGGACCAAGAACTGCAGACAAGTAACCGGGCAACCGCCCGAGGGTTCCAGTACCTTCTGTGACAGAGAGGGGCAATTACTGAGGGGCTCCAGGAACTCTGTGCCTGCAGCCAGAATTCAGGGGACCGGTGCCCACAGAGTGGGAAGCAAAGCAAAGGGGCAAGAGAGCGGCTCCAGGGCTGCTGAATTCTCGAGCTGTTGGCAGCAGAAGTCCAACCACAGAGTGGAGGAGAAAGGGCCCCGGGGGTGTGACCGTGGACGGGAGGCCGGCCAGCGAGGGGACGGCCAGGAGCAAGGCAAAGTGACGGCAGGGGCCAGAGGGGGCTTGGGGACAGCAGGCAAGCTGCACCGGATGCAGAGTGAAGCACCGCAGGTGGCTCTCCTGCGCTCATCCAGGCTCCTGTGATGGGCAGAGGGGCCAGGTCAGCCGCTCTGACTGCAGAGAAAACAATTCTGAGCTGGCTTTGTCTGGCCTAGAGAAATACTAATTAAGGACAGCTACCATCAGGCAGTTTCTTAGATTGTATCAGAAGAGCTAGACGGGGAAGAGAACATATCTCAATGGGGAGAATTTGTCCAAGGAAGCATACGGCGCACCTAAACTCACTCAACTAGTGGAGGTCCAATCATGAAATGAAGCCAATTAGTGACAACTATTACTACTTACCTTCAGGCTGAGAGCAGTTTTCAGTGAAGGGTTAAGTCAGAACAGAGTTATACTATGAAATGTAGTTGATAAGTTAAACCAGATATATTAAACAGACTACATGTTAATTTTTTTTTTTTTAATTTTTATTTATTTATTTATTTATTTATTTTTGGCTGTGTTGGGTCTTCGTTTCTGTGCGAGCGCTTTCTCTAGTTGCAGCGAGCGGGGGCCACTCTTCATCGCGGTGCGCGGGCCTCTCACCGTCGTGGCCTCTCTTGTTGCGGAACACAGGCTCCAGACGCACAGGCTCAGTAGTTGTGGTTCACAGGCCTAGTTGCTCCGCGGCATGTGGGATCTTCCCAGACCAGAGCTTGAACCCGTGTCCCCTGCACTGGCAGGCAGATTCTCAACCACTGCGCCACCATGGAAGGCCCATGTTAATATCTTGTAGTTACATTTTCTTAATAATCTATAGACAGGCTCCAAACAGAATTCGTCACTGACTCAGTGATTGCTGGCATAGAGCTGTCCGCTTTGTAAAGAGTGGTGAGTAGTCTCTAAGTGCTCCGTCCACCCTATACACACCGCAGAGAGTCAGACTGTTGAGAGAACTGCACCATGACCTGGCAGCATTTCTTACTGATGTCAGCCTCCTGAGAGCAGAGATAAGACTCCTCAATGGTAAACTGTCATGAGAGCCTCATTTATAAAGGCTACTGATAATTAAAATAGCCAATATTTTTTGAACGCTTACTATGTGGTAGGCACTATTAGAAGAACTCTGTGTATTTTTATTTAATCTTCCCAACTACCATATACGGTAAGATCTATTATTTGCTCCATTTTATAGATGAGACAACCACAGCACAGAGAGGTAAAGGAACTTGCCCAATGTCACAGAGCTAGGAGTTGAATCCAAGCAAAATATTTCCTGAACCTGGATTCTGAACCAACATGATACAGCGCCCATGTGTGTAAATAAGTCAAGAAGCATGAGACAGAATTAAGAGGCAGGATCCAAAAAGATCTGGCTTTTAATCCAAGGTGTGTTCTCACTTCCTATATAATCTTAGGTAATTTACCTATCATCTCTGAACCTTGGTTTTTCTCATCTTTAATACAGGGATAATAATAATACCAAAACTACAGAATGTGATGAGGTATATAACACTCCTAGAACTATGCCTAACACACAGTAAGTTTCAATAAACATTATTTATAAAAGAAGGGCAAGAAGGTCTATATTTTTCTTAAGGAAAATTGCCTCTTTGGAAATCTTTCAGACTTGGGTTTCCCAGAGGTTTGTACTGTGATGTGGGGATACCATGCTATAAATGATTTGAAGCAGAACTGCTTTCTTAAAAATAATTAAAATATTTAGTAAGAAAGAACAAAGGACACAGCAGCTTCCAAACACGAGTGACACTGATACAACTCTAACTGTGATCTACAAAGCTGTCGGACGGTTTGATATCCAGAAGGATTCTGGATGGCTCTATATAACTCATGCGTGGTTTCAGGCCTGAAATTAACATTAAGTGCTGCCCCTAACAGCTGGTAAAATTGGGAGGGCCTCAAACGGCCAGCAGCAAGCTCCCCTCCATACTCTGCTTCCGTGGATAAAGTCCCCAGCTAAGCAACCCTCCTCCCAAAGGACCAGATGCACCTCCTTCTCATCCCCGAGTAGTGGGTTTCGTTCCCTGCCAGCCCATGGAATTACTCAAACCAGCCAATCACATGCTCTCCTGGGAACCAGGGGTCAACTCATCCTCCTGATACTACAAAGCCTGTCTCACACCATCTCTGCTGGTTCACTCTATTCCTGAGCGCAACCTTCCTACAGCCCTGCCTGGCATGCAGTGCCTTCCTCCCCTGGGCAGTGGCCATATGTAACTAATAAGCTGCTGTCAACCTCATTTGTCCAGTGTCAGATGTCATGTGTTCAGCCAGCCCAGTAACCCTAGGGCAGGAATCCTGACCTCATCAACGGGTGAACAGGAAGTGATTACAACACCATGTATGATAAAAGCCGGTCCAAAGGTAATTATGTACCATCAGCGGGGGGATTTATATGAAACGAGTCTCAACGGGGCTTCCTGTTCATGACATGAGGTACATGTCAAGCTTTTTCTTAATCTAATCACCAATTCCCACTACCCAACACCGGCCAACTCATCTCACCACCAAAATCTTCAGTGCTCCTTGGGAACAAGGGGCTATGTGAGGAACAGAATTTAACTAGAAAATGTGATATTCTTATTCCCAAGCCTGAGTTCTACTGGGGTAGGAATACATACTCAAGTCTAAAAAGTCTAAAATCACAAAAAGGAAGAAAGAAAGGTCTGCAAACTTAGGTACTTTATAGTTGTTTACTTTTCACGGAAGATGCCTGGTTTATGTGTGGGTTTTTCTGAGCAAAAATAGCATGAAATACTGCACTGATATTTCCTGTGTCTCCCACCAAACCACAGAAATCCACCTTCGCTAATGCTATTTCCCGCTATAAAAATCCCTGGTCACCTTGGAAGCATTTACATAATTAACCTGGATATTAAAACCTGAGCATTGTTACAATACCAAAAATTTGATCGTATTCTACCTGCAGCATAGATTTTAGGTCGCGGGGGTGGGAGAGTGGGCATGCATGTACGTGAAGTATTTCCCTGGGCAATCAGATACTTTAGCAATGCTTAGAAACCTTCTCTATTTTCATCTTGTAAGAAGAGCTAAAACTTAAAGTACTGTTTGCTTTAAAATTTTAAGTACAGGAAATCAATTATTTTTAACTATAACTGATGGCTGTGTGAGTTCATTTCCGGGCTTGGAGATCCAGTAAAGAACAGCGCGCGAGAGCGGGAATGGGGTGATGAGGGTCCGACGTCAAGAGGCAAAGAAGCTGGCCTCTGTGGCCTAACTGCTAAAAATTCTATCCTATCCTCAGACATTACGTGTTTGCCCTTTATAATACTCACACTGACAAAAAATCCCTTTTCTCAAGAAAATCAAAACAGAAGGAAAAGAAGTAGGATAAGGACTAAGCTCACTTTTTAAACACCCGGTCCATCCCCACCTCTGACACAACAATAAATGATTCTCCCTCCCTCTCCTCTCTTACTTCTTTATCAATGGATGCTACAAAAAAAGTAAATGTTACTGGCATCCTAAATTCAAATACAACATCATGAAATTCCACATCCCTTTTCATCCCATCATTTTTTTTTAAAAAAAGAGATTCACATCTTCCTTTGCCTCTCACCATTGGGCCAGCTCTGTGTAGGTTGAGATATATTTGGAGTCAAATAATACAGGACATTAATGAAATATCTGTCTTCTTTAGGCCATTTCAGAGCCGTGAGTGTAACTGAAAATAAGACCATTTATATCCTTTCAATGAACCGACCTTACACTGCTGAGTGAATATCTCCCTTCAAAGTAGGCGCCACAGAAGGCGATATGCTTTACTCTGGCCAAGCTGGCACGGCTCAGTGTATTCTTGGAAGCCTCCTTTTAAGAGCGGACATAGGTCCTGCCCCACGCCCTGCCTATAGGTGCATGCACGGCACACACACTCACACACATCTGTTGCAATTGTTTATAGTTTGGGATTAAAGTCAAATGAGGCTATGTTATCTCACTTGAAAATCAAACGTTTTCGCCTGGCTAAAGTCACATGACCTCTAAAGCAGGTAACGAAGATCATTCTTGTCTCCCCGAATTTATTTTCTCATCCTCCACAGAAATGGAATAGCTGTGATTTACACGGTTACCCACAGGACTGTCTTTTCCCACCTGCCCTGTGCAGTTCTGATCAATAGGATGAGAGCAGTACTGTCACATGGCAGTTTGGGGAGCCTTCCTCCGAAAGCAGTGAGGGCACCACGGGGCCCCCTTCCACCTGCTGCCGCGTGGAGGTCACCGCTGGTACTAAAGTCACCTCTCACACCACGTGATGAGGGCGACACCCCAGGGCTGGCAAAGCAGAAAGGTGCAAGGAGCTCGGGTCCCTGAGGGCTGAGTAGAGCAGAACCAGGACACCAGGCCCTGACTGCCGACCTGGGCAGTTTTATATGAGAGAAAATAAAATTCTACCCTATTTAAGCCACAGTTACTTATGGTCTCTCTTAGTTGCAGACAAACCTAGTTCTAGCTTTTACCAATATTATTTTAAAAAATGAAACTCACTCTCCATAAAGAAAGATTTCTTATACTGAAGATACAGAAAAAACATATTTATGTTCCATTTAAAAAAAGAAGGAAAAAGAATGTGCCACGGCTTTTAGGGGCTTTTCTAAAATAGGCATTCCGAAGGCTCTTCAGTACAGAGCCTCCCAAGGTGAGCAGTTAGAAGAGAGGACGGCGCTCACTCGGACGATTAAGGTTAGGTGTGTTGTGACTCTTTCCCATTCCTTTATTGTCAAATAAACATGGAAGGTCAACTTCTACAGGAGATAAGGGTTTAAGCACAGTTGTGTTGTGTCATGTCGTACCACACACACAGCAATATCCACATTCTTTAAAAAGAATTCAAACCCCCACACACAGCAGAAGCCCCTGGAAAAGGCCTGTTTATGATAAAAGAAGGAAAGCAAAGCATGAAACAAAAGCATGCCTTGAGACTTACGTGGTTATCTTTATAGTAGTAAGAAAGGGCAGGAAATCGCCGTCTGCTCCGGAATTTGGAACTCCCCACTATGATGTGTGCCGTGGCCGACTTGGGAACGTACAGTTGAGTAGGGTAAGAATCACAAACCTGTTGTGGAAAGCACAAGGGGATATTTTAGGCAATCTAGTCATGCTTTGCAAACTGCCACCAGAAATTCCATTTCACTGGGCTTACAGGTTGCATATTTAAGTTTTCTTAACCAAGTTAACAGAGCCACTTCAGAGAAATGAAGTGCTGGTGCTAAGAAATCACAGTGAAGCAAAGCAAGACACTCTTTAACATCCTGCCCTCAGGCGTTGCCCCTTCTCTCCAAGGGCTCTTTGTGGGAGGTAAGACAGTGACAAACGAGCATTTCTTTCATCGAAAAGGGACAAGCTGCAATTCTGCATCCTGGCAACTGACAAAACCTTAGCTGCCTGTTTAAGATAGCCTGACACTGGAAGACAATGTCCTAAAATGCCAGCACCAGTGGTGACCTCCTCAGGGCACCTTTCTGTCCCTGGCACACCCTCTGTGCGCTCCTATCTGAGGTGACAGTCAAGCCAACACCCTCCCCAGACATCTTCCCAAAGCCCACCCACTCTTCAGGGGCCGACCCAATTCCTCTCCCCTGCGCTCCCACCCTTCACCATACATTATAACAACTTTTTGTTTCTTACGTGACGATTTTAGAAGTGGTAAGAAATGATTTACCCTTTCTGTGCATCTCTGGCAGTGATTCCCCCAGTGGAAGCTCTGGTGCCTTGGAATGGTCTGGCAATTCTGTCAGAAATCAGGGGTTTAAATCCTAGCTCCAACTTGCCAACTTCATGACCTTCAAGAAGTCAAACTACTGAGCACTTGCTATTCTCTAAAAGTGACACGGAACAGAAATGACATCCCCCGGGGCTGATACAAGGACACCCGTGACAAGGCTCTTCATCAACCATTAATTCTGACAGAAGTGGGAATGGTGGCAACAGTAATAGTAGTCGACTTGTTGCTCGACACATATTTTGCTTTGATGGCAGCCAATCCATCCTTTTGCAACACGAGGACCGTTTAGATGGCAGTTCCTGACCTTTGTTTATTTCCTAGAAGTCAAGCACCTTCTGGGGCGCTTCAAGTAGAGTCCTCGAGCAGGTATAGCAGCAGGGGAAATGTGTGTCTGCACGTCCTCTAACCATCCCGCCCGCCCTGACCACTCTGAACCACGGGACCGAAGGGCACGAGAACCCGTCACAAAGCTCACATCAGTTGTTCTGTGACGACGCCTCCCTCGCCTGCCCTCCTGCCTACCTTGCCTGCTTCCAGCCTGGGCACCACATTGAGCAGGAGACAGATGGGCCACAGAAGTGACGTTCCCAGGCCCAAAGCATTTCCCCAAAGGCATTTTAGGAAAGATTACCAAAGACGTCAACGTGGGCTCTGGCACTGAGACAAAAATCCCAGACCAAGAACAGATGGTCCAACCTACTTGGAACCTGAGATTTTACTGGAATTACTGCCCACAGACACTACACTTGCTTCCCTGCAAATCTGGTGTCAGGACCTCTCTGGAGTCAGGCAGCCAGAACATTACTACACAGACCACACCTGCGCGTCTGAGTTCAAGAGACATGTAGTCATTGCACCAGACTTAACAACGTTTTCTTAAAATAGCAGTTTTAAAAAGGACATTGGTAGGTTTTCAGTAAGTTGGGAATTACCTACTTTCTTTAACAGCACTAAGGAATCACAAAGTTATTTATGATTAAATGAAATAAGAATAATTAAGTCATGGCTGAGATTTCCCAACATGTTTACTGCATAGGCCCTTGGCCTTTCTGAATAGCACAGAGTAAGTGGGATGGTAAATGCCGTGTCCATGTACGGCCTCCCAAGGTCAAAGGTGCCCAACTTGGCTCAGTCACGGCCCCATGTGCACCCTCCCTGGTATGGGGCCAAGAGAGTAAACGCTCAGAGCCCACTCTCCCTGATACCCTCATCCCCAACCGACTCAAGGACCTAAATGTGCTCTATCCACTCAGGGTCCTTCCTCTGCCCATGGAGAGCAGGGAAGACCCTCCCACCCTCTCAGAGCACCACGGCTCTCCCTCTCCACAGAGCAGGAAACGTACAGCTGCGGGGCTGGCATGTGCGAGGACCAGGAGCTCAACAACCTGAGCCCTGTCCAAGGCGGTCAGGCTGCACCAGCTTCCACGGCCTCCCTGCAGGGAACAGAATGTCACCAGTACAGGGACTCCTGCGCCCCCAGAGACGCCAAGAATCGGTGTTTCGGGAAATAAACTCACAGCGCTAGTTAACGGAGTTTCAAGATACCACTTCTTAACCAAGCTGGACAAAAGTAAATTCATCCTGCTTTCCTGAAAGTAGACGGCACTTTGCAGCGGAAATTAAAACAACAGTCCTGGAGAGCACTGATGGCTATCACTTTTGCAGCAAGCTCACACAGTTGCAGTTAAAACTCTGACAACAAATAATGCACAGCGCAGTGCAATTTATGCCACCAGATTCCGAAACCTTAGCCAACTGAAGGGGATTAAGTTAAGACAATTCCTGCGTAATTTTTTTTTTAATTAATAAGGGAACAATTTTCTTTGTCCTCCGCTAAATAAGCCTGCCTGGAGTGCCTGCATGTCTAGCTTCGCCTGGCCAAGAGGAATCTTTTTTGGTAATTTTTTCATTCATTCAACAAGTTGTTGTTTTTTTTTTTAACTGAAATATATTTAACATATAACACTGTATAATTTAAAGTGTAAAACATATTAATTTGATACATTTGTACATTGTAATACAATTGCTGTTGTAGTGACAATTAGCACCTCTCTCATGTTACATAATCCTTTCTTTTTAGTGGCTGGAATCATTAAGTTCTAGTTTCTTAGAAGTGTGATGATTATCATAGAATACTGGTGTCTATCAACAAATTTTTACTGAATCCTTATTATGTGTCAGGCATTAGGTTAGGTGCTAGAGCAGTGATGAATAACAAAAGATTTACTGGTCTCAAGGAGTTCACATTCCCAGGAATCTTTGATCTCTGTTGCCCTGGTTACAACCTCCCAATACATGTATTTACCACTGCAGAATAGTATCCATCTGAGGGCCAGCCAAGGCTCTGTATTTATTGAGGACCCATCACTCAGTTGAGCATTTTAGGGTGAGGCTTAGTTGTCAGGAACTGAGATATATCTATAAAGACAACGGTCTTCTTCAACATTTAAGACCTAAAATTTATTTCAAGGAATTTATGATGTAATGGGGAGAAGAAAAGGGGTATGAGCAGCATGAAATGATTTATATATACATAAAATAATACATAATATATAAACTATAGCTGTAGAGAACTGAAATAAATAAGATTTTTAAAAATTACTGGTTTGGGTTATACTTTCAATTTTATTCCAAGAGAAATAGATTAAAATTTTAACCTAGTAATGAATGCCAATTATTTTACTTAAAGAAAGACAATTTTAAGAGTTAGGTTACAGAAAGGAAATCTTAGCTTAGAGAGTTAGATTACCAGAAGAAAGTGTCTTATAAACAGGGATAATAGCAGTGCTGATAGAGGTGATGATGATAATAATAATTAGCCTGCCCAAGACCACATGGAGAGAAAAGGGCAGCGCCGGTTCTGGAACCTAAGTCTCTGTGCGCTATGTATGGTGTTATTTCCACCATGGACAAAAGCTTCTTCTCCATCAGATGACATCACTAGCCCCACTTACATCAAATAACTTGTGAAAAGAAAGAAATAACTCTTATAAAAGAAGGGAGGAAAAAGTAGAGGTTTTTCTCAACGATGAGGTTAAAAGCAAAAGTAACGGATGATGACATAATCTTCCCAATGGACTAACAGTCAGAAATATTTTGATAGAACCAGCTTTTATTATATTTTTAAACTGGTAACAAATGAGGGTTCATCATCTTTCTCCCTATTTCAATGATATTTGTAAAATCAGAAAATCCCCTAGGTTTTCACCTTTTCTGTTTCAACACAGTTTGTTGATTGTTAGTTTGGGTTTGCTATATACTACTTTTGGGAAAAAAATGCTGAGTAACTCATGTTTTGCAGTCTCTATACTGTAGGACTTAAGTGACTAAATGTGAGTCATGTTTGTGGTGTTAAGTCTAGAAGGAAACCTCATCAAAAATAACAAGAACCTGTGTTTCAAGAAAATATTATTCCACAAGATGTGCCTTAGCATCATTTTCTTCCTCACCCAAGGGTGTGTCATATTTTTTTTTAATTTTAAAAGGATATCCAATTTTCTTTACTAAACTTGGATTTTCCTGCCTTTCAATTTCAAGGCTAAAAATTCACTGCAAAGGTTGGCTTTAGCATGGGAACAAACTATTACATTAGCCAGATACTTTATAATGATTGAGACAAAAAGGACCCAAATGTCCACTCACAGTGTAAGATTATGATTCTTAGATTTAAGAGTAATTACAAAGAAAATTCAGTATCATGAAAGTGGCCATTCTATCCCAAATAATCTGTACATTCAATATATCCAGAAGAAGGATGTGGAAGGACCTGACTTGTAGAATATCAAGATTTACTATAAAGCTATAATAATCATAATTAGTGAAAATGTAACTATGGAAATTATACAGTGTAAATTGGGACAAAGGTTAGCGAATAGGCCAGGATTTTTTCTTAAACAATAGGCTAAAACCATGAAACAAAATAGGAAACACTGACAACTCAAAACTTCTGAGGATTAAAAGATACTCTGGGCACAGTACATAAATATCTCCTAAGAGGAGATATTTGCAACAGCTAAAAATGACAACAGGGCAATGTAAAGAAAACCACACTGAGATCTATTTCACACCAATTCAACTGGCATTTTCTCAAATTTAACTTTTTGATTAGTTAATAAATTCACATGGTTATAAAAATAAAACAATACAAAAAGGTGCACATCCTCACCCTTGTGTTCTATTCATCACATTCCCACCTACTTTCTAGGTTATCACTTTGGGGCAATTACACATCCATATGAACAAGTCTTATTTTTCTCCCTCTTTTTTAAAATAAAAGGTATCACACTATATTCACGATACTGTGCCTTGCTTTTTTGAACCTAACAATATACTCTAGCGATCCTTCCTTATCAGTACATGGAAATACTCTACATGTTTTTAATGGCTACACACTAATTTAATTATACGAATAGACCCAAAATTATTTAACTGGTCCTCTATTAAAGAAATTTGGGTTTCTTCTAATACATGCTTTGATAAACAATGCTACAATAAATAACTGTGTATGTCACTGTGCGTTTATGCTAACTCTTTAGAAGAAATTCCCAGAAGACTGTTGGGTCAATAAGTAGGGATACCGCCAAACACTGTAAATACCAACTGTTGGTAAGTCTGTGGGGTAATGAGAAATCATATCTTAGATGTGTAAGTCCATGCAAATACTTTGGAAAAGAATCTGGCAATAATGGGACTTCCCTGGCGGTCCCGTGCTTAAGACTCCAGCTTCCAATGTGGGGAGACCAGGTTCAATCCCTGGTCAGGGAGCTAGGATCCCGCACGCGTCGCGGCCAAAGGACCAAAACATACAACGGAAGCAATATTGTAACATATTCAATAAAGACTTTAAAAATGGTCCACATCAAAAAAAAAAAAAATCTTTAAAAATAAAAAAGAATCTGGTAAGATCTAGTAAGGCTAAAATCCACATACCCTCTAACTCAGAAATTCTACTCCTAGGTAGAAACTCAAAGTGTACTATGAGTCATATATAAGCCAGATAACGGCTTTATTTGAGATGGTAAAACAAAAGAGAGAAATAAAAGAAAAAGAATAAATAAAAGTTTAAACTATGGTATATTTGTAAAATGGAGTATAATACAATAGTGAAGAATGAGTAAACAAGAGCTACAGGTTTCAACAGTTACTAACTTCTTTACATCTTGGACAGTTACTTAATCTGTCTCTGCCTGAGTTTCTCCATTTGAAAGCAGGGATAATAACAACACCTACCACACAGGACTGCTGACATTTGTTAAGTTTCTAGGACACAGCCTGGCATGTGGTAACTATTATACAGGTGTCTGTTAAATGCAATGAATCTCACAAATGCAACTTGAGTGAAAAGTCAAGTTTCAGTAAGCAACATTCAGCATGATACTGCATACAGAAAGTGTAAAAAAACACACGAAAAAATACTACATGCTGCTACTTACAAACGTAGAAACGTTATAAATAGAAAGGAATGACACCACCAAATTGCATCAGTGACCCTGGAGCAGGAAGTGATTTGGAGGGAATATTAAGGAGGTTTAACAGCATTGGCCATGTTTGTTCTTACATAGTATGCAGGTCCCTGCTGTTCATTTCATTATTTTTCAAAGTTTTGTGTATGTTGGAAGAGTGGCATAATAAATAAACAGCTGTTTTAAAATGAAGAATAATCAATGGAAGAAAGCAGTACGATGTATATTTCCAAAATTATTACAGGCAAATACAAGAAAAAAACTATCTAGCTGTAGATATGAAAAGGGGAAAAACATGACTAGTAAAACCACAAAGCATAGTATCTAGAACAATGTCATAGATATCAGTTACTGCCAAATCAAAATCTAACCATACCTAATTTGAGAAAAAACAAAACATTCCACCCTCACAACCCAAAGATAATGACTGTTAGATTATTATTTTTAATAGTTATTATTATTATTATTTTCCTGCGGCATGCGGGATCTTAGTTCCCTGACCAGGGACTGAACCTGGGCCTCAGCAGTTAAAGCGCCAAGTCCTAACCACTGGACCGCCAGGGAATTCCCACTGTTAGATATTTTTTAAAAGGACAAAACATTCATATAGGGTCACTGAAAGTAACGGGATAAGTAGAGCTCTACCAGGCAAATTCTCACAAAAAGAAGAAAACGGTAGAAACATAATAATACAAAATAGAATTCAAAGCATTCACAGGAAAAAAGGATATTTTAAGTTGATAAAAAGCACACCAAGCAGATGTCCTAAACCATTATGTGCTGGACAACATAACTTCAAAAATATATACTGCAAACACTTTAGAAATGTAAGGAGAAAACGTCCAGTCAACAATCATAATGGGAAATTTTTACATACCTCTGTCAGAAATCAAGTGAACAAAGGGACCAAAATAACATAAGAAACTTAATTTAGATGGAGACAGAATTTTATATCCAAATAACAGAGAATATACATTTTTTCCAGACCCAAAACATTGATAAAATCAAATATTGATAATTAATCAAATATTGGGTATTTTATGAAGACATAAATCTTCAAAAAATCCCCAAAGTTCAAATCTTACAGGTCACATATACTGCTTGCTATACAAGGGAACAGAAATTAACAACCAAATACTGATCAAAAGCAAAAACATCAATGGCCTGCCTGCTTGAAATCTAAAAAAAATAAGATTTAAGCCTCTTATGCCTTGTAATTAGTCCTGGGAATTTATCCTTAGAAAGTAATTTAAAATATGGGGAAAATCATATGAACAAAGATATTACTCCCGGAACTATTCATATGGCAACAATTATGAGTAATCTAAATGTCTAATAATAGGGAAATATTTAAGTATATTATGGTACATTCATTTGATGCAATGTTACACAGTCATTTAATTACTGATATGAATACTGTCACAATATAGAAAATCCATATGGTAAGGTGAAGAAAGTAATCAGGATTCAAAATATGCAGCCAGAAATGGTCAATTAAGAGTGGACAAGATATAAATGGTCAGCATGTACGAAACTACAATTCAAGAGATTAAGGCGTGAAGATTAAATTGAGAAATCATTTATCCCACTATCAAGCTGTCAAAAGATTTTTAAGAAATAAACTCTTTAATGGTCAAGGTACAAAGACTCAAGCATTCTCCGACACAACTGTTGAGAATTTATATAAATTGGTACAATCTTTCTGCAGTTCTTTTTGATAATATGTACACAAATTTGAGTAAACCTTTTGACATACAAATTCCACCTTTAGGAATCTGTCTTTAAAAAAAAGACTTTTAACATGGGCAAAGGTACAGTTACCAGAATGTTCTCACTATGTTATTTAAAATAGTGAAAAATAATAATAACCTAAATGTCTAAAAATTAGAGATCAGACAGATAGAATATGATATAGCCATACTATGTCATATTATATAATGTTTTAAAATGATATAAAATATATTTATTGACAGGATAATACTCACAATATGCTATGTGAAGAAAAGCAAAACACAAGGCATATGTAGTATGATTCCACTTTTGTTGTATATATTTGAATGGCTCCTCTGCCCTGACATTTTCCAATTGTAAACAATGAAATGCATTACTCATGTAAGAAAAAAGTTATTGAACTATGCAGATGAGAAAAAAATTAAGAAAAAATCTAAAACCTTCTAGAAGAATGTTAGGACAATGGGATGCCGGCTCTTTTCTCTTTTGTAACTTCTCTGCAATGTTCTTATGTACTTTTACTACTGAAAACACTTTAAAAATTAACAGGGAAACCAACACTGATTCGTAAGCCCACCCTCAGGGAGAATATGGAATTGGCTCTGCCCCTCCTGCTTCCCTGCATCGCCCATTCCCTTCTGTAAGTGCAGACATATTTCTCCTCATTTCTCTAGGGAAGGCTCTTGGTGACCTTGTGTACCAATCAAGAGTTCAGTGAGCACAGAAAGGAGCTCATGCCAAGCTGCCAGCAGAGCCTCTGTGACTCCCCAGCCGTCACTCACTGAGCTATAAAAAGACTGGCTGGGAGAAGGGAGGTGCTGGCCCTGAGGCCCACCGCTGGGCCTCTCCGGGTTTCCACTCCCTCATCCGTTACAGGGGATGGTCTCTGAGGTGGCCCTGTTCAAACTTTCTGGTTCTAGGTGCAAGTAGGAAACAGAGCCGGCAATAACCAAGGGAGACTTGGAAATCCACATATCTGTACCCACAAGGAGCTATCAAAATTGAAGGAGATCAAACAGAAGTCTTGCTAAACTATGTGAAATCACGGTTTCATTTGGATTAAGTATCTGCATTTCACCAAATGCCTCCACTCACTCTGTAATCTCTATTCACATCGCTGAGCTGCCAATAATTATTAGGGAGGCCCATTCGCTTGTATTCTTCACTGAGATCGATCAGCATCCAGCCTTGTTCCCTTTCTTCTCTATCCAGCTTGGGGTTGAATGAAAAGCAGTATAACTCCTCATATTTCACTGCAAAAAAAGAAAAGGGGAGAATAAAGCCAAATCAAGCCAAGTCAAAGCCAGAATCAAATTTTCCCAAATGCATTCTGTCTGGGCTGGAGAGGCCAGCCTAGCTCCTCACCCCTCAGGGCTCTCCCAGGGGTACCCTGTCTCTGAGGTGGGTTCACCCACCTCTTCCCAACAACGACAAGACCTCAGGACAACCGAACTCAACTTTGCAAGAACTTCTTTTCTTTCAGGAGCATGGCCTTCCCCATCTTGTTTTTTTTTTTGAGTTGCTTTTGAAACTGAATATATTTTCAGACCACATAAAATATGGAGATTAAAAAGTAATTAAGAATATATGTGTACTTACAATAGCTAAGACACAGAAGTAACCTAAGTGTCCATCAACAGATGAATGGATAAAGAAGATGTGAGATATATATATGTGTGTGTGTGTGTATATATATATATATATATATATATATATAAAATAGAGTATTACTCAGCCATAAGAAAGAATGAAATATTGCCATTTGCAGCAACATGGATGGACCTAGAGATTACCATACTAAGTGAATAAGTCAGATAGAGAAAGACAAATATATGATATCACTTTTATGTGAATTCTAAAAAATAATACAAATTAACTTATTTCTAAACAGAAACAGACATAGAAAACAAACTTATGGTTACCAAAGGTGAAGGGGGGGTGCAGAAATTAGGAGTATGGGATTAACAGATACACACCACTATATATAAAATAAACAATAAGGATTTACTGCATAGCACGGGGAACCATACTCAATATCTTGTAATAAGCTATAATGGAAAAGAATCTGAAAAAGAATATATATGCATAACTTTGCTGAACTCCTGAAACTAACACAATATTGTAAATTGACTATAGTTCAACTTTTTAAAAAAAGAACATATATATTCCTTAGAAAACCAGAACTCAAATTTGTTTATGTATGTCGAGCTCAAATTTGGGATGGCCTCTCAGAGATACACAGAGGTCAGGCCACTGCCATGTTCTGATGCTTAAACAGTGTTAAATGACAAAACAGTTGAAAAAACTGTGGAATACATTTAAATGTTTGCACTTGAAACACCTGAACTTTTAACAACTACATAAATGTCATAATTGTACTATTCATACAGTATTTACAGGATTCATTAAAAAATATCCATTCATAGTACACGGCACCCTGTTCATGAGGCGCAAGTTGAAGGATATGTGATGACAGACTTCTTTCAGTTGTGCCAGGGTGTCTCTGACTTCACGCATCACCTTTTATGCTTGTGAGGCCAGGCCCGACAGCTATCCCCAGCAAGATCAAGGATTTGGTTTTCTTGCTCTGGCCTTGCCACATTGAGGGAAGCAACTAGGCCAGCGCTGTCCAACAGAAATACAGTGTAAGCCACGTATGTCATGTAAAATGTCCTTGTGGCCACATTAAAATCGTAAAAAGAAAGTGAAATCAATTTTCACAAAATATTTTATTTAGCCCAGTATACCCAAAATATCGTTCAACATAAACGGAATACAAAACTTATTAATATTTTATACATTTTGCTTTGTACTGTCTTTGAAATTCCATGTGTATTTCTCACCAAACAGCACATCCTGGTTCAGACCAGCCACATTTTAAGCCCTCGATAGCCCCGTGTGGCTAGGAGCTACCTACTGGACAGTGCAAATCAAAGCATTTCTGGTGAGAATAAATCATGGTTGATACTCAGTGAATCCTTGTTTCATTCCAGATTCTGTTCTGATTAAATGTACTGACCCATCTAGTAAGCATCATGACAGGTCTCCTTGCACAGATGAGAAATCCGAGGCAAAGGGATGTTTTGCAGCGTCCCCAGGGTCACACAGCTAGGAGGTAGGGAGTCTGGCTTTCACCACCAGGCACTCTGCCCCCCACCACAAGGCAGACCCTTCTCTCTTCTCCCCAGATGGGCCGCTTTTGTATATTTTCTTTCCAACCATCCCCCTAATCTTTTTTTTTTTTTCAACAGAATTCTTTCTCCTTACAGTTTTCTTAGATCATCCCATTTGTTCCTTCATCTGTCAATGGTGTTCAGCGTGGACACTTTAATGCTCCTAAATGTGTGTCTGGAGGCCCAACAAAGCATCTCACCGCCAGCAAAAGGCCGCAAAAATACACAGGCAGCCTAAGGTCAAAACTCAAGTTTCCAGCTTCTTTTGATTACTACTGAAATGACTCATCTACAAGGATGATAAGATAAGGGTCATATTTTAAGTACCAGACTTTTGAATTAGACATGCACTATTTCTTGTAAAAAAGAAGCAAGAAGACTGGGGTTTATCAGTGAGATAAGCTATGGCTATTTCAGTCTCTCTCGATGTTATATTTCTAAATTTGAAAATTGAGCATACTGAGATTTCAACAAAGAAAATGCACACATACAGGTACATGCACACACACACACACACACACACAGCACAGACACTTCCAGTAAAAACGGTTTCTTGTCATCTTAGCCAATTGAGCAGACAGCATATAAAATTGACATCCTGTTCTGGGAACGGTCGGCTCGACACCGACATATGTTTTCCATCTCTAAGTACCATTTTCATGACTCAGGCTTCTGATATCATAATGTTAACCACAAATGCAATTTGTTTAAGATGCCAAAAGAATCTCTTGAGAAAGCCTCAGTTCCTTCAGTGAAAGAAGATCTAAGGAAGATGGGGTAATAATGGAAGTTAAATTCCATTTGCTAAATGCCTACAAATAGGTTTAAAGGTAGAAGAAGAAAACCATTCTATGACTACTGATAGTTTTCTAGGTATGGGCTCATTCTTGCTGTCATTGGGAGGAGGTGAGGAAACTGCTCATAAATTAATGCAAGAATAACTTGTCACCGACATTAAGAAGATCACTCTTGAATTAGGAGACATCAGAATGGACTGCCACTGAAATAATGAAATTTTCTTTCAGTTATTTTTAAGGAAAAGGGTGATCAACCATACCTTTGGCCCAATTTACCTAAAATTCTACATGCGGGCAGAGAAACACATTTTTGTCAGTCAAAGCTCAGTCTTGTTAATGTGGGCAAGCTTCTTACCCAGAAGCCAGCCCAGGAGAAGCCCTCAGCTAAGAACTGCCTACTCTGAGAAATTAAAAAATACCATTAACAAAGATGTAAATTTTACTGAATATTTCCCATTCATAATGTTTTGTTCCCTCATCTCCATCTCTTGCAAAATACATAGCAGAATGTTTAGTAATCAACCTTATTAAGATAAGTAAGGTAGGTAAATTAAAACCAACAACAACCAAAGTAGGGCTTTGAGAAATCTCTGGTCTTTACAGAATCTGAACTGAGAGAAAATACTTATGTGCTTTGGGAAGGCCAAATCCCTGATTTTCCACCCACTCTTAAAACAAACACGTTAAATACTCCACTGGCTTTTCACATCGCAAAGTCTAGGCCATCACATCCAACATAAAATGTCTTTTGCTGCTCGTGGCCTGGCACCTTCAACAGGGGATGCATTGAAGCCTTCGCCCCTTGGGGCCTCAGGACTAGGAGGGCACAAGGGCTCCTCCAACAAGAAGCAAACCCTCAGCATGCCTTTGGACGGGGGGAGTAAACTGAATGTGCACCTCTAATTAAAAAAATTTTCAGAAAAGCTTATGTGGAAATCATTCTAGCACTTACTTTATTTACCTACCTAAATCATATAATTGCTAAACAACGGCAGACTTCTATTTAGAAAGAAAAATGGCAATTTCTCAAATACTACATTAAACTAAGAATGAGTAGCATTTTGTCTATGGTTCTAAGAAGGCCAAGTCAGTGTTTCAGGACTAAGTAGACGGCATGAGCTCCACCCAAGCACAGAGACACACAGATGGGACTGACTTTATCTTATTTTAGCATGATTGCTCAGCGCACGCCTTAACACAGGGAAGCATGTGTGGCTGCAATCGATTGGATACCTACTGCTCTCGTCAACTCCTTCCCGCTCAGATAATCCCACTTTCTACTCCTGGAGAAGATACGGGCCATCAAGTGGAAACTCTTTCAACCTGGAAGCACCAAGCCTACAAATGGCCTTGTCTCGGCATCTAACCTCTGCCCCTTCCTCCCATAAGAAAGGAAAGGGTGTTCATTCCACCAAATAAGAGAGCCTTTGGGCAGAACAAAGCAGTTAGGAAAACAGAAAAAAAAAACATGGGGGCATTCTCTCTTATTATTGACTAACTGGGAAAAACCGAAGGTAATTTATACTAAAATCAAAAGTACTTTAAAAATCGAAAGGAAACTTGTAACAACCAATGTAAAACCTGAATAATACAATTACATTATTGATTGTTATGCAAATTTTTTAAAAATCGAAAGGAAACACAAACATGAATTAGCATCAGCACAATGTGAAGGATGAGGTAGGAAAGGGAAAAGTCACCAGCAGTCACTGGAAGGACACAGAGGTTTTAGAACCCAAAGTAAGGAAAGTTAAATTGCTCTACATGCCCTATTGAATTCAGGCAACTGAAAATAAACGTAGTTGAAAAACCATTTAAAGAGGGGTGAGAAGATAACACAGCTATTAATTGGATTTTGCATATTAAAAAAAAAATGAGAACTTTCTTGTCTATTTTGAACAAACAAGTGCTCGAATTAAACATCAGGATTGTGGAAGTTAACACTTAGGAAAAAAGGGCTACTGGACCCAGAGATTAGTATCATCAATAAAAAGAAAATTGTTACTGCAAAAATTGCTTGAGTGGCACTGACTTAGATAAGAACAGTAAAAAGTTAAATTAAGCAAATTAGACTATATCAATCCTGAGATTTTTTTTTTTTAATAAATTTATTTATTTATTTATTTATTTTTGGCTGTGTTGGGTCTTCGTTTCTGTGTGAGGGCTTTCTCTAGTTGCGGCGAGCGGGGGCCACTCTTCATCGCGGTGCGCGGGCCTCTCACTATCGTGGCCTCTCTTGTTGCGGAGCACAGGCTCCAGACGCGCAGGCTCAGCAGTTGTGGCTCACGGGCTTAGTTGCTCCGCGGCATGTGGGATCTGCCCAGACCAGGGCTTGAACCCGTGTCCCCTGCATTGGCAGGCAGATTCTTAACCACTGCGCCACCAGGGAAGCCCAATCCTGAGATTTTTAAAAATCATAGTAAACATGCTGAAGAATTAGGGACTAAGATGGGCTGAAAAAATACTGCAATTTAATAAAAAATGGGAAAATAAACAAAAGAGATGGCTTAAATATTAAAGGGCCCAAGAACATTACAGAGGGAAAGATAATTGATAACAAAAAAATAAACAGCAGGAGGCTAATTAGAGGGAGGAGAAAAGAAAGAACATGGGAAAAATGGAAGCCCTCTGAGAAATAGGGGTCTTCAAATCAGAAAAATGTATAACCTTATTAGTACATCAGACCTACAGCATTAATTTATTTTCTCATTTGGGCCACAGCCCTATTTTAACTTATTTCTTTACGAAGAATTAGAGCTTACTGGATTTGGCTACGTTATTTTTTTGCTGGGATCTTTTAGAGTCCATGACCAAATCCTGACCAATTTGAATTCATATGAAAGACAAACCAATAAAATCTAGGGGCTTCCCTGGTGGTGCAGTGGTTGGGAATCTGCCTGCCAGTGCAGGGGCCACGGGTTCGAGCCCTGGTCTGGGAGGATCCCACGTGCCGCGGAGCAACTAAGCCCGTGAGCCACAATTACTGAGCCTGCGCGTCTGGAGCCTGTGCTCCGCAACAAGAGAGGCCGCGATGGTGAGAGACCCGCGCACCGCGATGAGGAGTGGCCCCCGCTCGCCGCAACTGGAGAGAGCCCTCGCACAGAGACGAAGACCCAGCACAGCCAAAATAAATAAATAATTAATTTAAAAAATTAAAAAAAAAAAAAATCCACTGATTAAAAAAAAAAAAAAAAAATCTAGACAAATTTTTTAGTCATCTGATTTACCCTTATCCCAGAAATTGTAATTCAGTGAAGACAGACTCTCAAGAGCTTTGAAGCTATCTCCTTCATAGGCCTTGACTGAAATGGACTCCCAAACATTTCTTCTTTTGTTAAAAAAAAAAAAAGTGTCCTCTATAGGACCTTAGCTGTGCCCATAAGGGGAGGTGAAAACACATGATTTGTGTTGGTGACCAACCACAATAACCCCAGAGACGGATATTGTGTTGCTGGAATTCAAAGTCATTTCCCCACCAAACACACACACACACACACACACACACACACACACACACACACACACACACACACACCCCTCTTCTGAAATACCTTGAGAAGTGCAAAGGTGTAATTTGTAAAAGGTCCTGGGATGGTCTGAGAAGCCACCCCACCCCTGGCGGAAACTCCCTCCACCTTGCCTCACCTCCACCCAGATTCAACACCCTGCTTCCAAGGTGACAGGCTGTAATATGCCCTAATTTTAGCACTGCCTTTAGCATTAAACTGTGAAGCTGCTTGGATTCTATTTCCTCTTCCCATACTCATTAAAGTACTATGTTTTACATAAACCGGCATTTCTAATTCCAATGTTTCACAATGCTGGTGGCTTTTTAAAAAATCTTCTACGGTAATGGCTTTAATTCAATTAATGACTATAATTTCTTTCTTTGGTCTCTGGCTACAACGAATACTGAACTCCCAAAACTTCATCTTTAAGAAAAAGTGTATATTTTTAAAAGCAGGGGAACACAGTGATGTTCCTCCCTGGGGACCCTCGCAATGTGAATCTGGGCACTCACTGTCATCTGGGGCCAGAGCCCTCACCGCCACTGTGATCTGCTCTTCCAGTGCCTCAGCCCTCTCCCAGTTCTCTGGGCTATTCCTAATTCCCATTAATCCGGTCAGAGCACATTTATCATCCGGTGCATCCATTAATCAGTGACACAGAAACTGCTGGCGCGCAATTCCCCTCTCATTCTCTGCTGCATGCAACCTCACGTACATCTTCCCAGAACTTCTGTTCCAATTATAGTGCGCCCTCCAAAAAAGTTCAACTGCTTTTCTGGCTAACTCGGCAGTTCTTTTCAACACACTGAGATGAAAAAGCCTCAACGGGCTGACGTGAAAGGGGAGCAAAGTCAAGACAAAATGATCAGATTCTGACGTTCCCATCACGTAACTTCAGCTCTTAGCTCTCAACAGACAATACAGTCGTATCATAAGAATCTGAGGACCCAACCAAATGCTTTGAAGAATTTACAATCAAACTTCTTGTCCTGAATCAAAAAGCATTTAGTAAAGTAACTATAAGCGCATGTCCTATCTCCCTTATTAATGACTTCTGGGTAAACACTACCATGGATGTTACTGTTACACAAATGACCTCCTTTCACTGTATACTTCCAAGACACTGAACAAAGGAAGCCCACAGTTCACACAAGCCACATACACAAGAAACACCTGTGTAGATTTTCATACATTTATAGCATAGTAAGCTATAAATTTCTTAGACTTAAAGCATAATAAGCTGTAATTCTAAAGACCCTAAGATGAGGGATATGTAACCAGAGAGTAACTGATAGCATATATTTTTCAAATCAGCCATTCTTCCCACAACAGTTTAGGAGGTTTTGTTTAGGAGAATCAACATATACATACCCCGGACATTCACTGATGCTAACAAAGGTCTAGTTATGCCAACCTTGGGAAATACATATTAATATCAAAAAGCAACAGAAACCAAACCTTAAAAGCCCCCAGATAGGGAAAACTGCACTAGACCTGTTTGATATCAATGTTTTCCACACAAAACAATTTGTGGGTTTTGTCTTAGGGCTCAGTCAAGGTGGCTTGACTACCACAGTATCAGAAGGGCATACTTTGGGATGATTTCACCCCGAAAGTGAAGCACAACTATAACCCCCTCCAAGATAAAAACTATGAATAATGAAAGAAGCTCATAGAGTAAGTAACTCAGACAGAGGCCCCCCCCCCCCCAAAAGACAAGGAACTCTATCAGTCAGATTTCTTGGCCTCATCTGAAGGCTGGGATAATTCCTAAAGTACTGTAATTATGAAGTATTCTCCATATTTCTTCAACACAATCTGTGAATGTCTTAAGAGTGGGTCCCACGCTGAATGCCGAGCCGCTCTGCCCTACCTGGCCTTGCAAGGCGGAGGAGAGAGATGTAAACGTCATGGCAGTCCCTTTCCTGAGGGATGACGAGCTGTAAGAGCTGAAAATTCTTGCAGCGAACGAGCAGAGGACACCCAGTAGCCGTTGTCGCCTGTTTCTCGATGGTGGAAATCTGACTGTGAAGAATCTACCACCAAAAGTTAATGTGGGTAAACTAAGCACAAATAACAGATACACAGGACAAAAAGTAACACAGATCTCTGAGCCACACGCATAGACAAGAAACACTCCCTGACCTTCAGCTGGCTTGCACTCAGATGACAAGAAACTACGTGTTTGGGGTAAGAGCCAACTGTCTGAATTTATCATTTTATTTTTCAATGCCAAGCTTTCTGATATCCAAGCTAATTATATGAAGCAAACTATTCGGCATACAATTCTGCACAGGTCCAGGTAAGGGAACATTTGGGCCGTCAAATGTTGAAATGCACGGAGTAGCTAAAATTAAATAAGGTCATGAGAAGTTAGTAAAATAAGCCTTGCAATCAACAAAAGTTAGAGACAGCTCCGCTGGGAGGTGCCACCATGCTCCTTAATTCCACATGGAATGCTCTCAAGTTCAACAGCAACGTGAGATTGTTGTTCTCGAAGCTCTTGGTGGTCAGGCAGGCTGCAGAAGAGATTTATTTGAAAGGAAATCATGCTGAAGTGCTCTGGCGTTTCAGGAGGGTCTCTCTCTGCTCAGCCCTCAGCGGCAGCACTTCATTCTTTAAATTCCTCTCCACTAAGTAGTGCCTGTCACCTTCTGCTGAAAAGATAAAGTCTACAGACTACAGAAAAGGCAAAATCTACCACTCAGGGACTCTGGTTCTGGTCATAATGTCATGGTTGGGTGGCTATATAAAATAAGAACTATCTAATGGTCTCATTATTATGTAGCAGAAATACCTGATGATGGGACTGTTCCCTAGATTTTTTTTTCTTTTTTAAATTAAGAGAAAACTGCAGACAACATAATAAAATAACTAAATGGCCTGCATTACAGGAGGCTACAAATAAAGTGGATTGCAAGTAAAGCACTGTGTAGATGCTGTATCTGGTACACTAACATTACTGAATGTCTACTTGACAGCTGTGACACGCAGCACTTATAGCTCTGGCTATTTCTATGTCTATCTTTGATGATGTTCAAATAATTAGTGCTTAAAATGAGTAAATAGATCAAGTGGATGTGACCCTTTACAGAAAAAAGGAAAAACCCACGTTCCAAAATGAGTCCTCTGAACACCCAAACGCCAAATCCCACCCTCCTCACCCTGAGGACAAACAAAAAAATAGAGGGTCAAAACCTGTTACTTAAAACAGTGGAAAACACATAAAGCCAACAATAAGGAATGCATACCCATGTTTCTTTCCTTGTGTCAGATGCATTTTCCACAAATATGACATGAGTAGCCGTCAAATACAAAGTACCAAGGGCTGCCTTTTTAGAAGATATTCCATCTACCAAGCGGACATTTTCAACCTAGAGAAATCAATGTGACAGGGTTATAGTAGAGCAAAAAAGCTATTCACAAAAAACAATCAGTAAGTAATCTCGAGCTTAATCCAAATATGATTTTGAAAATTCTCCCAATAATAAAAACCAAAACTTGCCCTCTTAATTAGATCTCACAATGATTCTGTATATCAAAAGATAAAAATTCACCAATTCCTTAAATATAACCTTAAATGTACCACAAAAGAGTTATAGACCCTATTTTTTTTTAAGATCTTTATTGGAGTATAATTGCTTTACAATGTTGTGTTAGTTTGTGTTGTTTAACAAAGTGAATCAGCTATATATATACATATATCCCCATATCCCCTCCCTCTTGCATCTCTCTCCCCTCCTCCCTATCCCACCCCTCTAGGTGGTCACAAAGCACCGAGCTGATCTCCCTGTGCTATGCGGCTGCTTCCCACTAGCTATCTATTCTACATTTGGTAGTGTATATATGTCCATGCCACTCTCTCACTTTGTCCCAGCTTACCCTTCCCCCTCCCCATGTATAGATCCTATTCTTTAAGAATACCCTTTCTGTGTTTTAAATAGGTCAACATTTTTACTTCACTGTAATTATGTAATTTTAAGGCAGGAAGCATACACATGAAAGTTGAGTTTACACATTAACTATATATGAATCACATTCTATTAAAAAAAATAATGTATTTTCCTATGTGTTTCTCAGTTGTAGAAATGGCCCCAAGGTTATCTGCTTCCATATAAACTAGTAGGAGCAAAAAGTATCAGAAGATGTTCTGCATGCTTACCAAGAAAATCTACCAAATTAAGATGCTAATATTTATAATAAAATCTTTCTAATAAATAGAATTCTCACCCCTGAGCTAAAATTCAAACTGCTACAGGAGACTTCTGGAAACAACTTTTATCAAGCATACATCTCTGAAATGTAGAGTAATTTCAAGAATATGTGC
Source organism: Eschrichtius robustus (assembly GCF_028021215.1). Taxonomy (NCBI): domain Eukaryota; kingdom Metazoa; phylum Chordata; class Mammalia; order Artiodactyla; family Eschrichtiidae; genus Eschrichtius; species Eschrichtius robustus. The sequence goes on along the minus strand of NC_090844.1, from coordinate 18,067,430 downwards.
TTCGGGATCATTTCAATATGAAATGTAAAGGAAATGACAGGACAGTTTCTACAGGGCAAACGAAAAAAGCAGCAACGACGACTCCAATAAGGCAGAGCCACCCCAAACACTCGATGAACATTCTCGTAAGGATGGCAGTGCTTAGCAATGCTACTTACTACTGCCAAGGATCAACCGTCTACAAAAAGACACTGGCTCAACCCTCATCCCTCAAATCAGGATGGTGACTTGCTTCCATGAGGCAGCTGAGAGACGAGTGAATCATATGTGCTCCATTCTTCAGTCTAATATAGAAGCTGTTGTGCTGATGCAGTTGGAGAGCCCAAGGCTTCTCAATCACTCCAGGAAGCCCTGCGGGGACAGCTGACTGAATGGACACCCCTCAGGATCGTCAGGACAACTCCAAGGGCAAACATCACTCCACACATTCCACTGCCTCAGTTTCCTCTGAGCCCTTAGAACCAAACCAGCCTTCTGGGAATAGTACTTGAGGGTCTTGTCCCACTTCTTCCCAATTTCCAGGGATCTAATGAGGCAAATAAAGAATTAGGTATTTACTATACTTGGGGGGCATACAATTTATGCGGGGGGTGGCTGCATCATTCCTGAGGCCTTGTGAATGTCTATGTGTATCAAGAATGGTTATTCAACAGCAGTGTTCTTAACCTACCAGCTTACGGTTTTAAAAAATACTTCTTTTGTTACTACAGTGCTCCACATTCTTTCACATGGTTATTCATCAGTCTGTCTCTTTCATAAACGGTCCTCACATCATTGGTTTACTTTCATACCAGGTGGTCATCATTTCTTATGCATTCATGAAAACTGTTTATATAGTAAGGATAGTAGCCTATGGCTTAATTTTTATTTGTATGTTTTATAACTGCCTCTTTACCAAACTCTTTTACTAGTTCTAATAATTTTTTCACTAAAGTCTCTTGGATGTTCTGAGTAGACAGGAATATTTTCTGTAATAATTTATCTCTTCCTTTCCAATATTTATATCTTCATTCCCCTTGTTTAATGGCATTCACTAGAACCTGCAGAATAACAGTAAATAACAGTGGTAACAACACTCTTGTGTTGCTTTTCATTGGTTTAATAACAGTTTTATTGAGACAGAATTCAGATACCATACAATTCATCCATTAAAAGTATACGACTCAATGCTTTTTAGTATATTCACAGCATTGTGTAGATCATTGTGCAACCACTACTACGGTCAATGTTAAAGCATTTTCATCACCCGAGAAGGAAACCCTGTTCCCAGTAGCAGTCAGCCCTCTTTCCCCACTAACCGCCTCAGCACTAGGCAACCATCAATCTACTTTCTGTCTCTATGCATTTGCCTATTCTGGACATTTCATATGAACTGAATCGTACAGTCTGTTGTACTCTGTGACTGGTTTATTTCACTTAGCATCATGTTTTCAATCCGTGTTTCAATCGAAGTTCACCCATTTGTAGAATGTGTCAGTACTTCATTTATTTTTACTGTCAAAAATATTCCATTATATGGATATACCACATTTTTATTTATCTGTCAGTTGATGGACATTAGGGTTGTTTCTACCTTTTGGTTATTATTATTTTTTTTTTAATTAATTAATTAATTTATTTATTTATTTATTTATTTATTTATTTATTTATTTTTGGCGGTGTTGGGTCTTCGCTTCTGTGCGAGGGCTTCCTCTAGTTGCGGCAAGCGGGGACCACTCTTCATCGCGGTGCGCGGGCCTCTCACCATCGCGGCCTCTCTTGTTGCGGAGCACAGGCTCCAAATGCGCAGGCTCAGTAGTTGTGGCTCACGGGCCTAGTTGCTCTGCGGCATGTGGGATCTTCCCAGATCAGAGCTCGAACCCGTGTCGCCTGCATTGGCAGGCAGATTGTCAACCACTGTGCCACCAGGGAAGCCGTGGTTATTATTAATAATGCTGCTATGAACATTCTTATACAAGTTTTTTCTCATACAAGTTTTTATGACGACATACGTTGGGTGTATATATACGTAGGAGTGGAATTGTGCCGGTTCATATGTAACTCTTTGTTTAACCTTTTGAGGAACTCCCAGACTTTTTTCCAAATCCAATGTGGTTGTACCATTTTACATTCCCACCACCAATCTATAAGGGTTCTAATTTCTCCATGTCTTTGCTAACACTTGTTAAATAATTTCTTTTTTTTGATCATAGCCATCCTAGTAGGTATGAGATAGTATCTTGTGACTTTTAGTTGCATTTCCCTAATGGTTAACGGTTAACATCTTTTCATGTGCACATCTGTTTTTAATGGGAACACTTCCTATATTTCACCCTTGAGTTTGATGTTGATTTTTTTAAAAATCACATAGTGGAAGTGACCTACTCCTAGTTTAATAAGAGTTTTGATTTTTGAAAATGAGGAATGAACATCATGCCTTTTAAATATATATTTGGATGAATATTTACTTTTTTATTTTAGTCCTGTGCTATTAATAATAGTAATAGATTTCTTAATCCTTAAAGAAGTCTTGGATCTTGGTATATGACCAACTTGGAATCGGTGTGTTAATGTTTCAATATTCCTTATATTTTATCTGCTATAATTGTTTTATTCTTGTTTTCCTTTTTGGTTTCTTTGCATCTATGCTTTTAAGAAATCATCACAGTTAAAATTACATAAATTAATTAGGAAGCTTTCAACATACAAATTATTTAGTATTTGAAACAAATATGGGCACTTCTTTATACAGAAACAATACTTTAATAATTCATTCAATTTTTTGTGCAATTATAGATCTGTTCAATGTTTCTATTTTTTACTAAATCTCATTTTGACATCTATTTTCTTTTCAAATTATCTTCTTATTGCCGATTTTCAAATTCTTTACAATCTTTTAATTCTTGTCTGTGGGTAAATCCCTCTCTCCTTACCCCTTCTCTCATTCCTAATATTGTGAACTATGTTCTTATTTCTTTGTGATTAGATATGCATATGTTTTTCTTCTAAGTAACAGGTCTTGGATTTATCAACTTAATTTTTCTCTTTTCCAACCGTTACTTTCTGCTTGTGTTTGTTAATAAATGTTTTAACATGCTTTCCTTGAGTATATCATGTGGTTTTTGTTTCTTTGTTCATTTTAATTTTTTTTATAATTTTTTTTTTTTCTTTTTGGCTGTGCCATGAGGCATGTGGGATCTTAGTTCTCCGACCAGGGATCAAACCTGCGTCCCCTGCCATGGAAGCGTGGAGTCTTAACCACTGGACCACCAGGGGAGTCCCTCTTTGCTCATTTTTTAATTCTTGGGTTTAATAGCTCATCAATTTTCATTCTTTTTGATTAATAACAAGCTTTAAGTCCAATCATTTTCCTCCAGGTAAATCTTTGGCTGCATCTTAAGAGTTTTGTTTGCAATATTATCATTCTTATTACTTTCTAGATCGTTTATAATGGCAGTTTTTATTTCTTCTTTGACCCTAGAGTTTTTAAAGAGAATATTTTTCAATTCCCACACGATCGGATTATGGTATTTAAATTTTTGTCATTAAACATTCTATTTTGAAGTGACTATGAGAAAGATATCATGGAAGAGACTGTGGGAGGAGAAAAGCAAGGGGATATATTATTTTTAGGACATTTCTATGGGGAAAAACTCATTTGCATGCTGAAGTGTGCCTAGCTAAATTAACCAGAGGTCCAGGGTTGATATACCAATTAAAAATATCTAAAAGCAGAATGTAAATAATTTTCTCTGCACTTAGAACCAATGAAACAAAACTTTATTAGGGTAACCATATTGAACATAAGATAGTATTCTGAAGCCAAAGTATTTAGTATGAATTATTCTCCCTATAGAAGTGAAGAAAGCTATACCACTTAGATTATTTTTAGAAAACCTCAGTGGAACAGAACAAGGTTTGCAGATGGTGGTAGGTTAGAACACTTAATGAGATTTTTCCATGTCTTTTTGTTAACTTTGGATGCTGTTGCAGGAAAATTACATTTCAAGATCTGGCGATCGTTCTCACAGGTCTCACAGCTGTCAAAAGTAATGCTGAAGGAGAGGGAGGGAAAAAATAAAAAACAATGAGGGAAACACCAACAGCATGATTTCCCAGTGATGTAATAAAAGAAATGAGTAATAAAAATTAAAATCCCGTTATCTGAGAAATTCTGTGAAGATGGGGAGCACTGTGCAGGGACCACCACGTGGTTTACACTAAGGCAGCCAGAACATTCTTGACTGTGATGCTAGAGTCAGTCAATTCTAGAAAAAATGAAATAAATCTCAAGAGTTTGGGTGCCATCATGAAGACCCATTGGTTCCATAACTCTGCTTCACTGTCGGGCTAACTTAATTCTACCTCATCTACACATGTAATAAACCATATGGTAATAAGGCTTCTTTCATACTTGGAGAGATACTGACTCTTAGGAAACCACCAGCTTTTTTTTTTTTTATAAATTTATTTTATTTATTTATTTTTGGCTGCGTTGGGTCTTCGTTGCTGCGCACAGGCTTTCTCTAGTTGTGGCGAGTGGGGCTACTCTTCGTTGCGGTGTGTGGGTTTCTCATTGCAGTGGCTTCTCTTGTTGTGGAGCACAGGCTCCAGGCTCGCGGGCTTCTGTAGTTGTGGCATGCGGGTTCAGGAGTTGTGGTGCACGGGCTTAGTTGTTCCATGGCATATGGGATCTTCCTGGACCAGGGCTTGAACCCGTGTCCCCTGCATTGGCAGGTGGATTCTTAACCAGTGCACCACCAGGGAAGCCCAGGAAATCACCAGCTTCTTAAGACAAAGTTATTGCAATTCATTTGCATGTTCCTGGGAACACCACGCTTAAGACACACTTGGCATTCATGCTCTGCAAATGGCAATTCATCTATGCAAAAGATATTACACTATTATCATTAACTCTTGAGTGTACATTTTTCACTTTCTGACATTTCCAAAAATGGAATGTATCTTATGATTAATGTGGTAAGAAGCCACTGTGGCATTTAACTGGCAGTACTTTTTTTTCTTTGCGGTAAATAAAATCTCAGTGCATCTTACAGTCACTGATGTCTTAGGTTTGCTGAAATGCAGTTAAGTTTTTAGTCACTGGCATATAAATTATATTTGAAATCATGGAACTGAAAGAGGTTACCTCGGGAGAGCATGCAGAGTGACAAGAGGAAAGATCTGAGGGCATCCAACATTTAAAGCTCTGAGGGAAGAGGAGGAATCAGAAAAGCAAACCTGGTGGAATGGCCAGTTAGGAGGAAAATCCGGAGAGCGTGCTGTCAGGGGAGAGGGTGCAGAGGGAGTGGTTTAAAAGGAGAATGTTTATGCCGAATGCTGCTGAGAAATCAAGTAAGGCAAGAACTGTAAAATGCCCTTTGGACTCAGCAACACGGAAGATGCAGAAGGGGTCGTGGGAGCCCTGGGGTCAGAAGCCATAAGACAACGGCTGGAGGAGTGAACTCATCAGAGCTGAGAAAGTGGAGATTCTACTCTTTGTGGAAGTGAGGGCAGAAGCCAGAGCTGGGAACCTGACCACTCGAACTCCATCCCGGAGCAGCAAAAGACCAAAGCATGCAAAGAGCTTTCCAGAAGCAACAGGCACGTCAAGACAAAGAAGCCTACGAGCGTTGCCAACCAGGGGGCGTCTCACACTGTGATGCACACAGGAAATAAAATAACTCCCATTCGGAGGAAACCGTGAGAAACATGTTTTAAAGGATTAGAAAAAGGAGATGAGGAACACTGGGCAAGGATGTGTTTATCCTGCTTGTACTGAAGTCTCCCCAGTCCTACAAAGCTTCTCCTCCAGCTTTTAAAACTGGTCTTTTTAAAAATTAAGAAACATGCTTATTTATGCAATGTTTAAAGATTCAGAAATACAGAAGAAGGAAAGAAAATCACCCTAGTCCCATAATTGAAACACAAGCACTGGGACTTCCCTGGGCGCAGTGGTTAAGAATCCGCCTGCCAATGCAGGGGACACGGGTTCGATCCCTGGTCCAGGAAGATCCCACGTGCCGCAGAACAACTAAGCCCGTAGGCCACAACTACTGAGCCTGCACTCTAGAGCCCGTGAGCCGCAACTACTGAGCCCACGTGCCACAGCACCTGAAGCCCATGCGCCTAGAGCCCGTGCTCTGCAACAAGAGAAGCCACCGCAATGAGAAGCCCACTCACCACGACGAAGACCCAACTCAGCCAAAAATAAATAAATAAAATAAATTTTTTAAAAAACCACAAGCACTGTGAATCTTTTGGTGTATTTTAGAAAATATGTATACCTTATTTTAAGCATTTTTTGATTACGTGGCAAAGTGCCAGGGGAAAGAAACCCAGGGATGGGGAGGAAAAATCTAATCTCTGCCTTTGCTTTACTGAACCTTTCTTTTGCCCCAAATCTTCAGGAGGGTAGGTTGTATACCGTACTGCCTTGATGGGTTGGACAAGGGCTGTGTAATTAAGTAAGAGGCGGGTTTAATACAACACAGCTGAGTCATGGACCAGAGGTGCCTAATGGATGGTGAAACAATCTATAACCTGAACTAATTCAGTGGGATCAGATTATGCTAGAGGAGACTGTGAAAATGCAAACATCCGAGGGAACCAGCAGAAATTCTGGGAAGAGCTTTGGAATTCTGAAGGGAATAGAATGGAGGTGTTCAAAATACTACCAACATGGCATGGGTCAGGCCAATCCCAGCCGTCAGTTGCCTTATGTAAAAATTACCAAAATAATAATAATAAAAACAACAATTAAACATTTTTGGAGAACTTACTCTCTGCCATGCACTGTGCTGTCACTGCATATCTGACCTCAGTTAATCCCCACAATAACCCCATGAGTTAGGTCCTCACATAATCCTCATTTCACTGCTATGTTTAGAGACCCGACAAATCTTCCCAGGTCACACAGGCAGTACGTGGGAAGGCTCAGCTTGGAGCTAAGGTCTATCCAGCTCCAAAGGCCAAGGTCACAGGTCACCGAGGCTGTGGACCCTGGTGAATGCCTATGAGGTCATTCTAGTTCTGTTACCCAAAATTAATATGTTTAGGATAACCAGTTAACAATTATTTTAAGCAACTTTATACATGAAATTAGTATTTGAAAACAGAATGCTGGTATTTCCCTGGTGGCGCAGTGGTTAAGAGTCCGCCTGCCAATGCAGGGGACACAGATTCGAGCCCTGGTCTGGGAAGATCCCACATGCTGCGGAGCAACTAAGCCTGTGCGCCACAACTACTGAGCCTGCGCTCTAGAGCCCGTGACCCATAACTACTGAGCCCAGGTGCCACAATTACTGAACCCTGCGCACCTAGAGCCCGTGCTCCACAACAAGAGAAGCCACCGCAATGAGAAGCCTGCGCACCACAACGAAGAGTAGCCCCCGCTCGCCGCAACTAGAGAAAGCCTGCGCACAGCAACAAAGACCCAACGCAGCCAAAAATTAATTAATTAATTAATTAATTTTTTAAAAAAAACAATGATTTAGGAGAAAATTATATTGTAAAACTATATTCACAAACCACTATGGGAACATTCTTTGAGATAAACCCAAAGACAAAAGGCCTGGGAATGGGCTACGGGAACCCGAATGTTGGCACGAGGAGACGTTCAGGATTCTCAGAACTGAAAGAAAGAACAGTAAACATCCAATTCCACTCAACAAAATGCCTTTGTGTAGCACGGTGTTAGGTTCTGGGAAGAACAAAAGGCTGAATAGGATGGAGTCTTTGTCCAACCTGAAGAATCTTACAGATTCAATGGAGAAGGCTGTGCCCCAGTTTAATAGCCTTTTCATTCCCATCCCTGCTCTGCTGAGGTTAGATTGAGGGAAAAAACGCTTTCATCAGCTTTTCTAGGCCGAGGCTGAAAAGCCTCAGTGAAAACACGGGGCCCCTCCAGGGCACTGCCAGGCCTGAAACAGGACACAAGTACGGCTGGGTCCTTCCCCCATCCATCACAGGGAGACACAGCCTCTCCTCAGCCATTCTCCATTGCACCACCTTCTAATTTCAATCTAAATAGAACAGAAGTCTTTACTTCCTACCCTGCAGGTTGCATACTGGACTACTGAACATTTTGGGATTCTACAATCATCTCTGACTATCTGGAAAAGAAAAGCTGCTCTGTAGGACAGGGAGTCCGAAGTGCAGTGTAGGGTTACCTTTTAATGAAAGAAAGGAAAATGAACGGCACTGACCACCGGTTTTGCTTGGGCTGAAGATGAGTCCTCTAACCCGTGTAAAGTAGGCTGAGGGTCACGGCCAGGCATCCGGGGGAAGAGATCCAGAGGCTGCCGACCAGGGAGAAATCAAAATGTCTGCAGCGGCCAAAACCGAAGACAAGTTTATGTTCTAATCTAAGAAAAGCAACTAGATAAATAGTTTGTCGTGCTAAATTTGGTATCATGACATTTTCTAAGTCCAGCAACATGAAAAGTAAAATATTTGTCTGCGAGTCAGGAGGCCTCGACTCTGGTTCTGGTTCTGGTTTTGAAAGGGAACCGTTGGGTGCAGGCAGCTGAGCGACTCTGTCTGGGTTCTGACTCCTGAAAAGGACCTACAGGTATTTAGTGCCTTCCCACACTTGCACAGGTTAACTCAGAGGTGCTTCAGAGAGACGTTAGAAAACCCAGAAAACAGCAGTTGTGAAAATACACACGATAATGACTCAATACTAAATCTCAAGAAATTTAGCCCCTCGGTACTGTGGTTGGCCAACAAAGCTCTCGCGATTTCCCAAGGAAAGGAAGCACCAGCCTCGGCCACGGCAGATGCCACAACACTCTCTGAAAGTGGCCCAGGGGCTGCACTGCAGCCCAGTGTTCGGGGCCCAACGGAGAGAAGCCCCCGAGGACAGAGCCCGGCCTCAGGTATCCACAGTCTTGGGTACGGAGGCTGTGCTGGCTTCAAGCAGCGCCCACTACCTGCTCACTCACTCACTAGCTGCTGAGAATCACAATCAGGCCAATCCAGGACTTTTCCAGAAAAGCTGAAGGTAAAGAAGGAAGCACCGTTGAGGAAGATTCCTCTCAACTTCTCCCTTGAGCAGAAGGGACGAAAGAAGGAAGGGTAATAATAACAACAACAACACTCACATTAACTGAGCAACTGCTGAGTGCCAGGTATTGTACTAAGTGTTGTCCGCACACTATTTCTAACCCTGGCTGAAAACTAGACATAGTGGTCCCACTGAGCAAATGATAAAATACACACGCAGCCTGTAGACCTACTGCCCAAGGCCCCTCAGCTAGAAAGCGGCAGAGCCAGATTTCAGACCAGAAGTGTCTGACGCCCACACCCGTTCCCTAGATGTGCCCCCATACTTTACCCCCTCGGTCCAAGCTTAACGTTGTAAATCCTCCATTTTCCCTAAAATTTCAATGACAGAGTTACACGGTTAACACGTAAAAAGTTCTGACTAAAGCTAAAGCACTGATAACTCGGTGTAGAGCATTAAGTTAAAATGGCCACGTTAACGCCGTCTATTCACTTCACTGGTCTGGAGGGGTGCATGCCCGCCATGGTACTGAGGTGGCCTGGAGAGCCTGGCTCCCACGTGGTCCCAGGACCTGCTGGCCAGAGTCATGACAGGTGCTCTGGCCTGTTTCACGTCATAAGGTGCCATGACCTTCTGGCAGCAGGAGAACCATGTCAGCAATCAAGGTGCACTTCTCACCAGCCACGCATCAATTACAGAAATGCTTCATTTATGGTAGGTGTCCCTGTGGCACTAAGTAGGATTATTTTTTTAATAAATTTATTTATTTTATTTATTTATTTTTGGCTGCATCGGGTCTTCGTTGCTGCGCGCGGGCTTTCTCTCATTGCGGCGAGCGGGGGCTACTCTTCGTTGCGGTGCATGGGCTTCTCGTTGCAGTGGCTTCTCTTGTGGAGCACAGGCTCTAGGCGCACGGGCTTCAGTAGTTGTGGCACAAGGGCTCAGTAGCTGTGGCTTGTGGGCTTAGTTGTTCCGTGGCATGCGGGATCTTCCCGGACCAGGGATCGAACCCGTGTCCCCTGCATTGGCAGGTGGATTCTTAACCAATGCGCCACCAGGGAAGGCCAAGTAGGATGTTTTAAGTTTGAACGCAGAGCTCCTGGACAATGAATGATTCCACCTGCGAGTAACTACACGTGTGAGAGAGAAAGAGAAAAGCCGTCCATCTCTGTAGTTATGAATAAACAGTAATTACTGACAAACAAGTTCATAACAGAGACTTCAGAGATTTCATTCTTGCTCCCACTGAATGCTCACCTCGTGTCTGTGATTCCATTTCCCCTGTTACAGTAGTGGTACCGACAGTTTGCAAAAAAGACGGGCTACTCAGTGATAGTTGCAGAATATTTTGACATAGATAAAGAAAAAAATGAAGCAATAAAACATTCTTCAGACCACTTGGAATTGTCATAATCTCTTATAATAGGGAAAAAAAGCATCTGATTTTTCCAATTTAAAAAGAAGTACTTTCAATACTGTATTGTATATTTGAAAGTTGCTAAGCGAGTATATCTTAAAAATTTCCATCACAAGAAAAAAACTGTTAACTATATGAGGTGATGAGTGCTAATACTGTGGTAATCATTTTGCAATATACACATATATCAAATCATTATACTGCATACCTTAAACCAATACAATGTTCTATGTCAATTATATCTCAATAAAACTGGAAAAATAAAATCACATGGTAGGGACTTCCCTGGCGGTCCAGCAGTTAAGACTTCGCCTTCCAATGCAGGGGGTGTGGTTGGATCCCTGATCGGGGAGCTAAGATCCCACGTGCCTCGCGGCCAAAAAACCAAAACATAAAACAGACGCAATACTGTAACAAATTCAATAAAGACTTTAAAAATGATCCACATCAAAAAAATAAAATAAAATCACATGGTAAAATGTCATATAATAGACTGGTTTGCAAAAAAATTTTTAATTAAAGAAATTAAGAGATACACGTTTTTCCTAGTTGCATAAAGTTGCTTGAACTCATAAAAGGGGGTAGTCAGGGACTTCCCTGGTGGCGCAGTGGTTAAGAATCCGCCTGCCAATGCAGGGGACATGGGTTCGAGCCCTGGTCCGGGAAGATCCCACATGCCGTGGAGCAACTAAGCCCGTGAGCCACAACTACTGAGCCCTCTCGCCAACTACTGAAGCCCACGCGCCTAGAGCCCGTGCTCCGCAACAAGAGAAGCCACCGCCATGAGAAGCCCGCGCACCGCAACGAAGAGTAGCCCCCGCTCGCTGCAACTAGAGAAAGCCCACACACAGCAACGAAGACCCAACGCAGCCAAAAATAAGTAAATAAATAAATTTATTTTTAAAAAAACGGGGGTAGTCAGGAAGCTTCAGGAGTTTTCTAATCCAGCCGTTTGGTAGAAAAATCAGAAACACCAATCCTTCTCCCAAAAGGCAGATTTAATCTGTTTAAAACTATAAAACTAATGAAAGTCTTTTCCCAGGACCATTTTATTCAGAGGTCAGATATTGGAGAAGAAATGAGGGAAAGGCAAAAATCACAAAGCGCAATCCAAGAAAATATATGGCATGTAACCAGAAGAAATACTTAAGACATCCTGCCCTTCATAAAATTTATAAAATATCTTTGACATAACACAGAGAGAGATGCGGGTAGGATACATACATTCAGACTGCATGAAAATAATCCTATTTTCAAGCTGCCTGAAAAATTAAGTCTTTTAAAAATGTATCCCGCTATGAAGCCAAATTATTCTCTAAAACTTAGTCAATACAGTCAGATATACTACAAAGCAAGGCACCTATTAAAAATCCCTGAGACGGCTGCCACCCATCAGTTTAACCTTTGTTAATGTAATTAATTTATTAACTCATGTTATTAATTTGTTGAGTATCTATTCTGTGCCAGGGACCCAGACCAGTTACCCAAAGACTCCTAATTAGTTAACACTGCCCGCAGATTATCTGACTCCACCTGTCAGGACTCTTCCAGGAGCAAGAGACAGAAGTCTCAACTTCATATGGTTGCAGCCAAAAGGGATTTTAATGAAGCATTTAACCATAACGATCAGACTGGCCAGGGATTCAAAGCCCCCAGCGCCCCCCCATCTCTCGGCAAGGGCCCCTCCCTCTCTGCTGGCTCTCGGCTCTCTGCTCACGATGGCTCCAGAAACCCAGCCTCACCGGATGCGTTCCCCGCAGCCCATGCAGTCTCGCTGCATTTCACTGGGTCCTACGCGTACACTTAAGCCAGTCACAGTGGTCACAGGAGTGACCTGATGAGTGGCCCGGCGTGAGCTACACAAAAGCGCACAAACTGTGGGCAGAACAGGCGTGCGCCCTCAGTGAGCCCGGGAGAATGCACGGCGAGCAGCCAGAGCCCGGCGCACGGCTACCACACCCTCTGTTCCCAGCTTGTCATCCTACTTCACGCCTTTGTCCCATCACTCGCTGTTCAAAGCCTCAGTGCTCCCAGTACTACTGATCAGGGCCTCCCACAGCCTGGCAGCACCTTACCTTTTCAGCAGGTTCCTTTTTTAATACCCAAAACCATCGCCAAAATCATATAATAGAGGCCACTGATTATTCTCCAAAGACATACTGAGCTACCAGAATCTGCGCATGCACAGATAACCCCCATTCTGCGGCTTCCTCCGGCAGCCTATACTAGCCTACAGAGCCCGCCTCTTCAATCTTACCCCTCAAGCACCAACTTCTGTCCGGACAGAGCCAGTATCAGGCAGGTTAACTGAAGTAGGAGGGTTCAGATCTGGAAAGACTAAAACCCAGTTTGAAACAGACTCAAAATCCAAGGAGTGTAGACTCACCCATGGGTAGCTATTGGTAGAAAAGTTCATTCCGGTAATCTTGATCTAATTTTCAAAAGTAAGAGGTAAAAGAATGAATGGGTTTATCCAGAATATTCTCTTATGCTAGTTGCACAAAAGGACAGTGAAAATAAAGATTCTGAATTGTATGCATGTTATAAGGATGTTTAGTGTGTCAGCTTTCAAAGTGAAGAATCTACACATTTCCCCAATTGGCTGGAAAATTTAAGACCTTTCTCCACACAAGAAATAGGTACTTGACACACTTATTTCTACAGATCTACAAATCTCCAAATAATTCCAATAAATAAGGTTATACTCTGAAAAATATAAGTTGTGGGAAATCTGCTTTTAAAAGAAGAAACAAGTCAGTCAACTTTCCTATATAGAAAAGGATGTTTTGGGGAATCCCCTGGTGGTCCAGTGGTTAGGACTCGGCCCTTTCACTGCATGTCCAGGTTCGACCTCTAGTTGGGGAACTAAGATCCCACAAGCCGCGTGACACGGCCAAAATCAAAAAAATTTTTTGTTTTAAAAAAATAAAAAGAAAAGGATATTTTTAACCAGCTTAAGCCAAGGTAAAGGAAATGTCTTGATGATTTCAGATAGCCCTGAATGCCTATAAATGGGCACAGTGTTGAGTTCCATCTACCTATACAATTGTTAAAACAGTTGATTTGGTACTTCCCTGGTGGCGCAGCGGTTAAGAATCCACCTGCCAATGCAGGGGGACACGGGTTCGAGCCCTGGTCCGGGAAGATCCCACATGCTATGAAGCAACTAAGCCCGTGCGCCACAACTACTGAGCCTGCGCTCTTGAGCCTGCAAGCCACAACTACTGAGCCCATGTGCCACAATTACTGAAGCCCGCGCGCCTAGAGCCCGTGCACCGCAACGAAGAGCAGCCCCCATTCACCACAACTAGAGAAAGCCCGCGCACAGCAACGAAGACCCAGTGCAGCCAAAGATAAATAAATAAACAAATAAATAAATAAAACAGTTGATTTGACTGACATTCAACTAAATTTTAAAAATTCCCTGAGAGGGATAATAAAGCTAAAATAGTAAGTGACACAGACCTATAGCTACTTAAGAAATGAGATTGCTAGCAATTCTTGGAAAAGACAGAGAAAAGAAAAGGGAGCCCATTTTTGCTCAGGGGAAACTATAAACGTTATGCCAGCAGCCAAGCTCATAAATAAAGTCAGGCACTAGAGAGATCTGCACAGGGCCCATATAATTTATTTTAGTAGGATGACCCTGGATGTGTAGGCTTAAAAGAACATGCGCTGTTGAACAAGAGGACAGTCTCAGGATTTATTTCAACACCACCTTAAAATAACCTCAACCAAAAATACCATTTTCAACAAGCATAAATAAGAGAAAAAGAGGAAGAAAGAGATTAAGAGGAAAATAAATGAAGAACAGATGCTGGGCCCATTGTGACTCAAAGAATAAACCTATGGAACAACCTATTAAAGATAGCTGGCTTAAAAACAATAGTCATTTTGAAAAATAAAATAATATTGGGGGAATAAGACCTAGCTAGGAAGCAATATAGAAAGCAAAGGCTTATTTTATGATGATGATATTCCTCTAAAAATATTTCTAAAATTCTAAAACGCTTCTGAAGTTGACATATTTTTGACAAAGGCACCGCTAGCAAAGAACTAAACCATCTACTTATATAGCTCTTTGGAAACTATGGAAAACCAGTTTTCCAAGGGCAAACTGTGCCAAATGGAACTCATTGTTCGTCCAAAGAGAGGAGACAGCCTGGGCACAGAGAGAACCGAGTGGTATACACCCCTGCCCCTCCCACCATCTCCTGACAAGTGTCGGTGCCAGAGGGCTAAGGGGTACAGCCTGTCCACGTGGGCACGGCCAGTTTCCAGCCCATTTACACATTCCCATGCCTCACCCCGGGCTCCGAGCCCCCAAGGACAAACGCTATAATCGGCACCACATTTCCCCCTTTCTCATCTTACAGGACACCCCTTGGGAGCCCATCATTCCCATTCTGGGAAGTGAGTTTACAGCAGAATGCCGTGCAGACACAAAGATGTGGAAACCTCTTCTGAGGGCCAATTAGAAAGACTGCACAACTGCCCTGTCACACAGAGCTCTGAGGTCCCCAGGAGCATGAGGACGTCACTCACCCAGCACAGCGTGTCCCCTCCAGCCTAACACCCAAGACCCGCCTCCTCAGTACTGCCTCTCTGTGACCATCTCAGTCCACAGAGATCATCCTCTCTGTGACTGGGAATTGCTGTGGCACTTCTGGTCATTACTATTTGAATTGCTGTGGCACTTCTGGTCAATACTATTTATCTCCCATTTATTCTACACTGCCTTATTACATGCTATTTTTACTGAACCATTCTAATTGTTTCCCAGAATGCATATTCTCAAGGAAGGTTCTTTTATTTCCAATATTCCCTGCAACACCATGAACAATGCAGGCCCACACTTACATTAGAACTGTGGGAAGAAGGAAAAAGGAGATGCAGTCCTTGGCTTACTGGCATCCTGAAATGATGGACCATTACAATGACATCAGAGCAACACTGCAACCCCTCGATGAGAGGCTCCTTGAGGACGGGCACACTATGTGTTTTTCATCTTTGTGCCCTAATGCTTAGCACACGCATGTCCAGTGACTGAAAGTTAACAGCACTATGGTAAAAACAAAGCATGTGAGGGCTTATAGGTAGATTCAGGTATGATTAACCAGGAATGCTCTATTATTGAATTTGAATTTTCAGACAAGGTAAGTAATATTCAGTGATGGAAGATGTTGCAAGGACAAGAAACAAGGAATAAAGACAAACAAAAAAACAAAACAAAACACCAAACTTCATCTGTGAAGGTGAAAACTAAAACTAAGTGCCGGGCTTCCCTGCTGGCGCAGTGGTTGAGAATCCGCCTGCCAATGCAGGGGACACGCGTTCGAGCCCTGGTCTGGGAAGATCCCACATGCCGCGGGGCAACTAGGCCCGTGAGCCACAGCTACTGAGCCTGCGCGTCTGGAGCCTGTGCTCCACAGCAAGAGAGGCCGTGACAGTGAGAGGCCCGCGCACCGCGATGAAGAGTGGCCCCGCTTGCCGCAACTGGAGAAAGCCCTCGCACAGAAACGAAGACCCAACACAGCCATAAATAAATTTAAAAATTAATTAATTAAAATGGAGTAATGCAATTTCTTAAAAAAACCCAAAAAACTAAGTGCCATGGGACTAAGAGGTTTTACCTTTTTCTCCATAGCTGGGGTATAGGATGCAGCTATGGTTGAACAAGCAGTCTTCAAAAGCTGCTGTGAACACAAGCCAGCAGGTAAAAACAAAAGCTGCACCATTAAACTAGATTAGAGATTTTTAAAAAAAACAAAAAAACAACAAAAAACTAGTCTTCACACTGGGAAGACGTTACCCAGGTGGTATAGAAGCTGACAAGTTTCAAGAAATTTTAGGTCATTTTGCTTTAGGTCATAAACTCTTTATGTGATTGCTGTGATTATATAGCTCTTTGTAACATTCTTTATTTGAAAAGTTGAGACTGTGCAAGACACCATGTCTTGCCAGTTTCTGGGTACACTGTAGAACTAAATTTGGAGTTACTACGCAAGATTTTTTTCGTGCTGTCATTTGTAATGTTTTGCGAGACTCCTTGGGGTTAAAGTTTTCGTTACAATGTTGCTTCACTTTTTAGAGCCTGACAGTCCTTGCAAAATGAAAATCTGTGAACTTGGTACTATATCCAGGTATAACATTTTTTTTGGAAGCCATATTTGTATTTTCTTGTAAAGTACTTTTGAATTAATAAAATATTAGCATAAATGTGAGAGCACCGAACCCTAACCACTAGACGACTGGGGAACACTGGCTTAATTGTGTTAAAAAATAAGACAGATGTTGGGGCTTCCCTGGTGGCTTAGTGGTTGAGAATCTGCCTGCCAATGCAGGGGACACGGGTTCGTGCCCTGGTCTGGGAAGATCCCGCGTGCCGTGGAGGAACTAGGCCCGTGAGCCACAAGTACTGAGCCTGCGCGTTTGAAGCCTGTGCTCTGCAACGGGAGAGGCCGCGACAGTGAGAGGCCCGCGCACCGCGATGAAGAGTGGCCCCCGCTCGCCACAGCTGGAGAAAGCCCTCGCACAGAAATGAAGACCCAACATAGCCAAAAATAAATAAAGTGTAAAAATTAAAAAAAAAAATAAAGTGCAACACTTTATAAAAAAAAAAATAAGACAGATGTTAACTAGACTTATTGTGATCATTTTACAATGTATACAAATATTGAATTGCTATGTTGTATACCTGAAACTAATAATACTGCTATATGTCTCTTACTCCTCAATTAAAAATTTTTTCAAAAAAAAAAAAAAAGAAGAAGAAAGAAGGCTGTTGAAAGATAGTGAAGCTTGGACCCAGTCACATTAAACCATTTCCTTGATTCATTCATTCAAGGAATCTTCACCGTGCACCTTTACTCTGTGCCAGGCACAGGGTGTTCTGGATGCTGCAGCTACAGCGGTGCACAAGACAAAGTCACTGCCCACAGGGAGCTTGCATTGATCGGGGGGGCAAGGGAACAGGCAATGACAAATAAGCAAGCAAAGCAAACAAACAAACATATACGCATGGCAGAAGGTGCCAGGGAGGAAACGGAGGCAAGATAAGCAGTTGCGTGGGGGGGGGGGGGGGGCATCAGCATGTCCAGGGACTTCCTCTCCTATAAAATGATTGGACATTTCAGTAGAGACCAAAGGAAGTGAGAGAGACGGCCACAAGGAAATCTGGGAAAACAGCATTCCGGGCAAAAGGAACCACTGCAAGACCTTGAGCAGGAAGATCTTTGAATAATTCAAGGGGTTATAAAGAGGTGGGACGTCTGGACCAGAGCTGGTGTACAGTGGGGACGAGTTGCCACAGGCAGCCAGGGCCATCTGTCAGGCCTTCCAAGAGGATGCTAGGACACTGCCTTTCACTCTGAGTGGGCTGAGAACCCCACACTGGAAGGTTTACAGGGGAAGAAAGGTAGCAGGATTTGGCAGATAAACCTTCTAAAAGTGGACGATTTTCCAAGGTCTTGGCTTACCGTGATTATATCTATATTGCAATATTGGAATATTTTTTGTTTGCTTGATTCTTCCCTACAACGTAAGTTGCATCACAGGTTCCACTAAGGAGCCTGTCTTGTTCACCACTGGATGGATCTCCAAGGCCTACAGCAGCACCTGGCCTACAGAAAGCACTCAAGGAAGAGCTGCTGAAGGTCCAAGTGAAAGAATACATGCATGAATAGGGTCTTTGAATCGATCCGCTTAGCTCAAGAAGGCAGAACCCCTTTGGTAAACCACCACTACTCATGCAGGCTGAGCAGCTCACTTCCACGTGGAAGTCAACTCCACCTTGAACACTCGAAATAATCTGTGCTTTGCTACATGCCCTGAGGAATGAAACTTTTCTTTTAGAGCTTGGCAGTAAATTTCTTTCTCCGGGAATCTGTGATAAACAGTGTTTTAATACATGAAAAAGAGGAGAAAAGTAAACACACGATTTTTATAAAGTTGTCACAGCCTGCCACAAAACGTTAAGTGGGGTTATTTTTAAACTATTTTAAATGGCTGAGGGAGGAAGGGCTGGGCCTGTGTCCTGGGAAGCACTTTAACTCCCAAAGGCTTCAACTAGCTGCCCACTAGCTGTCCACCAGGGGAAAGGGCACCAGAAGAAAATAGTTTACACTGTTCCTGGCCTAAGAAATATGGTACAAAATGAGCTTCTCGGCCTCCCTCTGAGTGCACCAGAAGAATACAACACGGAACCATCACACGGGACAGAGTCCTGGAACCCTGGGTGTGTGGTCAAGAGGTTTAATTTCATGCATACTTCACAGCTTGTCCCGTTCAGAATGGAAAAACCAATAAAAATAAACTTTAAATAAGGATGAGAAAATACATGCACATCTGTTCTGTGAAAACAAGCATTCCAGACACTGTGTGCCTGTGGAGATACGACAGAAGTGATAACTAAACCAAATCAGTCAATAATGTGAGTTCAAGTGAGAAATGTTGAAACTCACGAATAAATAAATAAATGTCCAAAGTGGACATATGCAGGAGGTTACACGTTCATGTCTTGATCATTCCTCACAAGCATTCAAATATTTCAAGGTATATAATGTCTTAATGGTATCCCTTTTGAAAGCTTTAATGCAGACACCAATGTTACCATGTTACTTTCATCCACTAAAAGAGAAAAAAAAAAAATCAGAGTGTTTTCTCAGTTTCTTCCCCACACATTCACTCCAACAAGACTCTCCCTCTGGAATCCTGGACCATGTCACTGAGGCTTCTTCTCCAGGGAAGGGAGGCCACAACAGAGGCTTCCTGAGCAAAACTTGACACCTTACCTAGAATTCACGCGTTTGACGAAATTAACTTTTTATGAAAGAAAAATATGCTCTCAAGTATGGGTGTGAATTAGAGTTGGGTGACAGGAAGGGACTCTTTGTAGAGTGCCTTCAGAGGAAAAACTAGTCAACCCCACTGTAACATGAGGAAGTGGATGAGTAAATCAAATGAAATGTCTGGATAAAGAAAAAAATTTTTATTCTCACATTTCATAGAAGTTCTTCCAGCATACAAACCGGTGACCACCTCCTTTTGCAATGATGATGATAATAAAATTAAGAAAAACAGCTGAAGTTTACTAAATGTCACATTATTAAGTGTTTTAAATGTATTCTCTCGTTTAGTCTCCTAATGAGTTACAGATGAGAAAATCAAGGCTTTGGGAGACCTCAAGTGACTCATTCAAGATCACGTACGTTGCTACAGTAATCAAGATTGTGTGGTACTAATTAAGGATAAATATGGAGATCAAAGGAATAGAACTGAGAGGCCGGTAAGAAACCCAGGCATCTACGGTCCGTGCAACTATAGTGAATTAATTTTCCACAAGGTTGTGGAGATAATTAAAGGGTATAAGATAAGTCCTTCAATAAAGGATGCTGGGACAACTGGAATCCCATATGCAAAAGAATGAATGCAGACCGCTATCTCACACCATATACAAAAATTAACTCAAAATGGATCAAAGACCTACACAGTGAAAATCTTTGTGATCTTGGATTAGGCGATGGTTTCTTAGATATAGCACCTAATGTACAAGCAACCAAAGAAAAAACAGATAAATTGGACTTCATCACAGTTAAAAACTTTTGTGCTTCTAAGAACAACAAGAAAATGAAAAAAAGACCCACAGAATGGAAGCAAATATCGGCAAGTCATATATCTGAGAAAGATCTGGTATTCAGAATATACAAAGACTTACAACTCAACAATAAAAATATAGATGGCACGTATGCTTTTTTTTTTTGGCCACACGGCACCAGGCATGCAGGATCTTAGCTCCCCAGCCAGGGATCGAACCCATGCCCCCTGCAGTGGAAGTGTGGAGTCTTAACCACTGGACCACGAAGGAGGTCCCTTACAGATGGCACAATTAAAAATGAACAAAGACCTATAATATAACACAGAAGAAAATCTTGATGATCATGGGTTTGGCAATGACTTTTTAACTACAACAGCAAAAGCGTGATCTACAAAAGAAAGAACTGATTAGCTAGACTTAATTAAAATTAAAAACTTCTGCTTTGCAAAATACAGTCAAAAAAATGAAAAGACAAGCCACAGATTGGGAGAAAACATTTGCAAAAGACATTTCTGATAAAAACAACTCGATTAAAAAATGAGCCAAAGACCTTAACAGACACCTCACCAAACACATACAGATGGCAAAATAAGCATATGCTCTATATCATGTGTCATCAGGGAAATGCAAATTAAAACAGCAATGATTTACCACTACACACTGACAAGAACAGCTAAAAGCCAAACACTGACAACACCAAATGCTGACAAGGATGTGAAGCAACTGGAACTCTCTCATTCATTGCTGGTGGGAGTACAAAATGGTACAGTCGCTTTGGAAGTTAAGTTTGGCAGCTTCTTACAAAACTAAACACACTCTTAGTATGTAATCCAGCAATTACTTTCTTTGGGATTTATTCAAAGGAGTTGAAAACTTGTACACAAGTGTCTATAACAGCTTTATTCCTGATTGCCAAAACTTGGAAGCAACTAAGATGTCCTTCAGTAAGTGAGTGAATAAATTCTGATACATCCACACAATGGCATATTATTCAGCACTAAAGAGAAATGAGCTATCAAGCTATGAAAAGATATGGAGGAAACTTAAATGCATATTTTAAGTGAAAGAAGCCAATCTGAAAAGGCTACCTAATGTATGATTTCAACCATATGACATTCTGAAAAAGATAAAATTACGGAGACACAAAAATAACAGAGGTGGCCAAGGGTTGGGAAGGGAGGGACAGATAGGTGGGACACGGAGGATTTTTAGGGCAGTGAAGCTATTCTGGATGATATTACATTGAGGGATACATGTCATTATAAATCTGTGCAAACCCACAGAATGTACAACACCAAGACTGAACCCTAATAACCTATGGGCTTTGGATGATAATGATGTGTCAATATAGGTTTATCAATTATAACAAGAGGGATACTGATTACGGGGGAGGCTATGCATGGGTGGGGGAGGGGTATAAGAAAAATCTCTGTACTTTCTGCTCAATATTGCTGTGAACCTAAACCTGCACCAAAAAAAAAAAAAAAGTTATTAAAAAAGGAAAGAATGTGAATAGATATCGCTCCAAGGAAGATACACAAATAGCCAATAAGCGCATAAAAAGATGCTCAACATCATTAGCCATCAAGGAAATGCAAATCAAACAACAATATGAGACCATTTCACACCCACTAGGATAGTTATAATCAAAAAGACAGACAATAACAAGTGCTGGTGAGGATGCAGAGAAACTGGAACCCTCACACAATGCTGTTGGGACTATAAAATGGTGCAGCCTCTCTGGAAAACAGTCTCAAAAGATTAAACATATAGTTACCATGTGACCCAATAATTCTAGTCCTAGGTATATACCAAAGAGAACTGAAAACATACACAAAAAATCTTGTATATAAATAAGTGTTCACAGCAGCATTATTCATAATAAACAAAAAGTGGAAACAACCCAAATATTTATCAACTGATGAATGGATAAATAAATGTGGGTGAATATACACAATGGAATATTATTCAGCAATAAAAAGGAATGACATACTGATACAGGCTACAACATGGATGAATCTTGAAAATGTTATGCTAAGTGAAAGAAGCCAGTCATAATGGACTATATACTATAACATTCCATTTATATACAATGTCCAGAATAGGCAAATCTGTAGAAAGAAAAAGTACATTAGTGTTTGCAGGAGTGCGGGGACAGAGAAACTGGAATTGATGGGTATGAAGCTGGTTATTCATAATGGGTATGAAGTTTCTCTTGGGGGTGATGAAAATGTTCTGAAATTAGATAGACAGTAATAATGGTTACATAACACTGTGAATATAACAAAACCCACTGAATTGTATGCTTTAAAAGTGTGACGTTTATGGTTATGTGAATTACTTCTCACTTTTAAAAATTATGCCTAAAGTTAAAAAAAATCATATAGCTAATAAGGAAGTGGCAGAGTAAGAATTGAAACGGTGGTCACTTGACTTCAGAGCCACACTGTCACCCCCTCCACTACCATGCTAAGAGCTGATGTTCATTTGTCAAATTAAGCATAGCTGGAATTCATTCATTCATTCAACAAATTCACTCACTATTTATTCAGCACTGGTTATGTGTTAGGGAATGTTTTTGCTTGTTTTTTTTTTTTTTTATTGTGGCAAAATACACATAACATAAAATTTACCATTTTAACCATTTTAAAGTGTACAATTCAGTGGCATTAAGTACGTTCAAAGTGTTGTGTAACCACCACCGTTATCCCCAAACTTTTTCATCACTTGAAATGGTGACTTTACATCTATTAAGTAATAACTTTCATTTTCCCTTACCCTAGCCCCTGTTAACCTTTATCCTACCTCTGTCTCTAAGAAGTTGCCCATTCTAGATATCTCATAGAAGTGGAATCACCCAATATTTGAAGCTTTTTGTCTGCCTTATTTCACTCAGCAAAATGTCTCAAGGGTTCATGCGTGCTGTGCTATATATCAGAACTTTGTTCCTTTTAATGGCTACATAATATTCCATTATATGTATATACCACATTTTATCCATTCTACTGCTGGACACTTGGATTGTTTCCATTCTTTGTCTATTGTGAATAATGCAGTTATGAACACAGGAATACAAGTATCTGTTTGTGTCCCCCTTTTTAATACTTTTGGGCATGTATCTAGGAGCGGAATTGCTAGATCATACAGTAATTCTATGTTTAAGTAGTTGAGGGACTGCCAAACTGTTTTCCATAGCAGCTGCACCATTTAACATTCTCACCAGCCACGTCTGAGAGTTCCAATTTCTCTACATCCTTGCCAACACTTGTTATTTTTATTTATTTTTTTTAAACAATAGCCATCCTAATGGGTATGAAGTGGTAGTCCAGAGTGGTTTTGATTTGCATTTCCCTAATAGCTAGTGATGTTGGACATCTTTTCATATGCTTTCATTTGTATATCTTCTTTGGAGAAATGTCTACTCAAGTCCTTGCCCACTTTTTAATTGAGCTCCTTGATTTTTTTGTTATTGTTGAGTTATAAGTGTATTAGTTTGCTTTCTGAAAACAGATGAAACCAGAGAAAGCAAAGCAGAATCTTTCATATTACAAAGGAACAATCTAGCATACCTTTAAATATTATACTGCTCTCATGCTGGGAAATGTATTTGTTTACTGTCCATCTTGATAAATGATAGGCGAAGGTGGAAAAGAACAAAAATTAAACTATTGGGAGTAAATATATTATTTATGTACAAGATAGAAAATTCAATATTCAACTGAGAATAATTCAGTGTTAATTACTCCTTAAAAACAACGAGATCCATAGGGAACCCTGACCTTACATACAAGCATATGGCTTATGAGAAAATTTTCCAGAATATGTATTTATTGACTGAATTTATTTACATCAGACTATTTTCAAAAGGATTTGAGACCTTTATAAAGTGATAAAAAAGAAAAAAGAAACAGTCCTATTAAAAAAGTATGCCACTCTTGTATTGCCATTCTGTAGTTCCTTAAGGGGGTTCCCTGATCCTATTAAGGAAATCGCTTGTATGTCTAACAGGCATCTCAAACTCAGTGTGTCCAAAACTGAGGCCTGGGTTCCCTCTCACCTCACTTCCCATCTTCCCCTCCTGTAGCTGTTCCTGTCTCAGCAATCCACCCTTCCAGGGCGGGGGGCAAACAACCTTGGCGCTGTCCTTAACTCCTCTTTTTCTCTCCTCTCATCTCTACTCTGTCAGTAAATCCTTAGCACTCTACTTTTAAATATATTGTTTATTTCCACTTCCACTGCTACCCACCACTCCCCTTCCTGCTTTGCCTACCCTCCTACCTCCACCCAGTTTATTTTTGCCCAATATCCTGCTAAATGTAAGTCCGAGCTCGGATCCCTCCTGTGGATCTCCTCACAGCCAGAGTGAAAGTCCGTACATTCTCTGTCCCTGCTCCCCCTCAAAGCTCATTGCCCACAACTGCCCCATCCCTGCCCCTCACCCACTCTGTCTTCCTGCTCCTCCTTGAAGACTCCAAGCACACTCCTACTTCCAGACCCTCTGCTGTCCTTAGGTGAGCGGATGCCTTGCTCCCTCACTTCTAGGTCTCTGCTCAAATGTCATTTTATCAGGAAGGCTGTACTATCAAGCATATATCAGATAACCACCCTAACCACCAACATCCCTCTCCTTGTATTTTGCTATTTTTCTTCATAGAATTTTCTCCATCACACACACACACATACACACACACACACACACAGTGTATATCCCCTAATTAGAAAGCTACCTGGCAGCTACCTGCATTTATACACTATAGAATGAATAGGGATTCTTAAGGTCTATGACACACCATGCGTTCTGTACCCACACCCAACTCGCACCCAAACAACCAGACTTCATCTAAACTTTTGCTAAACCTACTAGACGTGAGGATTTCAAGAAATGCAGGTGGTTTTGAGGAATGCTTAAAAAACTCCTGCTTAACCACAACTTGGAAAACTAAAGAAAATGTAACTGCCGCCGTTACACGCTAGTGGCGTGTTTCACTGTAACGAACTTATCAGCCTTGCTTTTGAAGTGAGATAGTGTATTTGATTACACAGACTACCTCCCCAATATTGTCAAATATTGGGCAACGGAAGAGACTTTAACAATTGGGCAATAATCTGTCTTAAATCAAAACAAAATGCTGACCTTGGTTCTTTCGATAAAACCAAACTGCAATAATAAGAAAAAACAAGGGGCATGTTTAATAATCCAGAGGGAGCCTCAAGGCAAGAATGTGAGCAGGGCTACAGAAGGCCTCGCCCTGGGAGTGTAAAGCCAGACTGGAGTGAAAACCCAGACCACATTCTCTCCCACTCTCAACATCCAAACACAAGATAGCGTAGCTGCTGAGAAAACAAACTCTGCGGCTATACTGTCTGGTTCTGCACCCTCACCGTGTCCCTTGTAAGTTATTTCACCTCCATTTCCTCATACGTAAAATGGGGATAATAATAATACTTACATCTAATAGAGTTATTTCAGGGACTAATGAATTGAGTGCCTAGCACACAGCAAGTGCTACTGAAGGATTTTCTTTCACCAGTACTATTATTATATTGCTACTGTTACAAACAGCCACCAAAAGTATATTCAATCTCACCAATAAGCAAAGCTATAGTACATAAATTAATGAGAAACCACATTTCACATATCATTCTCATAAGAATAAAGGGAAAAAGTTCCTCTGCTACACTGGTAAAGCAGACACAACTCTAGAGGAAAATCTAGCAGAAGATATCAAAAATCTTTAAGATATGTATAGAAATGGAACCCAAAAACACACTTTAGAAATTTAATCTGAGGCAACAGAGAGATCTGCCCAACAATTTAAATTCACTGATGTTTATCACAGTTATTTGTTCTAGTGACAAAATGGAAGCAAATTAAATATCAAATATTAAGTGATAATCAACTTAGTTAAAAGCTGTAAAACGTCTGAAATTTTAATCTGCTTGCAACCTAACAAGTTAGCCTGCCGCAGTTTCATGGCTGCTGAGGGAAGACACAAGACTCCCGGGTCAGAAACAAAGGACTTCATTGCTCTCTGCACACCAGGAAGCAGGAGATCCGTGTCTGCACCAGGTGCCTGCACCCACCCCTCCCCACCTCCCCAGTCTGAGGGGAAACCGCAGCCCAGCGGATGCTGCACTCAGAGTAGCTCTGTGTCCCAGATGAGCAAACTCAGAGCTTAGGGCACCACACACGCCAATCTTACAAGAGGGCTGCTAGCAACGCTGGCCAACCTTTGGCCCCGAGGAAAATGCTGTCTTTATTACCCGGACAGCAAACGAATCTGCCCTTTGCCCAAGGGAGAAACTATTTCTCTCTTCCAAGGCTGTTTACTATAAAATCACCCTTGAAAAGATAATTTCAGGACAAAAGAACAGAAATGTTTACGACCCACGGAGAATTAACTGCCTCCCAACACTAAATAACTTATAATGCATCCACACCATGTGAGGCCATGTAGTTTCAACAAATCACTTTTCAGAAGAATGTTTAATAAAGTGAGAAAAATATTTATGGTATACTATGACATACAAAACACAGACTGTCACCCCCCAAATTACACGCACACACACACAGGCACAGAGAGACAGAAAGAGAAAGAGAGAGGGAAAACAAATGTAACTTTGTTTTATATCACTTTTCCATTTTTATATAAAGAAAAGGGCTCAAAATATACAAAGTTAACCTGGTGGCGCAGTGGTTGAGAGTCTGCCTGCTAATGCAGGGGACACGGGTTCGAGCCCTGGTCTGGGAAGATCCCACATGCCGCAGAGCAGCTGGGCCCGTGAGCCACAACTACTGAGCCTGCGCGTCTGGAGCCTGTGCTCCGCAACAGGAGAGGCCGCGATAGTGAGAGGCCCGCGCACCGCGACGAGGAGTGGCCCCCGCTTGCCACAACTAGAGAAAGCCCTCACAGAAACAAAGACCCAACACAGCCAAAAATTAATTAATTAATTAATTGATTAATTTAAAAAAAAAAAAGAGGCCCCAGACTGCTCCCTCACCCCTTCCAAAAAAAGAAAAAAAAAAACAAAGTTAACAGCAGTTCTTCTTGGGTACTGAGATTATGCATGGCTTTTATTTTCTTTCTGCTTTTTTGAACTAAATTTTCTGTAATGTATTACCTTTATAATCAGAAAAAAAAGGCTTTTTAAAAAATATACATGGATATGACATCAAAAACACAAGTGACAAAAGAAAAACTGGGTAAGATGGACTTCATCAAAATTCAAAACTTCTGTGTTTCAAAGGACACCATGAAGACAGTGAAAAAAAAACCTGACAGAACGGGAGAAGACATTTGCAAGTCATATATCTGATTAGGGACTTATATCCATAATATAGAAGAACTTTTGCAACTCGATAATTAAAAAAGACAAATAACCCAATTAAAAAATGAACAAAGGATCTGAATAGAGAGCTCTCCAAAGAAAATATACAAATGGTCATTAAGCATAGGAAAAGATGCTCAACATAATTAGTCATTAGGGAAATGCAAACCAAAACCATGATCAATACCACTTCACACCCACTAGGATGAATAAAAGAGACAGACAATAACAAGTGTTGGCAGGGATACGAAAAAACTGGAACCTTCACACATTGTTGGTGGGATCTTAAAATGGTGCAGTCACTTCCAGAAAACAGTCTGGCAGTTAAATATATATACAAATATATATACATACTATACACACACAAAAAAACAACAATTATTGAAATGGAGAAAGATATAAATAGATAATTGAGAAAAGTAATAAAATAGTCAATAAACATATTTTTGAAAATGCTTCAACCTCACTAGAAATTAAAAAAATGTACCATGAAATAACACAGTGCTATCCCCCCTTTAACAAATAGTTTTAAAATAATTAATGGTACAGTGAGAAAGACACTATGCCCTATTTCTGAAAATTGATATAATATTTTTGGAAAGTCATTAGGCAACATATATCAACCATAAAATTGTTCATCTTCCATGACACGGTAATTCCATCTAGGGCTCTAGCCTATATGCAATAATTAATTAATAAGATATTCTTCATTATATTATTGGAACAGCCTTATGGGGAAATGGTTAATGTGATAATGACATTTCCATAGGATAAAAAAATCACATAGTCTTCTAAAAGCATGTTTTCAAAGACCACAATAAGGTAAATGAAAAGAAGCATACTACAAAATTGAATTGGGTGATCCTAAATTTCTAAACAAGCAAATAAAAAGTGTGAGTATTCATGCAAAGAAAAAAAATATCAGAAGGAAATATACTCACATATTAACAGTGATTAATTTCCATATTTTTCCTATTAAGGAATCAAAAGTAAATACACTTTTATAACCTGAAAATGTATACTTTTTAACGTAAAGATGAAAGAGATAACACTTAGTGCCGATGGTATAATGACAGTGAATGACACAGAGAAAGCCAATCTTCTCATGACTCTATTGATCTCTATCACAAAGAGGTCTTGCAAATGACATCACTATTTTCAAATGGGGGTATGGAATGTTGAATTATAAGCTGGTGAGTTTGACATTAAATCTAGGCAAGATTCTAAAACGGCTTCTTTAATGGAATTTTGTATGAACCTAGAAAAGGAAACTATCAATCAGCAGAAGGATTCACTCAGTCATTCGCAGACTACTTCAGTTTTTTCTTTGATGAGCTATTTGGAGAGGTGATGGAAGCCAAGTTTATCAAACGGTAAATGGCACCAAGCTGAGGGAACTAGTGTTATCTGTTATCAGGATGGAGAACCTGAGAGATAAGGGCACACTTAAGCTACTAAGAAGTCACATCTGCCTAATTTAGTTTCTTCCCTGGATAAGATCATGGATGAGGTAATAACAGAGGGCAAGGCTGTTAAATAGTGGATGGTACCCGACAGAGAGGAATAGCAGATGTGTATCAGGAACCAAAAACAGTGTCAGGGATTAAGCAAGAAGCTAAATCCAATGAGATAACATTCAACAAAGCTAAGTGTAAGATACTATCATTCAAGGAAAAGGCAGGGGAGACTTGACTTCACAGCTCAATGTGTGGAGACCACTTCAGGGCTCTCTTCCACAGTCAGCTCACCAGAAGGCCACTGAGCTGTGGCTCGATGATATTTAAATTTAAAAAATAGTTAGCAAACTTTACTCTCTCCCAGTTCAACAAAACCTAAAGTAATCATATATATTATTTTTAACTCATTGAGTAAAGTAACCAGGATATAAAGGGACATAAAACCAAGCCACTGGTTGGTTGCCAGAAAAGCAGCGCTAAGCCAACTACTTAGGTGAGAGGGAAGGGTTATGGAGGTGGTGGCATCCTAGGAAATCCTCAAAGGGCCATTTCCTGGAAGGAGGGTTGATATATTGGGGAACATCCCAGGGGACAGAGCTAGACACAATTACTAAAAACTACAGGGAGCCAGATTTTGACTCAATGTAAGGAAAACTTCCTAATGGCTAGAGCTGTCCATGGTCATCGTGGATTGCCAAGGGACACAGCAAGTTCTCAGCGTCAGAAGCAGGGAGCTCGGGCTAGCTGGGCACTGGGCTCAGAGGAAATTCAAACAGGATTCTAGTCTATTCTCCCCTCAGATGCCTGAAACACCTTCATGTCTTTGCTAACAAGAGTCATCCAGACTCTGCTTAAGACACCTGTAATCCTTCAAGAGATAAACTAATTTCTTTTCTATAACAGGTGTAATTGTGGTAAAGAACTTCTCTATATGCAGCCAAGACCTTCTCCTCCGCAGTCCCTTCATTTCTGCTCACTGGGACTATAAAGAGTTTTTCTAAACCCTGAACCATAAAGAAGCTTTCCAATACTGAAAGATACCACGTAATGAGAATCCTTATAAAGACTGTTCCTACTCTCATCATTCCACTCTGGGCAATAATAAATTAAGAAAACTGGGGGGCTTCCCTGGTGGCACAGTGGTTGAG
This sequence comes from Eschrichtius robustus, assembly GCF_028021215.1. Lineage (NCBI taxonomy): Eukaryota > Metazoa > Chordata > Mammalia > Artiodactyla > Eschrichtiidae > Eschrichtius > Eschrichtius robustus. The sequence continues at coordinate 18,037,498 of NC_090844.1, read as the reverse complement.
AATCCGCCTGCCAATGCAGGGGACATGGGTTCGATCCCTGGTCTGGGAAGATCCCACATGCCGCGGAGCAACTGGGCCCGTGAGCCACAACTACTGAGCCCGCGCGTCTGGAGCCTGTGCTCTGCAACAAGAGAGGCCGTGACAGTGAGAGGCCAGCGCACCGCGATGAAGAGTGGCCCCCACTTTCCACAACTAGAGAAAGCCCTCGCACAGAAACGAAGACCCAACACAGCCAAAATAAATAAATAAATAAATAGTGTTCCCTTAAAAAAAAAAAGAAAACTGTACCAGGTATTTTCCTAGGGGCACAAAACCCACATCCCTATGAGTGGATACAGTTTAAGCAAACCCTACTCAAATGAATAATATGCAACCATTAAAACAATAAATAGGGAGATGACATCTGAATATAAAATATATATACAAAATAATGGTGGGCAAAAAATTCAATAAGAGAGATAGAGCATGCTATTTTCAACTATATAAAATGGGCATATTATCACAAATTAGAAGTGAATTTGGAGTGATGTAAATACAACTTCATCTCATTAGGTTGTTTTTCTAAGAAATTGTTTAAATGTACAACAATAAAAATCTATACTCCCTTTTGATGTAAACCTATCTCTTCACCCATTTAAACAATTAGTCCCAAAGTACCTAGGTTCTGAATACTACATAAATCATTCTAGATTATTAGATGTATATATGAAGAAAAAAGATCTAGTTGTATAATATGTAAGATGTACTCATAGTTTCCTCAAAAATTAAAGTTACTATATGACCCAGTAATTCCACTTCTAGAGATATACCCAAGAGAACTGGAAAGTTACGCTCTCCCAAAAAACAAGTGTATGAGTGTTCATAGCAGTGCTATTCATAATAAACAAAAAAGTGGAAATAACCCAAATGCCCATCCACTGATGAAAGGATAAAGAGAATGCGGTATATCCACAAAACGTAATATTATTCTGCAATAAAAAAGGAATGAAGCACCAACACCTACTACAAGTTGGATGAACCTAGAAAGGGTTATGCTTAATGAAGCAAGTCACAAATGGCCACAAATTATATTACTCATCTATATGAAATGTCCAGAATAGGCAAATCTAATAGAGACAGGAAGTAGACTAGTGGCTGCCAAGGGCTGGAGTAGGGAATGAGGACTGACTACTAATAGGTACTAGGTTTCTTTGGGAGTGATGAAAATGTTCCCAATTAGATAGTGGTGAGAGGTACACAACATATAAATATACCAAAAAACACTGAAATGTACACTTTAAAATGGCTAAATCGTGAATTTTATGTTATTTTAATTCTGTCTCATTAAAACAATATATAATGACAAAATACTTATCATTATATATATGCTATATATTTTATAAAATATATTGACATCCACAAGTACTTAATACTATTAGAAGACTGACAATATGGTACCTAGCATGGGTACAATGCACAAAAGGCCTGGATTACTAAAGAAAATATTAAAAACTGAAGGGCTGAAATTAAGAATTACTCATTCCTTCTATTATCCAATTCTTAATTTATTTACTGTGTGCTTACTTGGCGCCAGAAACTATGTTAGGTGCTGTGGATACAGGGGTGAACAAGATGTGATCCTCACCTTCACGGGGCTCCTGGTCTAAAAGGGGAGCTTGACATGAAACAAATAATCACTGGCATATATATAAAACATGTATGTAACAAGGGGCATAAGGTGAAATATGGGTTCCATGACTGAATACATCAATAACAGGCAGCCCTGATTTAGATGGAGAATTGGGCAATACCTTCCTGAGGAAATTATATTTAATCTGAAACTATGAAGATGAGAGATTTAGGCAGGTGAAGAGCGGGGATAAGAGTATCCTCCGGATGGAACAGCAGTGCAGAAGTCCTGAGGCAGAAAAGAACCTGTCCCATGTGAGAAACCCACGAAGGCTAGTTGTGATCAGAGGGTGGTGAGTAAGAAGACGACTGTCACAGAATGAGGCTGAGAAGTAAACATGGGTCCGTCCAGGCAGGCCACTCTGGGGATTCTCACTCTATATCCTGGGTACAAAGGGAAGCCACCCAAGAACTTCAGCAGGGAAGTAACATGACCAATTTGTGTCATAAAAGCATCACCCAGGCTCCCTCTGTGGAGGAGGGATTGGAGAAAAGCAAAGAGGAACCAGTTAGGAGGCTGTGAGAGTAATGTCTCAGACCAGGGATGGAGGTGGAAAGGAACAAAAGGCATTTTCAAGGTCTATTTGGAGTTTTGGAGGTCATCACATATTCTATTTTACAACTCAAATTTACATGTGTGGGAAAAAAATGTCTTCCAGAAAGACCAAAGCATAAAAAGTAGAGATTACTTCACCAGGCTCCTAGACACATTAGCATCTATCCGATACTAACCCAAACCCTGCAAAACACTTCAAGTTACTTCTAAAAGCCCTGAAGGCTTTATATATAACTAAGTAACACTTGAACCCAAATTATCCCTAAGCTTCTTGCAGGGTTTTTTCTTACCAGCAAGTTTTCAGAGTGGCAGAGAAAACCAGACAGAGAAGTAGAAACAAGAAGTTCACTGTGATGCAATACAGGTAACGCTTGGTGTCCTAACTTAAACCCAAATGCAAAGTAGCTCCTCCTTGGAACTTTTTTTTTTTTTCTTATACAGGAACCATTCCAGGAGAGAAACACCCTGCTTAGTATACGCTCTGTTAAAGGCTTCTGTTACACACACACACACACACACACACACACACACACACCCCAGCAAGAAAGATGTGCAAAGCATCCAGATTATTCATGGGTATCCGTCTCCTTACACTGCACTCCAGAGACTGAAGCAGAGTACAGAGGCTGTGATGGATATCGCACAGCTTACAAAGAATAAATGAATGACTTCATTGTAATAGAAAAACAACTGTACATTATACATGCATTTCCTTTCCTCTTAAAATAAACCCCTGCCAGCCACATGGTAAATACACTTCAAACTTGAGTGTATACCCCTCACAAGCCACCTAAGACATGAAATCGTACAATATAAGACAAGCTATCTATTCAGCACCCCCCCAGAATATAATGGAAGCCCAAAACAAAGACGAATATGACCATCAAAAATTATACATTTTACAACACAAGCTCTGTAAGTAGTACGGTCCCTTTTCATTTATACTGTGAAAATTAGTACTGCACTTAAAAATGTAAAATGAAATTGTTTAAAATATCGAATCACTATGTTGGGTAACAAGAACTAACACAGTGATGTAGGGCAATTACACCTCAAAACAAATAAACTCATAGAAAGAGAGACCCAATTTGTGATTACCGGGGGGCAGGCTGGAGGAAGGTGGTCAAAAGGTACAAACTTCCAGTTAGAAGATAAGTACTAGGGATGGAATGTGTAACATGATAAATATAATTTACACTGCTGTATGTTATACATGAAAGTTAAGATAATAAATTCTAAGAGTTCCCATCACAAGAAAAAATTTTTTTCTATTTCTTTAATTTTCTTTCTAAATGATGATGAATGGTCATTAATTTATTGTGGCAATCATTTTATGATGTATGTAGTCAAATCATTATGCTGTACACCTTAAACTTATCTAGTGCTGTCTGTCGATTCTATCTCAATAAAACTGGAAGTAAGAAATAAAGATAGGGTTTCCCTGGTGGCGCAGTGGTTGAGAGTCTGCCTGCCAATGCAGGGGACACGGGTTCGAGCCCTGGTCTGGGAGGATCCCAGGTGCCGCGGGGCGGCTGGGCCCGTGAGCCACAACTGCTGAGCCTGCGCGTCTGGAGCCGGTGCTCCGCAACAGGAGAGGCCGCGATAGTGAGAGGCCCGCGCACAGCGATGATGAGTGGCCCCCGCTTGCCACAACTACAGAAAGCCCTCGCACAGAAACGAAGACCCAACACAGCCAAAAATAAATAAATAAATAAATAAATTTATATTTTAAAAAAAAGATAAATAAAAATTTTTTGTTTTAAAAATGTAAAATAAAATGATACTATTTAACCTCAAGGAATCATGTCATGTCATCATTTCTATCTTTATCGCTGTTAAGGCTTTCAGCATCTTTGAGGTAGTAATGATTTATTACAATACATCATATTTACACAACCGCCTGACAGCATCTCCAATGCTCCTGGTCCTCCTTGCGTGTTAAGACTCAGCTCTTCTAAGAAGCCTTCCCTCCCCCTTTACGGTAGAGCTGATCCTCCATCCATCGCCCTCTCTGCCCACTGTCCCTTGTACACATCTCTCTCCAGATTTACAACTGCCTCCGTTCCAGACCAGGAGCTCCCTGGTGCTCGGTGCTCCCAGGACCTAACACAGAGCTTCTCACAGGAAAGGTTCTCCAATGCTTGTGGAATGAAATGAAGGAATAAATGGACTGGATCCTCCCCCCCCAACCTCTGTAGTGTTTAATTTTTTCCACCTGCATTATCCTAAATGTTCATGACTCTCAACTCAATGAAATTTCAGACAATTAGCCATTTCCCCCCATTTCTTTCTGTTTCCTGATAGAAGATTTATGGTACAGGGTGTTTATGAAAACGGGTTTTAAGAACAAGTGAGAATATTGCTTGATGTTCAGGTTTGCACACATGGCTTTGTAGAGAATGAGTTTGAATAAGGATGAGAAAAGGCCTTTACTCCCAAAATTCATATTCCATAGGAAGAAAAGCACTCAGTGTCATGTCACCCTATCACTGCTGATATTCACATCAGACATCATTTTTATCAAGAGCCCCCTTCTTCAAGACAAAGAAAGGATGCCCCTGGCAAGGGCAGAGGGAGTTCATGAGTTAAATTCCTCATTCCAGAATAAATTATTTAGCACCACTTAAACCCTGAAAGCTCTGAGCCACCTATCTTGCGGTTTATGGCACTCTCCTCTACGTGTACAATTTCCCGATTGTGAAGCAACAATTTAATTCCATAGTGCAAAATCAATACAACTTAACTTTACCGTTGGAACTCACGTTATGTGGCAAACTAAAAGATTTTATTCTTCCACTGACATGAGACAATTGTAAAGCTGCCTTTATAAAGAGGCACTTAGGAACCATTCCAGAACTTAGGAATGAATTTTTCTTACTAGACTTACTGCACAGGAATGGCCCCATGAGATGAATACGATCCCTGGGGCCTCCTAAGTTCCAGCTTTGACTTCACTGTCAGGACCTAGATTTTGAACAGGAGATCATCCCAGAAACGCAAGGCGCTGTAGTGGTAGTAACAAGAGACAGCCAATAGGTTCCTGAAATAGGTTTTGTCACTAGTTTAGGGTTTTTATCAGGAATGTCGATCACCTTTTTTGCTCTAAATTTTATTACTAGTACAACCATGAATAGTAAGGTTTGGTACAGGGGTCAACGCTTCCAGTGTTATTTAACTGAAATGATCTGGGACCAGTCGCTTTTGTTGAGTTGGCAAGAGCTGGTGTTGTTTAAAACAGACCAGTGGACGAATCTATAAGCTGCAACCCACTGGAAAAGGCAAGAAGATGGAAGGATTGATAATATTCAGCCTACAGCGAACACTGATCATCTGCTCGGTGCAAGGTCCACTGCAGCTGATAGCCTGAGGACCAAGAAGCAGCAGGGCGAGTTGGGCGGGTCTGAACCCTTAGATTCAACAAGCTTCCCCGAGTGCATTCAACGCACCTGCACGTAACTCGTTTCCCTACACCTGTTAATTGGAAGGCTTGTTTCTCTTTCAGCTGCTCAGAGCAGCCAACAGAAAAAACAAAATTTTTAAAGCAGCAACCTAGTGCTAGACCAGAAGGGAGCGTTTATCAGCCTATCAGCAGCCCCATTACCCTACAGTTAGGGTTCCCTCCCGTCCAGCCCTCTGTCCACTGAGCATCCCCAAGGACAAGAGATTAGATTCAGCAGCAGCCAAGGCTAGGCCTGTGAGGCAGCAAGAGAAGCCCAGCCTCCCGGCGAAGCGGCAGAGGCTCCGGCGCCGCCTCCCTCGCTCGCTCGCGGTGCCAGTTCGGTCTGCGCCGGACAGGGAAGCCGGGCCTCCAGCTGGCTCAGCATCCCTCCTCTTGCTCCCGCTCTCCCTCCTCCGCCCGCGCGCGTAGCACCAACCTTGGGCGTGCGGATGTGCTCCATGGCGAGCCCGCGTCTGCAGGTCCCAGGCGGGCGAGGCCTCACGCACCTGCGCGCGTCTGCAGCGCGGCGGGAGGGACGCGGGGAGGGGGCTTCGCGCCCGGGAGCGGGCGGGCCTCGGGCTTGGCTCCGCCCTCAGGTGCGGCGGCGCCCGCGCGAGGCAGGCGTGCGGGGGCCCGGGGCGCCCGCGCGGCCCTAGCGCGCGCGTCTCTGAGCTACTGCCACCTGCACCGCCTGTCGCCGCCCCGCCCCTTGCCTGGCTGGGGTCGCGAGAGCCAGAGCCGCTCGCTTCCTCTGAAGAAGGGCAGCCAGCGTAAGACTGTGGGGTTACTGTTCCCCGAGACACAATGAGGGCCTTGCGTTGGGTGTGGCCTTTTGGAGGAGAGATGGGACTAAGCGCTGCTCCACACCTCCCATGGGCTTCCTTCCAGAGGGTCCCAGGATAGGTGGGACTTCAGGGTGGGGCAAGAAAAAGGCCGCCACAAACACTCCAGATCCAGTGTGGCCTGTTGAGCCCTGTCTGTATATTTCAGCACAGGCGGCAGAGCGTTTGGGATGAAGGTGGAAATAGCAACAGTGTTAGCGCCGTAGAAAGTGCTGGGAAGACAGGCATCTCACATCAACCTGTGACTGTACCCTTGGAAGAGACACTTTCCCTTGGCACCGTATTGGGTGCTCATTTGACATCTTCACTTAGCTCTCACTAACTGAACTGGAAGATATAGATAACAAAGCATCCATTATAAAGCATCATTCTTCCATTTATGATATTAAGAGTAGTTGTTGCCACTGTTAGTATTAAGCCATTTGGAAAAGCCAAAGGGAAGAAATGCGCGCCACCCACCCCCGCCTTTTTTTCTTGCAAACCTGTGTGTAAAGGTTTACCATAATTAATTATTTCATAAAACTGTTCATAGTTCTTAGAATAATATCTATCCAATTTTTTCCTAGCTCTTACTCATCTCTCTTTTACCTGGATTGTAAATTCTTTGTCTATAAGACATTGGTTTTTTTTATCTCTTTTTGTCCAGTGTATGGTAGGCACATTGCAACCTTCCAAATAAATGTTTACTTAATCAATACAGTATTGCATTTTTTTTAATTTCCATGTCCCCTTCACATATCTTTTATCATTTCATCCTCCTTCCACTCTGGGAGGCAATTAGGACAAGTTCAGTAAACTGATGTTTGCATGTGGCAAAATTGACCCAGAGTATAATTTCTTGTTACTAAAAAACACCAGGAATAGCGTCAGGAGCACTCTGGTTCCAATTCAGCCTCTGACCTCATTCCACTTATTAGGATAAGTTAACATAGAATAAGCTAGAAATAAAATAACAATAGGGAAAGAAATCTCTGTAAGTAAACATTTGGGTTTGATCTAACAGTTCTCTGAGGAATCCTCCTGGACTTGACCCCCAGCCCCGATCGCTATCCAGCTTATTAGATCACAAGCTGTGTTGACCCCAGACAGCCACTCTGCTCTTTCTCACTTTCTCTGCACTGCCTCATGCCCCCATGTTTCACTGCTTCTCTGAACCACCACCCAGTGGGGCAGAAGAGATTGAACAAAGCAGCAAGAGTTGGAGGGCAGTGGAGTGAGAGGAGCTAGAATACATCATTGAAATGGCTGACTATGTTGATCCTAAGTAGGGCAGAAAGTGAAACCAGGCATTCATTTAGTTAAGAAACACTGGTATTAATTTACTGATGGTCATGCACAAGGTATCATGGCAGATACTGGGAAACTGAAGGGAGACCCAGAGGAGGAGGATACCAAGTTCCATAACAGTGATATGGATAACACCAAGGAAGTGAAAAGTAGACCAGTAAGATGGCAACAGAGCATGTGGAAATGCCAAAAGTAGCCTCAAGGAGATTGACCTACTTTCTACATTTTCCATGTTAATTATATGGGAAATAATAGGTGAACTCCGGATAATATACTTAATTCCTAAAGTTTGCTACTGTTGCATTTGTTATGAGCCATGGGTCATTTGGATAAATGTTGCACCTCTGAGTGTTCACAGAGCAGAAATCTCTCCATCTGGCCCCAGAACCAAGAAGTAGGAAGGGTAGAAAAAATGTATTCTTCTAACACTACATAATTTGCAGAGGGATCCACATCCAGATTTATACTACATCAGTTTACTTTTTACACTACAGATGCACTTTGCCCAGTAGGTTGGGAAATGGCTATTATTTTTTAAGCTAGCATTTGTGAATCCTGAATGGAAAATTCAACAAAACTATTTTCGCCATCAAGCAAAATATCAGACAATAGGGTTAAGACCTAGTTACCTGCATATTCATCAAACTACTTCTTCCCTTGACAACACACAATATAGTTGTCCTCATTTTATCTTTAGTGCTCATGTTTCAGTGCTTTTCTACCTCTGTGAAAATGGTAGATACTTAATTCTCCTTTCCTTCACGGGCACACAGGAGACTATGCTTCCCCACTCTATTACTGTTGGATGGGACCATGGACCAGGGCTGTGGAAAGTGACCTGTGTCACTTTGAAGCCAAAGTTCTGCAAAACCTGTGTGGCCCTCCAGCTTTCTCTTCCCTTGTCTTGTTATTTGGAGATCTTATCTTGAAATTATAGAGAAAATAATGATGATAAGTTCACTCTGAGTATATAATGTGACTGTGGCCACAAACTATTCAGCATTAGATTGACATGAAGAGAAAAATAAGCTGTTTCTCCAAGTCATTACTTGGAAGGGAGCTGCTCTGAAGTGTCACAGCAGATTCTTTTGAGTGAAAAGAACAGCTTTTTGTAGTGCTGGTCGTTGCATGAAGCCACTGAGATTTAGAGGTTAAGTTTTGTACCTACCCTCGCCTATCCTGACATTCTAGAGAAGGGACTCTGAGAGTCAAAATAATATACCTTCTGTGTCTCTGATCTTTTTTCAAGGGGGTTGATAATGTCATTAAAGAGATCTGATGACACATGTCATCTGCCAAGACCTCAACTTTATTGTGCATTTCCAAACTTCTTCTGCAGAACCTCTCCTTAAGAAATTTGTATCACACGGATAGTCTAGTTGCAAATAATATTACTATAGGAATTTTTAAATCCAAACTTGATATTCACTGGAAACTTCCCCAAATGCTGTGATCTTCAGTGGCGTGAGGAGAGTTGGATGCTTATCAAACACTTGCAAGACTTTTTCCAGAATTCTTACATTTCTCCTGAGGCAACTAAAACTTCTGATTTGGAGTGAAGCCAAGAACTCTTTCCTCAGGAGGGTAGTATTGCTAATGATTACAAACTCAGTAAAATCCTATTCAGCACTACCAAGCCTCAGCGGTCCATGAGGATATGAGTGGAGGAGGGCACCCATCTCTATACAAGCTGAGCCTCAGCTAGAAGCAGGCTAGATACCCAACAGGATAGGGTTAGAGCTGCATTTGGGGTTCTGCCTAGAAAAAAATAACATCCTCACCTCCAGGATTTTTCTAAAGCCAATGATGCCAAATACCAGTGTCTTCTTTGGCCTTGCCCTGTGCCAGGCATAGAGATGAAGCACCCTGTGGACTGCAGGCAGCTCTGCCCTTTTTCTAGAAACCAAAGGGGACACTCTGGACCAGCATAAAAGGAGCTCTTACTCTATGAACAGGCAAGGTTTTAAAATAGACTCGCATATTTTGTTCTCCCTCCAGGAAGGCACATCACTCAGACACAAGTCTGTATCCTCAGAGCACTTACTGTTTATTCCCTTCCCACTGCTGTCCCTTCAACCATCATTTTGATGCAGACAATTCCCATGTCAATATTTCCGATCCTAAATTCTCTCCGTACCTCACATATTATATTTCCATCCACCTGTTGAGTACCTCCACATGGATGTCCCATCAATGTCACCAACTAGGTATGACAGACAGGCCTATATTCAAGTCACAGCTCCAGCATGTGCTAGCTGTGTGACCTTGAACAAGTTTTTGACCCCTCTCAGCCTCAGGTTTCTTACCTGTAAAATGGAGATAACGATAATATCTCTATTACTTTCTTTTTCTCAAGCTGAGGAGTAGATATCTATATATATATGGATGTTTATTACATTATTTCCTGTTTATTTGTATATGCCTGAGGTAGTCCAAAATAAAAAATAAAATTGATAGCAGAAAATGGGGCATAATTACACCTCCTTCTTAGGATGGATGTGACGATTCAGTGAGATCAAGCATATATTCTGTGACTAATATTTATTGAGTGTTCTCTGTGAGCCAAGCACCGAGGATAAAGTGTGAACCAAAGCAAACACAGTCCTGCCCTCAAGGTGCTTCTGTCTAATAATATCAGCTCCTATTATTATTATCATTACCTTCTACCTGATACCAAACCTCCTCTTGAAGTCATTACTTCTTTTGTTAATCTCAATCGCTCAAGTTCAGAACCTTTGAGTTTGTTCTGGCTGATGTCCCTCACTGGCCCCCATACCCAGACAGATGAGGATTCCTCATCCACAACTTTTCCTCAGCTGACCCTTCCCCTTCCTTTCCCACTGCCATTGCTCTAAGATCCTCATTTCTTCTTCCCGGCTGGAATATTAGCCTCTGCTGCCAGATCAGTCTTCATGAAAAGCAACTCTAATCATCGCTCTCCATCTTAAAAACTTTCAGGTGGTTTACAATTGCCTTTTAATTAAGTACCATCTCCTGATTCTGTCATTTAAGGCCCAGTCACATCCTACCTTTCTCTTTCTCGTTTACAAACTCAGCAAAGTTAAGTCACTGGCACTTAGTAGGTGCTCAATAAATATTTTTTGAATGTATCACTTAGTCAACCAATCACTTTCTATATCCTGCATTTACTTACCTTTATGTCTTTGTTCATACTATTCTTGTGTATCAAATCCCCTAGGTTCATTTCAAGATTCACTTCAACATTCCCTCCAAATGCAGTTCTTCCAAAATAACTCTTGTCTGTTCATTCCAATAAGCAGAGATCGTCATAAGCAGTTTATTTTCATCTGGAAGTGTAATTTTATGCATCTCTGTCACAACTTGTCCACAGGGGACCTTAATCAGTCCCCTGTTCCAAGAACCACGCTGGGTCACTACACTGACAATGTCACGCTGGTCGGATGGAATGAACAGAAAGTTGCAGGGGTCCAAGATGCCCAAGAAAAGCACACATGTGTCAGAGGATAGGAGATACCTTCTGGGGAAATTCAGGGTCCTGCCATCTCAGTGAAGTTTCTAGGCATCCGCAGTGGTGAAATAGCTTCTCCAGCATGAAAGGCAAGTTGCTTTGCTTTGCAGCCCTCTAGCCTATTACTGAGTTGGCCGTCAGGCCCACCAGCTCTGAGTGGGGCCTTGGGTAAGAAAAGGGTCTCTAGCTGATTTGAGTTGTGGTGGAAACAGATCTATGACAGTGGCTTTTTGACCCCAGCAGATCCAAATATGAGGAGGTGATAAACATTAAATGAGGTCATAAGGGTGGGGCTCTAGTCCAATAGAACTGGTGCCATTTTAAGAAGAGGAAGCGATCTCTCTCTCTCTCTCACTCTCTCTCTCTCTCTCTCTCTCTCCCTCTCTATCATATGAGGATACAGCAAGAAGGCAGTCATCTGCAAGTCAGGAAAGAGAGCTCTCACCAAAAACTGAACCTTGGGGGACCTTGATCTTGGACTTCCCAGCCTCCAGAACTATGAAAAATAAATTTCTGTTGTTCAAGCCACTCAGTCTGTGGTATTTTGTTATGGCAACTCAAGCTGATGAATACAAATACCTAGAGTGGTTTGCACTGATCCCAACTTGATACAGATATTTAGAACAACATAATTTATGAAATGTAAATATTTCAGGCTTCAGAAACTTAGGAATATAAAGGCAATCACATGAACATTAATACCTAAAATCTCAACAGCCCTAAGCCTCCATCTTCATTATATAGAGTCCTCTTCTTCCTAATACTTCCAGAGGAACCAATGTGTATACACAGCCAGTCCTGGTGGCCCCCTGCTGCATTGCTAGCCAGGGCAGGATCCTGCTGCAGCAGACACAGTGAGAGGCAAAATATGCTGCTGCTCTTCACCTGCTGGAAATCTGCTGTTCTCGATGCCAGGGAAGCTGAAATGCTGCCTCTATCTTCTGATTCAAAAATCAAACTTGCACTCAGTTTGGAGGATTTCTCACATCAGAGATGTTCAGTATCCCAGAGTATGAGAGTTTTTTCCTTTCCCCACCATTGTTCCACTCTGGGTCTTTGACAGCTTCATTCAGTGCCAATACTCAGCTGAGACTTCGTCCTATTGTGGTCCGTCGCTGCCACTGTCAACACTGCTACTCTGTGGTCATCGACACCTACACTGCTGCAAACAGGCTCTTCTCAAAGTTTGTGAGATTGTGAAGCCGCCGTCACGCTCCAGCGCGGGACATCTGCCCACGGCAGATATTCTTGTGAAATGAAAGGTAAGACCTTCTCATGAAGCTCATTTAGGGTTTGTCCAAAGCAGAGCTCCCGGGTTGCCAAGTGTCAGAGTTCACAATCTGTCAATACGTGGACATTGCCGTTGTCCACCAGGCGCAGAAACGGAATGTTGCTGAGATCAGTCAGAACCTTGGACGCAGAACCACCACACTCCCTTTCCGACATCAAGCCCTGATGCTAGGACGTACCTTTCATTTTGATCCCATTTTCAGTCGTGATGAATTTCTCTCTCTTTGGATGGAGTTAGGTTTTGTGGGGCAGGTTGATATCATCACAGGCTCCCTAATTCGTCAGATTTTCGCAAATATCTGTGCAGCATTCAAGTTTTCGTAAGTTCAGGATGTTCTTCAGCTCCCATGAAAATAACAGTATTCCAACGGACCCCTGGGGGACAGGATTCTGCCTAATCCAACAATCTGGAAGCATCTGAGCCCTAGCTGCAGTTCACCCAAGACTCCCTGTCACGCTTTGGTTGGTGAAACATTAGAAGCAATAAATATCAAAAATAAATAGAATTTTGGACTTCCTGGTGGCTCAGTGGTTAAGAATCCACCTGCCAGTGCAGGAGGCACGGGTTCGAGCCCTGGCCTGGGAAGATCCCACGTGCCACGGAGCAACTAAGCCAGCGCACCACACTACTGAGCCCCTGTGCCACAACTACTGAAGCCCGTGCCCCTAGAGCCCGTGGTCCGCAACAAGAGAAGCCACCGCAATGAGAAGCCCGCGCACCGCAACGAAGAGTAGCCCCCGCTCGCTGCAACTAGAGAATGCCTGCGCGCAGCAATGAAGACCCAACGCAGCCAAAAATAAATAAATAAATAAATTAATTAATTAACTTTTAAAATAAATAGAATTTTAAAATAAAATGTGGTGTGGCTGTATATGAAATACTGTATGAGCTTGAAAGTTTTTTTCCCAAAGGATACTTAATGACATAGAAAGATGCTCATAACAAAATTTTAAGCCAAAAAGCCAGATACTAACCTGTATATACAGTGTGATCTGAGTTGTGTTTCAAAATGTGTGTGTGTGTGTATGTGAAAGTAAAGAGAGAAAAAATAGAAGAAAAAGACACAGGCATAACAATTACATCTGGGTGTAGATTTGTGGGTGATTATAATTTTGTTTTTTTTATATTTTACAAATATTTACATTGAACATTTTAATAATTACAAAGAATGCGTACTTTAAAAAGGTAATTTCAAATAGAAACAAGTAATAATCAGTAATCACATCATAGTGTCAAGAGTCAAAGCAAATATTTTTGTGGAGAAAACATTTATTTTGTTTTTTTTTAAAAACTACTGAAGAGTTGAGAGAATTTTAAGTGTATACTTCCTAAAATTTCAGGTCAAAAATACTCCTTCTGAAAAGTAATCATTTTTCAAGGATAAAATCCAGCTTATTTTCCATAAGGAAATAATAAAAATAATATCCCAAGTGTGTAACAATAGCTGGAAAAAGAAAAAAGGAGGGCGCTCCCTCCTGAGTTATAAGGATTTTGGCAATGCTGTTTTTACAACCAAAAAAAAAACAGAAACCCCAAAGATTTTTGTATGAAGTACAATCAGGCTTGGAGGAATGTTCTGTGCTTCAAAGACAATGTTCTATAAAAATTTACTTAACTGACTTTAACTTTTAGTAAAAAATCTGAGATGTATCTTTGGTGTTTGGGTCATATGTAATTAATAAAACCTTATCTTAATCCCCTTCTTTTTAAAATTTAGATGCAGATGCTAAGTATTGGCAAAATACATATGAACATAGATCTCATAGCCAGGACAATTTGAGACTCTTAATAAACAGATGTAAAAGTTGTTCTTGGGTTACATTAGGGTTTCTTGTGGAGATAATGAGTAATTTTGAATGCTGGCTCTGCAAGGGAATTTTTCCATCTCTTCTTTGGCAGAGAGAATATTTTTGTAAACAAAATCAGTGAACAAGATTTGTGCAAGATGGTGAACTAAACAAGGATTTGATCTGGCTCTAACTTGCTGAGAACCACCTATGTTTGCATTTGGATTTGGCAGACGTGATTGACTGTCTTGCCACGACAAAGACAAGCCTAAAGAGTTTGAACACGGCACAAGATAGGGAACCCCATCATCTGCAGGTAGAATAGATCACATTTATTTTCAGTGTTTTGTTCCTGATCATTTGGTCGTTTTTCAGGGAGTCTGCATGAATAATCGCCAACTTAGGAATGAATTATAGTCCAAAAGTCGCATTGTAAGAAGGTTGTTTGGTTCTCAGATTTCACAAACGATGACTATGTTTCTGGGCCATTCCTCAGAAGGGTCTGCAAACAATGGTACTAGTCATCCTGCTACTTACACTGTACTGAATTCCCACGTATGACTTTACATCAAAACGCATAAGGAACATTGCATTTTAGAAATAGACCTCCTCCCTCCACCTTAGAAGCAGGAGGGTACACAGGGGACACTTCCACAAGCCCCAGAGCAGCCTTAAGTGATGGGGTGCCAATGGAAGTGACTTCTCTTGAAGACCAATATCTCAACTCTTTCCTCTCTACATTATTAGGTTAAAGAGCACCTGGAAGTCATAAAGCTCTTTAGGTTCTGTGGTCTTTGCAGACTATGAAACAGTATTCCACCAGGATAGATAGAGGATTACATATATATAACTGTATGTCTGACTATTTTTGCAGTCATATATAGAATATCTCAACCACGATAATGTGTCAATAAAAGATCTGCTTTGTAGGATGCTCCCAAATTTTATGGTCATGTTTGTTAACAATTTGTTCATTCATTTTGGTCTTGGAAATAGCAAACACAAAAGATTTTAAGAACATTTATAGGAGAAAAAATTTCAAGAGATAATTCCTTTTCCTGAAAATTGAGAAAGATTGATCTTATTCTATTTTAACTGATGGTATCCTGGTCCAACTTTTGAAAGCACTGTTTAAACTCTAAAAGTCTGAATTAAAGAACAAAGGAGAGTTGAGAGAGATAGGGACTGACTCAACAATGATTTCCCATGACCTTATATTAATGACCACCTTTGTATGCCCAGGATCCCTGAAAACCAAAGCAGGACACAGACTCACAATTGACTAAACAATAGAGCTTCCCTGACTAGAAAGTTTTAAAAATCACAAAATTCCCTAATTGTGGTATAAATGGATATCATTCGTCTCTTTTCAGGATACATAACGCATACGCTAAACACCAAAAAGCTGGACAAGTACATAGAGACTAAAAAAAATTTTTAAGTAATTCTTATCTCAATTCTAGTTTGCTAGAGTTACTTGAAGTGGCATCAACATGGAACAAAAGCAATTTCTTTTATTCTTAGGAAGAGAAGCGTACTAGGAAAAAAATCGCATAGGATTGAGCAAGAGAATGTGACGATGCTTGTTGACTCTACTGAAGTATTTATTGAGTGAAAACTGAACACCTGACTCCTTTGTGCTTTGAAGGAGGAAACAGCTGGCAGAAGCTCTGGGAACTTCCCTAGGCCTTCGGATCTCTGGAGTGTCTCCAATCTAATTTCCAATCTTTAATTTTAAAGATTTTCCATTTCTACCATTAGTGCCCTTCAACTGTCAGTCCTGAGCTTCAACAACCTATTTCTAGCATTTTGTACATTTTGTTTCTTTACATTTTCACTCACTATTTAATACATACTTGATAGGCTTAACTTCAAAAGTCCGTGTTTCTAACTCAAGCTAAACACCTGACCATGACTAGTTATTTACATCTGCTGCAATTGTCATATCACTAGTATCATTTTTCTATCACTAATTATTTAAAATAATGGCAAAATGTATTAAATATTCAAATAATTGTACAAACTCTCCTGGACAAACCAAGAAAACAACATAGTTTAAAATACTATGCCGACTGGCAAGCAGGGTCAGCATGAGACACCTTTAAGTGTGTGTTCATCACTCAATAAGGAAAAGTTTACAGTCTGAAACTTGGGGTCATCATTATGGAATATACAAAAGTACAGGTTGTTTAAAGTCATGTAGGTTATTTTTAAGTCAAGGTATTCTCTTTACTCCTTCACCTCATCCTTTAAGTAACAAAGTATAATTCTATTTTCTGAAAAAAATTTAATGTCAAACTTTTCATTCGAATACTACGGAGAGTGAATAATACCTCAATATAAATTTATCTCTATAAATAGAAGATAGAAAAATATACGTACACACACACACACACACACACACGCACACACGTGTTCTCTGCACCAAGAGGGCTCACTTCCAATTGTAGAGAAGTGCATTTGGTGCCACTGAGATTATTAATACTTTCCTCAAATTGTTTCTCCTACAACATAATGGGAGGCACTACCCAAGAAAATCACTTCATTTTAATCTTTTTGAGCTTAAAATAGAAAGAATTTTCAGTTAGCATAGGAAACTCTAAAACCAATTATACGCACCGCTAGTGTTTTGTATTGTTTGATTATTTTTGCTTAATTTGGTTTTGCTTTCTTTTTTTTTTTTTAATTTTATTTATTTATGGCTGTGTTGGGTCTTCGTTTCTGTGCGAGGGCTTTCTCTAGTTGTGGCAAGCGGGGGCCACTCTTCATCGCGGTGCGCAGGCCTCTCACTATTGCGGCCTCTCTTGTTGCGGAGCACAGGCTCCAGACACGCAGGCTCAGTAATTGTGGCTCACGGGCCCAGCTGCTCCGCGGCATGTGGGATCTTCCCAGACCAGGGCTTGAACCCGTGTCCTCTGCATTGGCAGGCGGATTCTCAACCACTGCGCCACCAGGGAAGCCCTGGTTTTGCTTTCTTTTACCTTATCGAGAGGCATGATAATGGGGTGCTTAAGAGCATGGGCCTCTAGGGCCAGCCCGCCTGGGCTTGAATTCAGGCTCTCCACTTACCAGGGGAATAAGCACTTCCTATGCTTAACCTCTCTGTGCCTCAGTTTCCTCACCTGTAAAATGGGAATTAATGACTGGGTTGTTGTGAGGAATCAGGGAGTAGTGAATTCAAAGCAATTGGAACAGTGCCTCTCACCTGTAAGCCCTCGGAAACCCCTCTTCTTGGGCCCAGCTCCTCATCCACTTCATTTCTCTTTCTTAACTCAAAATAGGCAGAAAGGAAAACACAGCATTTCTCACTAATGGGCACTATAGGGGTATTTGGAGTGGGACAATTAATTCATGATGCAAGACTGACCCACAGAGCGTTTGTTGTCCTTGATCTCTGGGCACCAAATGCCCGCGGAACGCCCAGTCATTGTGACATCCAAACACGGTGCCCCTCCCCAGCAATATTTACAAATGCCCCCTCGTTCCAAATGCCCACCTGGGTTAAGAACCACAGTAGATACCACTTACTTTCACAGATGTCAGCTGAAGTTTAAGGGGAAAATATGGAAAGGATGGTAGATGAAACTGACAACAGTAACATTAACAACTACAGT
This sequence comes from Eschrichtius robustus, assembly GCF_028021215.1. Lineage (NCBI taxonomy): Eukaryota > Metazoa > Chordata > Mammalia > Artiodactyla > Eschrichtiidae > Eschrichtius > Eschrichtius robustus. The sequence continues at coordinate 18,019,524 of NC_090844.1, read as the reverse complement.
TTGTTGAGTCCTTACTATGTGCTAAAGCTTATAACAGATCCATAAGGAGAGGAAGGAATGAGGACTTAAACATTAAATAACTAATCTGGATCACAGACGTGTCAAGGTGGTATCAGAATTTGAATTCATGGTTCTCTTACCCCATATCTTGTGCTCTTGTTCAACAGCTGGATAGCTTACTGCTTTAAGACAACTAAGTCAGCTGACCCTCAGAGAGCACCACCAGTTTGACCAAGACCAGATTTTATGCAACGTTAATGCACTCATGTTTATGTCTATACGGTAGACCTTGAACAGAGATGGTTTTGCTCATCTTGAGCCCTGGACTCTTGACTTTAATGATCAGGTAGAGTTCAAACAGTTTGTAGACAGATATAGATAACAATACCTGTAAGAATTCCTATGAAATCCACAAAAAGTGTGTCAAGACTAATTGAATTCTCAGTCTGTAAAGTAAAAAGAATATAAGCCAGAAGTCTCTGGGTCTTTCTAGCCTGTGGATATGACTTCCATGGGCTCCCCGTCTCCATTTGCCCAGACAGAAATTCCTGTCTCCAGAAATGTTACCCTCAGGCATGTCTAGACATTCCTAGAGGCTTACTGGATACACCCAGGAACACCTGTTCTCCTCAAGCTCCACTCCGGCTTCTGTCTTATGAAAACCCCACCTGGGGGATACCTCCTCATCACCACTGCTACCGTCAATGAGAAGGTTAACATCATGCCAAGGGAGTTGTTTCCTGGCACTTCCAGGCTGACCATTTTGAAGGGCAGGAACCATGCTGGGTTTCTCACACAGGTGGGCAGGATGCTTCTCTCCCCAGCTCTGGGTCACATTTTTCTGAATTGCAAAGCAGCTCTGTTTGAGTCCAGAGTCCACAGAATTTCTCATGAACTCCTTTAGTTAGTGGCTCACCCATCTTTCCACTGGTGCTCAAACCTGTCTGATGAAACAATGTGTCAGTCAATATTTCCACTGTCCTTGCCTCTAAAGAAAACAAAAGCAAATCCCCTTATTTTGGTGGTTAACTTTATGTGTCAGCTTGACCAGGCTAAGTTGCCCAGTTGTGAGGTCAAACACGAGCCTACTTGTTGCTGTGAAGGCAATTTTTTTTTTTAGCTGTGGTTAACAGTAGACTTTGAGTAAAGCAGATTACTCTCTGTAATGTGGGTGGGTCCATCCAATTAATTGAAAACCTTCAGAGGAAAGACTGAGGTCCCTAAAGAGGAAGGAATTCTGCCTCCAGGCTGTCTTTGAACTCAAGACTACAACGACTCCTGCTGGAATTTACAGCCTGCTGGCCTGCCCTGCAGATTTTGGACTTCTAGCCCCCATGATCACATGAGCCAATTCCTCAAAATAAATCAATCCATATCTAGATCTAAAAATAGAGAGAAGATAGATATAGATATGAAATAGATACATAGAATACATATAGGATAATATAATGCCCTAACAGGATAATAGGATAGAGGATAATAGAATATATATATAGGATATTAGGATGATAAAATAAATATATAATTATAGATATCTATAGCCTATGATGTCTTCTATATATTTTCTGTATATATCTCCTATTGATTCTGTTTCTCTGAAGAACCATGACTAATACACTTACCAGCTTACAGACAACCCAAAAGTACTTGATCATAGCAACTTAAACAGATGCTCAGAGAGAGACAGCACCTGCTTGCAAGGTCAGCAAACCAGCATTGATTGATGACCATGCTAAGTCCCTCTGGAGCACTATTTTATGTAGTAGGTAATGATTCGTAGGAGATACAAGGTGGGTTAGGGTATCAGTCTCGGTTTCTCTCACGTAGGACTCTAAACAAGCTAAGGGGATACCCACTGCTCTGACCTTGCACCTGTTGTTCTTTCCCCACCCAACTGGCACAGGGGTATCTGCTTCTTCAAGAACATTCCTACCACCACGATTTCTAATTCCACCGCAACTGTAATTAGCTAACCTTTACTGACTGTTTCCTCTTTCACCCAGATGTCAGCTGGGATATACTCACTCTCTGAGATGAAATTAGCTTGAACCCACAGTCCAAGCCCCATGAAAGTCCACATTTCTGCAGAGTTTTACACGAGGAGGAAAGTCAACACAGGTTCTAGGATCCTGTTGCCTCTCTTCCATGGTTTGTCATCTTAGACTTACAACTCAGTTTTTCCTGTATTTCTACATAAAACAACTCAAACCAAATATTTGAGAATATGTAGATAATACTGAGGATATATATTTTTTTAATTTTTAGGATTGCTTATGTCACATCACCCAGCACAGTACTACCAATTTGAAAACACCTATTAGTGTAGTGAATATTATTTGAAATATGAATTGAAGTTCCCTTTCCTCACATTTCCTTTTACCATTATCTTTCTTCCGACTACTCAAGCAGCTATAATATCTTTCACGTGCTCTTAAGAGGAGGTCGGATAAAAGCTAGACCCCAAAAGCCCTTGAGTAGTAGAGAGTTGAGCTGACAGCCACAATACCTGGGGGAAAAAAAATGTTTTCTCAATTCCAAAAACTCAGCTTTAATTATTAAGATCCAAAGCCTGAGGGACGAAGACATAAAGTTTACCCTCAAACAATATATGGGGAGGAGAAAGATGAAGAGTCCATATTCAGCCACACAAGAAGAGGATGAAAGACTTTTCTTGTCGAGGGAAAGAACTTCAAAGGGGAGAGAAGATCAGGAGTGTGAGTTTGTGAGTATTTGGTGCTCCTGGACCCTGGCCTCGCTCCCTGCCTAGGTTGAGTCCAGGTGGAGAAGACAACTGGAAATCCAAGATGGGTTTAGAGAACCCAAGGCAGGAGAGGACTAGATCTTCCCTCTCAAAGCATAATATGGGAAGTCTGCGAGTCTCTTAGAGAAACGGGCACCAGCAAAATCTGAAAAATGTCCAGACAGCTGGCCCAAGGGCAGCCTCAGGGGGCCGCCAGGGTGATATGGGGACAGCAACACAAATTTACTGTGGCCCCTGAAAGGGGGGTGGGAATGACACTCAGGCCAGGGGACGTGAAGGAATCTGGGATCTACGCCCCAGTGAGCAGGACCCAGAGTGGCCTGCGTTGAACAGATCATCAGGAGGGTTATTGGGAGGACAGTGGTCACTTCAGCACAAGCAGCAGGACATGCATCCAGAGGCTAGTGGGAGAAGGTGCAGCTCAGAGGCTGCCAGAGATGGATACGGGATGACTGAAGACCAGGCATCCTCTTCCCCTGACCTGGATGATGGTTAAAGTCACTTCATTCTGGAACTTAGGTTACCTCCTGGGCAGAAAGGAGGAAAGAGTTGAGGAAGAATAGGAAATGATTGAAGTGATAGCCATAATCTATGGAGTTTCAACCCTAAGTATCTGAGCTAACACTGAATCAGAAGATTATTTTGTCACTACCCATTAAAAAGGGGACTCAAAATTTAGTTCAATTATAGAGAAATGAAGAAAGTTCCAATTTTGCATATCTGTGCAATATATGAGGAAGGTGTGTACAATTTTTACTCAAAAATCAGGCATTCCTGCTGTTAAAGTGCCATGGCATTCACTCTGGGGTTTCTCACTGGCCCTTCACCCAGCCTTTCTTCTTCCTTCTGGATTTCTCTACTCACATTCACTTCTCTGCTCCTTTCCACCCAGTTTGCCTTGGGAACTCCAAGTTCTGCTTCCACAATGTGCAGAGCAAGTCAACACCAGCTCCTAATCTCATCACACACAAACCAGTTAAGTCTCAGGTAACATGAAGCATCTTTCCATGGAGCAAAATCCGTCCCTAGAAGTCACTTAGGTTATGAATGGCATCTTTCTCCTTTTACAACTATGTACCAGTAACGAGCTAGTTGCCTTATGTATGTCACCTAACGATAACACAAGAAAACTGAAGGAGGCTCAGAAAGAAAATAGAAGGAAACATAGGTCAGAAATTGTACGGGCAATATTTGCACCCTGCTTCCCTGTTCTGAAATCCTGCCATTGTATTGCCAATATTCCTAGTCTTTGCTTAAGAAGTTGTTTAACTTCCTTGAGGATGAAGTCTTGATCACGCCATTTCTTCCAAAGGCTTGGATCCCTTCCAGCCTGCTCCACCTGATTTACTGGTTAATGAAACGACAGATGGGCTCTGTGTCTCCAGCCAGAGAGCTCATTATCTGCCTTCTCACTTTGGCAACTTACTCAGTGGTACAATCAACCTCACTGCCTTTGAGGCCTGAGGGAATCTTTGAATTCCCCTCTGATGGGAACAGTCATTTCCTGCTCTGAGTTTCAACTGAAATTTGATCAGGAACATTTCCTGTGCATCTCTCTGGGAGCAGTAGCTGATGGGTGGTATTATTGTTTAATTCTTTCATGTCCCCCTCTGTGGACTACCAGGGTCACCCGGAGCAGTGTTCCTGCAACCTCCTCTGAGGGAAATGACTCCAAAAGGGAGTTGATTTATGCTAGTTCCCAACCGATGTTCTCTCAAAATAGAGGGGGGAAAAGAGAGTTGTGTAAATGGATGGAACCACACAAAACACTTCACCCTCCATTGAAAAATAATGTGTTTGGAAATGCCTAACCGCTCATGAAAAGTAGACACTTCAAATATTTTCTCATTTCTAAAAAGACTAAAGAATAGAACACATTGCATTTAACCTTGGTAATCCAATTATCATTACAAATTTTATCTATTTCAAGATCATTTCACTCTGAAAATTAACAATTTTTGAGAGTTTTTGAAAACAATCATAGTTAGAAAAGTAATCTTTCATAAGTTAATAAACTGTGCTATGATAACTAGGCAGTCAAGTAGATTAAACTCAAATCCAACTTGATTTCTCTGTTTTAAAAACCCTATTTATCAACTATACTCGAATAGAAAATAAAAATTAAATTAAAAATAAGCAAAAAAATAAAAACCCTATTTTCCCCAGGTAGGCAAGTTTTTTTAACAATCAAAAATCAATGTAACTTACCATATTATTAGAAAAAAACTCATATAATCATCTCAATAGATACAGAAAAGTCATCTGACAAAAACCAACATCCATTCCTGATTTTAAAAAAACAAAACTCTCAGCAAACTGGAAATGGAAGGGAACTTCCTCCATTTGACAAAGGGCATCTACAAAAAACTACAGCTAATGTCATACTTGATGATGAAAGACTGAAAGCTTTCTCCCTAAGATCAGAAGCAAGTCAAGGATGTTCACTCTCACCACTGTTGCCCACCATTGTACTAGAGATTCTAGCCAGTGCAATAAGGCAAGGAGAAGAATTCAAAGATGCCCAGATTGAAAAGGAAGAAGTTAACTTCTTTATTTGCAACCAACATGATTTTATACACAGAAAATCCTATGGAAGCTACACAAAACTATAAGAACTAACAAGTAAGCTTAGCAATGATGCTAAGGGTACTTAGTACAAATATCCTTAGCAAGGATAGAAGATCAATACAAAACTCAATTGTATTTCTACATGCTGGCAACCAATAATTGGAAATTTAAAATAATACCATTTACAATAACATTTAAAATGTTAAATAGGGATAAATCTAACCAAAAAAATGTGCAACCCCTGTACACTGTGAACTATAAACATTGCCAAAGGAAATTAAAGAAGACCTAGATAAATGGAGGGTTATACTGTCTTCATGGATTGGAGGACTTGATATTATTATAATGTTTCTCCCCAAATGTATTTATAGATTCAGAGCAATCCCAGTCAAAATTCTAGCAGGATGTTTTTGTATAATTCACAAACTGCTTTTACAATTCACATGGAAATGCAAAGGATCTAGAGCAGCCAAAACAATTTTAAAAAATAAGAACCAGTTTGGAGGATTTGTAGTATTTAACTTCAAAATTGTAAAACTACAAGTAATCAAGACAATGTAGTATCAGTTTAAGAATAGACAAATAGAGTAAACAAAATACAGGGTCCAGAAATAGACCCACACATATATAGTCAGTTGATTTTCAACAAAAGAACAAAAGCAATTCAGTGGCAAAAGGATAATCGTCAATAATCGGTGCTAGAAAAATTGGATGTCCACATGCAAAAATAAACTGTGATTCATATTTCACATCATTCACCTCAAAATGGATCATAGATTTAAATGCAAAACCATTAAAAAAAACATAAATTGGACTTTATCAAAAATCAAGAAACTTCTGCTCATTGAAAGACATCTCAAGAGAGTGAAAAGACAAGCCACTGACTGGAAGAAAATATTTACAAATCACATATCTGTTAAAGGATTTGTATCTAGGACGTCTATATAAGATACTCTCAAAACTCAGTACTATGAGAACAAACCAAGCAATTTTTTTAAATGGGCAGACAAGACATGGAAACAACCTAAATGTCCATTCACAAATGAATAGGTAAAGGAAATGTGGTACATAGACACAGTAGAATATTACTCATCTATAATAAAGAAGGAAATCCTGCCATTTGAGACAACATAGATGGACCTTGAGGGCATTATAGTAAGTGAAATAAGTCAGACAGAAAAAGACAAATACTGTATGATCTCACTTCTTTGTGAAATCAAAAACATCAAACTCATAGAAACAAAGAGTAGTTGCCAGGAGCTGAAGGGTGGAGAAATGGGGAGATGTTAGTCAAACGGCACATACTTCTGGTTATAAGACGAGCAAGTTCTGTGTGTCTAAGTTACAGCTTGGTAGCTATAGCTAACAGCACTGTATTGCATACTTGAAAGTTGCTGTGAGAGGAGAGCTTTAATATTCTCACTGTGACAACAAGATGGTAATTATGTGAGGTAAGGAATATGTTAACTATCCTTATAATGGTAAGCATTTCACAATATAGGCATGGAGCGAATCATCACATTGAACACCTTAAACTAACACAATGTTACATGTCAATTATATTTCAATAAAACTGGAAAAAAACTTAAATTTAAAATGGGCAAAAAATTTGAACAGGCACTTCACCAAAGGAGATACATGAATGGCAAATAAGCACATAAAAATATGCTCAACATGATTCATCAATAGAGAAATGCAAATTAAGCTGTAATGAGATATCACCTCACACCTATAAAAATGGCTAAAAGTAAAAAGATTAACCATACCGTATGTCGGCAAAGGTGTCGAGCAACTGGAATTCTTATACACTGCAGATGGGGATATAAAATGGAGCAAACACTCTGGAAAACTGTTTGGCGATTTCTTAAATGGTTAAACGTATTCCTTCCATTTGACTCAGGCTTTCTGCTCCCAGGTATTCATCCAAAAGAAACAAAAGCATACGTCTATACAAAGATTTGTACATGAATGCTCATAGCACGCTTATTTATGACACAAAAACTGTAAACAATCCAAACAACCCAAATGTTCATTGCCAGGTGAATGGATATACAAATTGTGGTATAACCATACAACTGAATACTACTCAGCAATAAAAAAAAAAAGAGCTATTAATTCATGCAACATGCATGAATGTCAGAATACTTATGCTGAATGAAAGAAGCCAGACTCTCCCCCCGCAACACACACACACACAAAGAGTAGACACTGTATAATTCTATTTATATAAAATTCTAGAAAATACAAACTAATTTATACTGACAGAAAGCAGATCAGTGGTTGCCTGGGGATTGGGAGGGGGTTAGTTGGAGTGGGTGGAGAGGAAAAGAGTAAGGGATTATGAAGCGCACAAGGAAACTTTTGGTGGTGATTCATTATCTTGATTGTGGTGAAGTTTTCATATATGTCAAAACCTATCCAATTGTATACTTGAAACATGACAGTAGTACATGTCTATTACAGCTCGGGAAAGCTGTTACACAAAACCCTTATAAATGATTTTAATTTACTCAATTAAAGAAAATCTGACTTTTTTCCATATCCTATATTTTAAAATTTAAAAAGTTAAGTTACTTTTGGAAATGTTTCAAGCAATCACTTTATAAGAACATTTACACATTTGAATGGTATGACTGAAAATGTAAAACTGCACAGTGAGACCTCTCAAAGGCAAATTTGTGTGAGCAAATGATACCAAGTGGTTCAGTGTCACCAGGTGCCATATAGAGTGCTATAGGCGAAGTGTGCAAAGACTTTGTCTTTAGGGACTCAGGAGATTTGACTGTCCCAGAAATGTTGGACTCCTAAGGAAAAGCTGACGTAGGAGAACACAGAACTGATAGCTTGGACTCTTGGGATGGGGAAAGTACAGGCACCAGGCTGACCACAGAAATGTGCTCCAAGTCTTTCTGGGGTTGACTGCACTCCTCAGCCAGCCCTCACCTACCCAGGCAAACAAGAAGGGACGCTCTCTGACAAAGTGTGTGCTCGCTTGGTTCTTCTTTCTCACTTGTGGGAAGGCAAACACAAAATCCTGCTCTGGGGCATGAAAAGCCATACAGAGATCCCTGGTGTTCCTCATCCCCTGAAAAGCCCAGAAGCGCAAAGGGGACCAAAGTGATCCAAGGGTGTGTTCTGGGCCTGATTTTTCTGTTTCTGCCAATTTCAAAAAAGATTCTAAGTGTTATAGTCAACAACACTGTATTATAAACTTCAAATTTGCTAAGAGACTAGATCTTAATTGTCTCCACCAGAAAAAAAACTGATAATTATGTCACATGATAGAGGTGAGAGCTAAGGCTGGTGGTCATCATATTGCAATAGAGAAATGTATCAAATCAGCACTTTGTACACCTTAAACTTGCACAATGTTGTATGTGAATTATATCTCAATAAAAAAGAAAAAGATTCAATGGGAAGGTTGTGCTGGCCATGGGGGCAGCGGGAAGGAGCAAACTGCTTTGGCTCCAGCCAGACATGTGCAAAAGGGCAGCTGCAGCAAGCAGATGAGTAACCGCAATGAGGCTGAGGGCACGTTCTATCCCAGTAGGAGACGGAGCTGACCGAATACGGACAGCTCACTGGAGACTCTAGGGTCTACCACGAAGGACTCAACTGTCGCACTGGGATGGGACAGTTAACAATAGCCACTGAAGGGCATCCAGCCAACCTCATAAAACTGGGAGTCATCTAGACATTAAGGACAGAAAGGTGAAAAATCATGAGGCTTTCTTTGTAACTCCCTCAGAATTTGCTTTTACCTGTCTAATTAAGTTGTCCTACATGAGAGGGTTTCAAAAATCTGATCTGTGATAAAATTCTGGAAATAAATATCATAGTTTAAATCATTGCTGCACATAGAATGTCCTGTCACCATGGAAACAGTCTTCATCTGCACTGTCCAACCTGTTAGCCACACGTGACCACTGAACACCTGCATTGTGACAAATGTGAATGTTATTGAATTTTTAACTGTATTTAATTTTAATTTGAATAGTAACATGTGGCTAATGGCTATGGTATCAAATTTTATTTTTTAACCTATCCTGAAACAATCTGCATTTCCATTGGTGGTAGTGTTGCCCTGAGTGAAGTTTAAGAAACAAATTAAATTGCTACAAAAAGAAGCACCAATATTTTTGTATTCTGTATTTGAGAGCATCTCAAAACTGGCACATTTTTTTTCATTCCTGTTGTGGGATTTTTTGGTGAGTACTAAGACAAAAATTTAGAAAAGAAAATTCTTTTTTAAAGGAAATCAATTTCATTACATTAGTTTCTATCAACTTTTTTTTTTAAAGGTTGTGTCATCTTTTTTTTTAAATTATTAGCACCTTTAATTATTATTTATTTATTTATTTATTTGGCTGTGTTGGGTCTTCGTTTCTGTGCGAGGGCTTCCTCTAGTTGCGGCAAGCGGGGGCCACTCTTCATCGTGGTGCGCGGGCCTCTCATTATCGCGGCCTCTCTTGTTGCGGAGCACAGGCTCCAGACGCGCAGGCTCAGTAGTTGTGGCTCACGGGCCTAGTTGCCCCGCGGCATGTGGGATCTTCCCAGACCAGGGCTCGAACCCGTGTCGCCTGCATTAGCAGGCAGATTCTCAACGACTGCGCCACCAGGGAAGCCCAGTTTCTATCAACTTTTATATAGTGAGCAAGAAAGTTACAGCCGATATATGTTCTTTTGTTACTCAACATTCACTTACATTTGTCCTGGTAACAGAACAATGGTTTGTTTTCCTGTCAACAGAACAGTGGTTTATTTTTCTGTCAACACCACCCTAACCCATCCACTTTCATCCTGTCCCATCACTCATACATGGGGCCGGGGGTTGGGCGGGGGGAGGGTTGAAACTTTCTCATCATCCAATCAGAAGCAACCAAGTGAAATGAGATTTTTGTAGGGACTGTAGAGAAAAGACTGCTAATGTCAGCAGGACTGCTGGGAAATTAGAATAATGTGAACTTGGAGGGTCCATGTGAGGCCCAAGGGAGTCACCAACGAAAAAGAAGTCTGGACCCTGACTTAATAACTTATAGAAATTAGCGACTCATCTAAAGATGGGCTAAAGATTCTTACATTTTATTGACTCTGGATTTACTGTTAGCTTTCATGACACGGGGTCTATGTTAGTTCATTTCACATGGTGCCTGCCTCGTAAATGTTTGTTGAATTAACCAATTACTCAAATCACCAAATATTTACTGAACTCAACTCTGTAAAGACGCCAAGAAGAAAAGGTCTCTGTCCTCAAGGAGCAATGATCTTGTTGAGGAGGTTAGGCACAAACACCTGCTCGTACTGAGAGTCAACAATACAAGATTCAGGATAATAATGAAAGAGCTAGCACGGGATTAATTGCCAGTTAAGTGATAGGCAATAGGTTGTGAAGAATTTCTGAGCAGAAAGCAACTATTCAAGCAGAGATGATCAAATGGACATCTTACAGGGGAGATGGTTTGAATTTGATCTTAAAAGTGGCTAAGCTTTGGGTGGATGAAGGTGTGAAGGAAGGCTACTCTGAAAGGCATGAGAACAGGGAAATACAAAGGTTTCCTGTCTGAGAGTACAAGGGTATTGGGGCCAAGCTACTTATGTCAGAGCAATCAGTAGTCTTTAATTACCAATCTCAAAGTAGCAAAACCGCTCAAGTACTCTTTAGGACTTTGGATATTAAAATAAAAGAAATTAGCTAAAATTCAAGCTTTAAAAAAACCAGAAAAATTTTTTTCTGATTTCCTTTACTTGTAAAACTACACTCTCAGAGAGTATCATTTGGAAAAGTAATTATCCTTTCCTAGTGTTTAAATTTAAACTAAGTTTCTGTGTTTTTGAGTTAAATTTCAGTTATTTAAATAAACAACAGATTCATTTCTTTCCCCATGAATATAAATGCTCATGGTAATTTTCAATAGAATGTGTGAGAAAAATCCCATGTCTTTGTCTTTTATAAGCCACCATATGTTTTCAACTTCTATGTTTTTAATTGAGATTATGTACCACATGGGAAATAGTTTTCTGTTTCTCTTTCATTTGTCAACAGCCTATCAGGTTTACAGGTTGTTTCTCTCATTCCAGTAACCTGAGGTTCAGTTTTGGTGTCTGAAGTATGCGAAGAACACTGTTACAGGGCAGCTCTGCCCAGAACTTAGACCCTGGTTCCCTGCACATGTGCCTATCTGTAGATGACAACAAACTGGTTCTTAGACGTAGATTGCCTACTTTTAAAATACATGCTTTTCTGTCTAAGAACAAGACCAGGACAAAAACTTTCCATTTGCCGAGGGAGTCTAATAAAAGAAAATGAAAAAAGAAGTATTTGTTATTGGGAAGAAAAATTGTCATCTTCATTCCAAATAGTGCTAGAGGCACATGTCAAAACGTACTAAGAATAGAAAAAAAAAGTCTTTTTTTCTTTTTCTTTTTTCTCTTTACTCAGTGTAACTTGTGTGAAGCAGCTGCAAATCTTCACTTTCATAGAAACAATCCCACACCCTTGTTCACCTCCACGCTCTTTTTTCCAACTCAGATCAGATTTTTTTTTCCCTTTCATAAGATCATAAAATTTCAAACCTTAAGGATCATTCAGTCTTATTTTATAAACTGGATGAACAGGCAAGGATGATACAGGAAAACCATGGGAGAATTTACCCATGTATCCTATACCCTGCCCTTGTACTCATGTACAAGCTCAAAACACTCCAGTAACATTCAGCTTTCCTAAAAGATCTGCTAAATTTAGGACTCTGCATCTTGGTACAGGCAGTTCCCTTGCCTGGAATGACCAGCTCCTCCCTCATCAGAAACACACCTGATCGTCCTCCAAGACCCAACTCAGAGGTCACCTCATCCTTGAAGCCTTTCCCAGTTCTGAGAGGCAATCGCTCGCTGTCTTATGACCCCCATGTTTTCTTAGAGTGCCCAGAGTGACATGGCCCTTGTCATGGTGTATTACAATAATCTGTTACACGTTCAGATACTCACTGGACCATGAGTGACTCAGTTTTGATTCTTCATTTCTATATATCCATTGCCTAGCATGGTACTTGCCACAGAAATAGATAACTAATAGCTGATGATCGAATGATTGGCCGGAACCTCTGTGCAGCTCCCTTCACCTCTAGTAGATGGCTTACACTTTCTCAGATCTGATTCTTAGCTAAATTGAAAGCATTACTTGAATACTGAACCCCACACTTTTTGGATAATAAACTAAATTAGCACGGTTGCTTGTTTTCAAACTTCTTTGATATATTTGTTGAATAAATTATTAACCACAACATACTATTCATTGAATTCAAGAAGTAAAGGGTCTTTTAGACGTCGCCCTAGAAAAATTGAATCACTGGACTCAGCAAATTTAAAATCAAATAAAATTAGAGCTTGATTATTTTCGCCTTTTTGTAAGAAATTTCTTTGTCCTCCATTAACTAGATATGATTAGGCTTCGTAATCGAGTTTTTGTAATCTCTTATCCTCATGTTTGGCCCTGGGGAGTTTTCTTTTACTTGTAAGATCTCCCCCTACCCCAAGTATTTTAGGGACTAGGAAGAATAGAGTTTAATACATATGTATTTCTAAGATATTACCAAATAAAAGATGTCAGAAATTTTAAACTTAATTTTTTAAAAAGTCAGCTCTATCCTTATCTTCTAGTCCAGTGGTAAAACGGAAATTATTTACCCTGGGAACTCTGACTGCCTTACTGATGAATCATTCCTGCTGTGACATGAGGTCCCAGCACTGGGTTCCTGTGTATTCTCTCCATTACCATCATTGGTTTTATATGTTTATTTAAAATGAGCCAAATTGGTGCAAACATTTCAGCCCCTATAGAAAGGCCACTAACCTGTCTGAAAAGGAAGCTCATTAGGGGTGTTGAACAAATCTTTTGGATAAAAATCAAAGGCTACATAAAACTTGGTATAAGCAAACTCTGTAAGCACACATGGAGCCAAAAATAAATGTTGTATATTGGCAAAGGCTCAGCACTCAGAAGTTGGGCTTTGAAACTTCCAGTATAAGTTTTGAACTTTCCCTGTAAACTGCAAATATTAGAATTTGCAATTTCCTATAGTTCTAAGCATTTGCTCCCTACTACAGAAAAATACAGAAATTTAAAATGTTATTTTTATCTACTTTTTCCTCTATTAAGCCAGTTGATATATTTGGTTTTTGGGTACAGAGGAAAAATAGTCTTTAAAATTTGCCTTATAATTTCCTATAGAGAGCTTTTACTAAAGATAAAATCATATTTCCTCATACATTGTGCTACCACATTTTTCTCCTGAAACACAAAAAAGGATTGTAGCACTTGTGTATCTATATCTCTGAACACCAGAACGCCATGCTTTGCTCTCCTATTTTTCATAAACAAACAAGTAAATATGTGTGTTTGTGTGTATATATGCGTGTTTATATATGTATATATATATATATGTGTGTAAATACACACATACATATATATGTACAAATATAGACATAAATAGAGAGATCTACTAAAATTACATTTTAAACAAATTACCAGATAGATCTTATTGACTACTAAAGACCTATGATAGAAGCTATGGAAACAATCCTCTATTAATAAAATATGTGAAGTATGTTTTCTCATTTTGCATTCTGATCACATCTACACATCCGATTTCACCTGGAAACAAAAGTGGAGACGTACTGGGAAAAGATATTTATACATGTACGTCCTGATTAGAGCAGGAAGTAACTCTGAAAAATCTCGTGAGAGCCTTTCTTGCGACCAAGCCAGGCCAGTTTGGGAGATTCCAGATGTTTATGAACTTATTATAAACTTTGAAATATTATCTGAACCCTGACACTAAGCACGGACTCACCATTATTTCATGCCTCCCCACCCCCACCCGCTAAGGTTTGAGATGATGTCTTCATACCTTGAACTTAAAAAAGCACGGGGGAGGGGGTCGGGGGGCCTGTTACCCCAGCAAAACCCTTGACCAACACCCTCCCGTCGATCTCCTCACCTTCTCTCTAAACCACCAAAGAAAGGCACCAGAACACTTTCTAAAGCTTTCAGAATATAAACCCTCGTTTGCAAATATTAGGTCCTTATGAATTCAGCTCTTTGGGAAATTGCTTTTATTATTAGAGCCCTGATTTACTTTCTCTCCAGGACAGAACACTAGGGCTGAGGGAAAACACCAGGAACCAGGCTCTGTATTATCTACGTCAGATCTCTAGCCTTCTGCTGCTCTTGCTCACTTAACCCAGGCTGCCACAGTGGGCGATAGCAATTAAATATTTTCCAAATTATCTGAGTAAGAGAAGGAGATATAGATACAGATTTGGTTTTGGAAGTAAAAGAGAAATTCTTTTTCAACCGGAAGTGTTCTTTGGGTAGCTTTAAATACAAGGAGGCAGGTAGACAGGAAAATAGTGCCTGGAGATAAAACACCATTTGGCAATTGGCGTAAGTCTGTCCCCTTCCTTTGATGACAATGACACAGCTTGTCTGGACATAGCCTAAGCTTCCTCTCCCTCTGTGAAGTCACCACCTAGCTGGTGTGTCATTCCCGTCATGTGAGTCAGTTACTTTACCATGTGTGGAACGTTGCCTACCATCAGATGGTTTTGTTTCAAGAAGAGATTTCACTTTATTGATTTCCATGCCCAAGGCCACTGAAAGTGCATCATTAGCAAACATTTTTAGGACATTTGTACCACAAGATGTTTGACATCGTTAAGTAGAGTTTGCAATGATGACTCAAGCCCAGTCAAGTCACATGGAAAATCAGCAGTCATGCATCCATAACCCAGTTTTCTGGGGGCAAATTCTAGGGGGAAATGAATTGCTTTATAAGACTAAAACTTCACTTTGTATTATTAAATAAAATGGTGCACTTCATTAATAACATTTCATAAATAAAATGAGTATCCTTTCACTTTCAGAACTGGTCATTTTCTAATGATCATAGACTAACAACAAGTCATAGATGGATCTAATCCTTGTGGCACGATATTAGCTTTTAGGAAAAATTGGTTTCAGTTGTGTTTTTTGCCTCCCAATCAACGATTTCCCCCAAATCAAAGTTCTTTTACCCCTTGGGAAGCTATTTTTTAAAGCTTAAAAAATGGTGATTTTTGATCTGCTACAATGTTATTTATGACTCTTGTTATGTGAAGTCAAGCGAAACCACATTAAAGACCATCCCCCTTAGTAAGTGAAGGGTCTTCCTTCCCGGACTCATCTAATAGAATCATCTGAACTCTGGAGTGGGAGGAGCCTGGTTACCATGGCAGCGGTAGTAACCAATAATACAGAGAAGGAATCTGAGACTAGGAAAGACACCCCTCACTGTGTCTTGAAGTGGGTAGACTTACTGGCACCTATAGGCATTCACTGCTTCAGAAGGCAGGGATCAAGAAAAAATATTCGGATACAGATTTTTTTTTTTTCCCGAAGAGCAGGAACTTGCATCTATTTATTTATTTATTATTTATTTATTTATTTATATCCTTGGCTGCATTGTGTCTCCGTTGCTGCACGCGGGCCCTCCCCAGCCGTGGTGAGCGGTGGTCTCTCCTGCTGCGGAGTACGGGCTCCAGGCGCGCGGGCTTCAGCAGCTGTGGCGCACGGGCCCAGCAGCCCCGCGGCATGCGGGATCCCCCCGGACCGGGGATCAAACCCGCGTCCCCTGCACCGGCAGGCGGATCCCCAACCACTGCGCCACCAGGGAAGCCCCTCGGATACAGATTTTTAAAAATTCTAACATTAGAAAATATTCTAAGAAAGGGGGAAGCAGAATTTAAATCACTATGCAAGGTTTACCGGCAAATATGAAGTTGCTTAAGTTTTTTCAGATTTATTGAGATATAATTGACATATGACAGTGTACAAATTTAAGGTGTACAGCATGAAGATTTGACTTACATATTCTATGAAATGATCACCACGATAGTTTTCATTAACATCCATTACCTCATATTGTTACCAAAAAGAAAGATTTTTTTTCCTTGTCCTGAGAACTTTTAAGGTCTACTCTCCTAGCAACTTTCAAATATGCCATATAGCAGGGTTAACTATAGGTGAACCTTGGGGGCATTATGCTTAGTGAAATAAGTCAGACAGAGAAAGACAAATACTGTATGATCTCACTTACATATGGACTCTTAAAAAAAACAAAACAGAACCGGTTTGCAGGGCAGAAATAGAGACACAGTTGTAGAGAACAAACGTATGGACACCAAGGGGGGAAAGCGGCGGGGGAGGGGTGGTGGTGGGATGAATTGGGAGATTGGGATTGACATGTATACACTGATGTGTATAAAATGGATAACGAATAAGAACCTGCTGTATAAAAAAATTTAATTTAATTTAATTTAAAAATTCAAAAAACTTAAAAATAAAAATATAAAAATAGATACCACCTGTGATGGTCAATAAATAAATAAATAAATAAATAAATAAATAAATAAAATTGGGGAGAAAACCCAAAACAAAGCAAAAAACAAAACTCAGAAAAAGAGATCAGATTTGTGGTTACCTAAGGTAGAGGGTGGGGGAATTTGATGAAGGTGGTCAAATGTACAAACTTGTAGTTATAAGATAAATAAGGACTGGGGAAGTTGATTAAGCTTTGTGGTGATTTTCATTTCGTCCTTTCTCCCGTGTATCATTTCACTAAGCTTTAAATCAGAGACTACCTTGTGAAATGCAGTGGACTAAAATTAGTGCAACAGCAGCCAAATCACAGGACTAAATAAAAAAGTAAATAAAAACCAATTCAATAACATCTGTTCCCAGACATCCAAACCTGAGTAGCTCCTACCAGCTTGATCGATTGTGGGTATCCAAAGAAGCTGTTTGGTTCATCCCACAGGAAGGAAACTAGCACGTCCAGAGGGAACTTCTCTGGTGCTGAGTTTGCATGAGGCTGAGCACTGTGGGTGGATAACAGCCAATCAGGTGGGGAGAAGTGAGCAGGGTGAGAAGGAAGAGCTGCAGAGAATCAAGGACTGGAAAGCAACACGGCAGGAATCAGATGAAATATCAGAGGAGACCGGGTTCAGGGACCTTGCAAAATTTATAGAGAATAGAGACAAATTTTCAAATGAGTTGCAGTATGACTGAAACATGAAGGATAGAGTCCAATAAAGCGTGGAAACTAAGAGGAAAATGAGGGTGACACAGGCGTTGGGTTAACACAGCAATGCAGGTCAGGGTAGCGGTGGTTGAGCTCCAGTGATGGAAATCATAATTTGGGTGTGCAGTGTTTATTATAAGTTGGCTCCAGATTCAAAGGTATTAGGAGTTGGTAGAGAGCCTTTGGGCCAAGGAGCTGAGGTCCTCAAAGATTAGAGATTAAAGAATACAGAGCCACATCTATCAAAGAGATTGCTATTTGAGTTTGGGTCTAAGCTGTTGGTGGTTCTCCAACTTTTATACGTACTAGAGTCAAAGTGGTGGGACGTGGGGGAGCTTGTTTAAAATACAACCCAATCCAGAGATCCTTTTTCAATAGATATTAGGTAAGAATCCAGGAATCTGTAAATATAACCAGCATTCTCGGCCATTCTGACGAGAGTCAGCTGCTAGCACAGGTGCAATGTGGTGCCAATTAGAAAAAAGCGCCTCCTCTGTGTGGACAAATTTAACAAGCTCTCCTTCCCCAGATCCCACACACTCCTGCCAGAGAGCACCTCCTAGCCAGCAGGGCTGGTGGAGAACAAATTACACAGCCTCCTTCAGTGGCCCTGATTCTTTAAAGGGGGTCCTTGAAATGCAATGTGCAAAAAAACCTACTTTAATTCAACATTTCCTAAACTGCCCTGATAGTAACAGCATCCTGGGAACTTATTAAAATGAGAGCTCCCTGGGTCCCACCCTAAGCCTACTGAATTAGACTCTTCAAAGGCAAAGGTTGAGAATTAGTATTTTTAACAAGTGCCTTGGTCACCGTTATCCTCATAGACGTTGGGAAGCACTGATTTAGGGGAAAATAAAACACCAGAACAACCTTTGTCATTGGCGTGTTCTCTCACCTGGGGAAATCAGAGGCATCTTTCCACTCCACATCTTATTGCTTCTCAGCATGAAATAGAAAGGCATCACAATACGGACAGAAGGGCAGACTTGAAAAAGGTTCAGGAAGTTCAAAATGAAGGACGATAACAAGCTACACGTTTTCATGGAAGAAGAAATTGGGACCATTTCCTTGCAGTTTGGGGCTTAAGCAGCTGTAATCATGGGGTTTGCACCCACAGTGTCTCTTTCCAGTTGTCATATTCTGCAAAATGAAGTGAATGCAATGTTATCATGTCATCACCCCTACATATTTTTAATACTTTAAGTTGTTGTAAGCTTATTTGATAAAATTTATTCAAAAAATTAGATGACATATGTCTCACTGTTTTCACTTTCATTTTATAAAACAATACCAAAATACAAGCAGGCATACCTCGGAGATATTGTGGGTTCAGTTCCAGACCACCGCAATAAAGCGAGTCGCATGAATTTTTGGTTTCCCAGTTCATATAAAAGTTATGTTTACACTATACGGTAGTCTATTAAGTACGGAATAGCATTGTCTAAAAAAACAATGTGCATTCTTTAATTTAAAAAATACATTATTGCTAAAAAATGCTATCATCTGGGCCTTCAGTGGGTCATAATCTTTTTGCAATAGTAACATCAAAGATCACTGATCACAGATCATTATAAAAAAATATAATAACAATGAAAAAGTTTGAAATAGTGCAAAAATTACCAAAATGTGACACAGAGACATGAAGTGAGCAAAGGCTATTGAAAAGATGGCACTGATAGACTTGCTTGACTCAGGGTTGCCACAAGCCTTCAATTTCTAAAAAAAGAAAAAAAAAGAAGAAAAAAAGCAATATCTGTGAAACACAGTAAAGCAAAGTACAATAAAATGAGGTATGCCTATAATCCGTCTGTCCAGAAAAGAACAAAAGATTGTCTAAATAAAAATGTTAGAAGTGAAACTCTGATTTAAGTATTCTTATTTCTTAAATACAACAGCAGAAACGTAAATAAAATACGTGCTTTAAGAGACCGGTAATTTTCAGATGATGACCAAATCCCTATAATGTGAAACTTTATAGGATAAAAATCCTACAATATGTGTAGTCTGGAGTTACAGTACTCATCTGTGTCTTATTCTTCTGAAACTGAAAAAATAAATCTCCGTTATGGTGACCTAGGAAAGTTAGAGTCTGTTCTTAAAGATATTCTGGCCAAGAACTGGATTAGTAATGGGTAGATGGTTGTAATATGAGTCAGGATAACTTTGGGATGTTTCTGGCTTGTATTTGTGATCATCTAGGGTCCCTGATTATTTGATGGTCTAATGACCACTCCTAACCAGGCCTGGGGATTTGGTTAACATCCTCAGGTCTTGTGTCCTTCCAGCAGACTTAACAAATTGATTCCTCGTGAATGTTCAGATCTGTTTTTGAAGGGGGTACCCATGCTGTGACTATTTGCTAAAAAGTGATAAACATGAAAATCCACATGAAAAGACCATCCTAAGTCAACAGATGTGCTTTTCAGAAAGACAGAATTCTTTGTGAGCAGCCAATAGCAACCTTGCCAACTATATGATTAAAAAGCCACAGGTTTGAGTGACTAAACTCTGTTTATAGAATACGGGTGCCATAGAGACTGGAGACGTTGGAAAAGCCCCAGTCATGGTTCCTAGGGCGTGGTGCTAAGAAACTTGTCCACGATCTCTGACACTGCTGGAAGGAGGAAACAGAACAGGGACTTGCTTCTCCCCATACTTAGCAGCAGTTTCCTTAACATTTAGATCAGTTTCTCTGAGAAATAAATTTAAACGTTTTTTTCTTTTTGTTCATAATCAATATTCTCAAATTGAAAATAAAGAGCATTTATGCTAGAGTTGGTTTTTAAGGCATGTATTTGTTTCAAAGGCATTTGGGGTTGCTCTACCTTAACTCATTGTGTCGCAGGTGCTTGCGTGTTCTGTCACTGCCCCGTGTCTGTATATGACTCAGTTTACATGTGCCTTGGAGTGTGTACTGCCACAAAACCAGTAGTGGGCCTGAATCAGCACATATTATACTTGTAAAAATGGATACTGACTTCTGAACTACACATAGAGACTAATAGCTACTGCCACAGTTACCCGCTCTAAACAAGTTGCATGTGCTGTTAAAACAATAAATCAAAGCTGGATCCTTTAGAAAGTCTGTGAGCTTGGGAGCTCTATTAGTGAGAAAAGTAACAAGTAGTATCTGTTAGGGAGTATTTAGCTTTGGGCTGGCTTTCAGGTGTAGTTTGCCTTACACTGTGGTAACACTGTCTTTACCCAAATACTTTCCCCTTCCCCCTTTCTGCACTCCACAAACTACCAAAATTCATGCAAGGTGAATGCATGAATAATGCTGAATTATTCAGGTAACCTGAATAATGCTGTAAGTATTCAAGAAATTGAATTTGTAATTTTAGTCCTCCTGAGAAAGAACTATCCAGACCCAGATATTTTCACTGTAAAATTTTACCAAACATTCAAATAATGAACACTGACTTTATACAATCTCTTTCAGAAAGAGGAGGGAATACTTCCCAACTCCTTTTACAAGGCCATTATTACTCTGATACTCAAACCAGATAAAGACAACACACACACAACTGCAGACAAATAGTTCTTATGCAGTTAGATGCAAAAATCCTCAACATAATTTTAGCAATTCAACAAGGTATAAAAAGACTAATACACCAAGACTAAGTAGAATTAATTCCAGGAACATAAAGCTGGTTCAATACTCAAAAATCAATCAATGTAACCTACCATATCAATAAGCTAAAGAAGAAAAATCATATGGTCGTATTAACTGATGCAAAAAAAAATCATTTGACAAAATTCAACTTTGACTCATGGTAAAAATTCTCAGTACAATGAGAATAGAGGGAAACTTCCTCAACCTCATAAGGAGCCTCTGCAAGAAGTCTACAGCTAACATTATATTTAATGATGAAAGACCGATTGCTTTCCCTATAAGATCAAGAACAAGGCAAGGATGCACACTCTCGCCATTGTTCCTCCACATTGTACTGGAAGTTCTAGCTATGATAATAATACAAGTAAGAGGAATAAAAGGAAGCAGATTAGAAGTGAAGAAATGAAACTATCTCTATTTGTAGACAACAGAATTGTCTACATAGAAAATGCCAAGGATTCTACAAAAAAACTCCTAGAACTTAAAAGTGAGTTAAGTAGTCACATGATACAAATCAACATACAGAAATTGTTTCTATACACTAACAACGAACAAGTGAAAACTAAACTAAAAAATGCAATACCGTTTACAATTGTACCCCCCAAAATGAAATACTTAGGTATAAGTCTAAGAAAACATGTATTAGATCTAGATAATGAAAATTACAAAATGCTGAATAAAGAAATCAAGGGAGACTTCAGTACTTGGAGAGACATACATGTTCAAAGATTGGAAGACTCAAAGTAATAAAGATGTCATTTCTTACAAATTGACCTATAGGTTCAACACAATGCCTATCAAAATCTCAGCAAGGTTTCTTATAGACATAGAGAAGCTTATTCTAAAATTTACATGGAAAGGGGAAAAGCCCTAGAATGGCCAAAACAATTTTGAGAAAAAAGAACATATTGGGAGAAATAACTTCCCAAGATTAAGGCTTACTACATAGCTACAGTAACCAAGACTGTGGTACTGGCAGATACAAAGGCACATATAAATCAGTGGGACAGAATAAAGACCCAGAAATAGATCTACACAAATATGGATTCAATTTATTTTTGACGAAGGGGAAAGAACGATTCAATGGAGGAGATATAGCCTTTTCAATAAATGGTACTGGAGCAGTTGGACACCCATAGGCAAAAAAACAAAACAAATTAAAAAGCCTATATCTTAAACCTCACACCTTGTACAGAATTTGACTCAGTATGGAGTTAAATGTAAAATGTAAAACTATAACACTTCCAAGGGGGAGAAAAGGCAAACTTTGGGAATGAGGACTAGATGAAGAGTTCTAGACTAAATAATAAATGCATAATTCATAAAAGGAAAATTAATAAGTTGGACCTCATCAAAATTAAAATTTTTTCTTCTGTGACAGACTCTGTTAAAAAGATGAGAAATAAAAATTATCAACTGGAGAAAGTATTTCTAATCACACATCCAACAAAGGACTTGCATCTAGAATAAGTAACTCTCAAAACTGAACATTAAAAAAATCCAATTAGAAAATGGGCAAAAGAAATAACTAGACATTTCACCAAAGAGGATATACAGATGGCAAATAAGCACATGAAAAGATGTTCAATATTATTACTCATTAGAAAAATGCAAAATAAAACCATAATGAGATATCACTCAGCAGAAACGCTAAAATTTTTCAATGGTGATAACACAAAATTCTGGAGAGGACGCAGAGACACTGTATCACTCGTACATTGCTGATGGAAAAGTTAAATGCCACAGCCACTCTGGAAAACTGTTTGTCAGTGTTTTATAAAACTAATCATGCAAATACCCTGCAGGCCAGCAATTATTCTCAAGAACAGAAACTTATTTTCACGAAGAACTTCAAACATGTTTACAGCAGTTTTATTCATAGTAGTCAAAAGCTGGAAATTAACCAAATGTCCTTCACTGACTGAATGGGTAAACAAACTGGTACATGCATGCCATGAAATAAAAGTTATAAACTATTGATACATGAAGTAAGTTGGATGAACTTCAAAGAAGTTTTGCAGAGTGGAAAAAAATCTCAAAAGGATACATATTGTAAGATACTGTTTATGTAACATTGGGGAAATAATATAACTGTAGAGATGGAGAACAAATTTGGAGTCACCAGGGATTAGGGATGGGGGAGGAAAGATAGGTGTGGCCATAAAGGGGTAATATAAGGGAGTCTTGTGGTGATAGTAAAGTATCTTCTTCCCCTTCCCCTTCCTCTTCCCCTTTCTCTTCACCTCCTCCTCCCCTTCTTTCTCCTCCTCTTTCTTCCTCTTCTTCTTTTTTGAAATATAGTTGACATACAGATAGTAAAGTATTTTGATTGTGGTGGTGGCTACATGGAGCTATACACGTGATCAAATTGTATAGCACCACACACATACACACACACACACACACAAATACCTGCATGTTTAGCTCGAATAAAATTTGTGGATTATATGAATGTCAATTTCCTGGTTTTGATATTATGCTCATATAAAAACTTGCTGTAGTTATTCAAGATGTTTACATTGGAAGTTGGATGAAGGTTTCACAGGACTTCTCTGTCCATTTCCTTGCAAATTCCTTTGAATGTATATATATTTCAAAATAAAAAGTTTAAAAAAAGTAATAGGCAAGATGGGCAAGAAATAAGTGTAACTGGTGCTTTCACACCATTTCGAGGGCAGTTTAAAGAGATACAATCTTTTTGGAAAACAACTTGGCACATTCTTTCCCAAAACTTTTACCTAGAAGTCTCCATTTTGGGACCTCTAAGGAGATCATCTTAAATAAGAAAAAAACTATACACAAGAAGAAATTTTTCATGGTGTTAACTTGTAGTAACAAAAAATATTGGGTGTTGGTAAAAGAACCAGGGAAGACTTTCCACAGAAAGCAAGGTAGGAGACAGTTTCAATTAGGAAGTTAAAAAAATTTTTTTGAATTCCTTCCTTCACATGTTGCAGGTGCATAAAACGATATGAGGGTGAAAGAGTGTCTTCTGAATGTGGTCTTTGAAGTCATTGGTGATCTTAGTGCAAGCAGTTGCAGTGGAAATGTGAGAGCCGAATCAAGATGCTTGAGGATGTAGAAGGAAGAGAAAGATTCAAGCGTGTTTTTATGAGGAAACTATGGTAGGCAGAATAATGCACCCAAAGATGTCCACGTTGTAGTCCCCAGAACCTGTGAATATAAGTTATATGACGAGAGAATTGAGTTTTCACATAGAATTAAATTAGCTAATCAGTGGACCTTAAAATAGGTGAGTAGCCTGGATCACTCAGGTGTGCACAATCTAATGATGATTTAAAAGCAAGAGAGGAAGGAAGAAGAGGTCAGAATCAGAGGGAGGTGTAACCACAGGAGAACGGTCAGCGAGATGTGACGTTGCTAGCTTCAAAGATGGAGGTAAGGTGTCACAAGCTATGAAATGTGGGTGACCTCTAGAAGCTAGAAAAAGCAAGGAGACGGACCCATCCCATCTCCTTGTTTCACCACTAGAACAGTAAAACCTGTGTTGGACTTTTAACCTATACAACAACACAATAATAAATTTGTGTTGTTTTAAGCCACCAAAAAAAAAAAAAAAATCAGCTGCAATCTAATTTTCCAGCACAAGTGGAAGGATTAATGACATCAAGAGTGGCCATCTAACCAGTGAACTAACACCTGTCATTAAGTGCATTAAATGTGATGGTTAAAAATACAAAGCAGCAAAAGGAAAAATGCATATAAGTTAATAAAAAGGACAAAATCAGGATGCCAAATAGTATGCATTACATTTATGCAAAAAAAAAAAAAGGAAATGGAAATATATAAGAATGATATATATGTTGGTATGATGAAAATTTGGGACTTTTTGCTTTTCTGTATTTTCTATGCTTTTAAAATATAGTGTTTTTTTTTAACTCAAAATAAACAAATAAAATTCCACCCACCCCCAATTTTTAGACTATTTATCACTTAGAGCAAGCTCAAGTGCATAGTTTTTGGATAACACCACGGCTCTGGGTGCTTGGTAGGAGGAGTAGAGGGGGCAAGCTGGAAAGTGCACCTTTCGCAGTTGCCTGTTTTTAAATTTGGTCTGGGATCAGGCCTACATCAGAAGGAAGATTCTATCTTCTACTTCTCATTTCACAGGGCTCAGAACTCAATTTACAGCTATTAAAAATCATGATTCAGCTATGCAATGGGTAATCTATGCCATGTGAGCTGGTCTGGGTCCCTAATCGTCACTCATTACATTGTTTCTGAATTCTAAATCACTGTCAACAAAATCGGAAAGAATCTTTGTAACACTGTTGATGGGAATGTAAAATGGTGTAACCACTATGGAAAACAGTATAGCGCTTCCTCAAAAAATTGAAAATAGAACTACCACATGATCCAGCAATCCCACTTCTGGGTATATATCCTAAGGAGATGATTCACTATCTCGAAGGTATAAGGTATATCTACATCCCCATGTTCATTGCAGCATTTTTTACAATAGCAAAGATATGGAAACAACACAAATATCCCTCAACAGATGAATAGATAAGGGAAATGGTATATACATACAACGGAATCTTATTCAGCCTTAAAAAAGGAAATCCTACCATTTGCAACAGCATGGAGGACGTTAAGCTAAGTGAAATAAGTCAGTCACAGGAAGACAAATAATGATAATGCCACCATATGAAGTATCTAAATAGTCAAATTCATAGAAGCAGAGAATAAAAAGGCGACGGGGTAGGGGATGGGAAATGGGAAGTTGTTCAATGGGTACAAACTTTTAGTTACATTAAGATGAATAAATTCTGGAGATCTGCTCTACATCCTAGTGCCTATGCTTAACATATGGTGCTGTGCACTTAAAAACTTATTAAGAAGGCAGATCTCTTGCTAAGTGTTCTTACTACCACCAAACAAAACAAAATGAAACAAACAAAAAACAAGCAAGGGGACACAAGAAATCTTTTGGAGGTGATGGCTATGTTTATTATCTTGGTTGTAGTGATGGTATCACAAGTGTATGCATATGTCCAAACTCATTAAAATGTATACATTAAATATGTGCAATTTTTAATATGTAAAGTAACCTCAAGAAATTGAAAAAAAAGAGAATAGAGCACTCCTTTTCCTGGGCAATAACATATGATGGCTACTTTCTGTTCTATGTTGGCAATAAGAATCTTGCCTATAGGATATCCCTAGTGTAAGCAGATGTGTCATACAGTCTTCTGGATGCAAATCTACTGATGATTTATAATAAATAAACATTAATGATAATGTTAGCCTCTCTTTATATTAATGCTTTAACATGAATCCCACACTCTTTTCTATGTGTTTTTATATGTCTGATAAACACAAGTATTGATCCCTCCCAATGCCATAAAAATCAAATACAATTGGAAAGCATCACATGTGACTGCAGCTAGGACCATGAAAATTCACTGGGTGTTATAAATCTCGATATTTGCCTGGAAACAAGTCGGTTGACTAGGAATGGGTGTCTGGCAGGATCAGTGCCTGCAGTACTCTACTTTTGCTTCACAGAATGTTGCAATTTGTAAATACATCTTCATCTGTGTAATTGTTTAATGTCTCCCTCCCACTCAATTTGAAACCCCAAGAGGACGTGGTCACATCCCTTTCCTTCACTCCAATGGCCAAGTTACTTAACAGGCTGCCTAGCTCATGGTACCTGATGAATATGAGCTGAAATAATAAATGTGAGGGTACAAGTAGGTATGATATTCTTCAGGCTATCAGAGTAGAGAGGAAAAAACGAATATTTATAAGAACCAGTTATGTGCTAGGCACTGTGTATAATTCTTATTACAATCCTCAAGCTAGTTATTATAATTGCTTTTGAAATAACCAAACTGAAGTTCAGAGAGGTTGAACCACTTACCCAGGGTTACACAGTTTAAGGTTTGTTGACCTTAAATACTTTTTTTTTTCTATATCTCACTGCACCTTAAGCTCTGCTGAGAGGAGAGGATGTAATGACAAAATCCCCTTTAGAAGGGACCGGAAAATAATTGCAGGGTCATCTGTGGAATAAGCTTAATGGAGAAAAGAGACCAAACTAGTAAATATATATTTTACGAAGTCCTTGCCTACAAGGTCCACGTATCAGGGGACCAGTTGCTGTGCTGAGGCTGCACTCCAACCCCACCAGGTAGGTGAAGAAGTGACAGAGAAACCCATAGCCCTAGAAGCACTGTCTTCGGAGAAGACCTTCTCTCATGGGGTAGCACGGAATGTTACTGACCCCACAGTAAAGTTGTCCACTGGATTTTTTGTTTGGCGACTCTCCTGAATCCCATTTTGGTTATAACATAGCAGCTTTAAAGGCTGCCTGAAGAATTCTTGATGATCTGAGCAGCTAAAATATTTCAAATCTTCTGCAAAACCCAATATCAGATTCACTGTTACATCTCTATATTATCCCCAAGCACATCTCCGTAAAATAAATTGATTGTAGTGCCCCTGATACTCTATTAAGGAACAAGGAAAGGACCAGTTGCCTCGACAAGACCTGCCATGCTCATTCCTTCAACAAAGTCTTCTGTGTCAGGTGTTGTGCCAGATGTGGGAACGCAAGGCTAAAGAACACAGTCACTGTCTTTGTGGAGCTAACACTCCAAGTCGTTATAAACAATAATCAAACTCTGATCAAAATTCCCTGAATAAAAGTCCAACCAAGAGGGCTTCCCTGGTGGCGCAGTGGTTAAGAATCTGCCTACCAATGCAGGGGACTCGGGTTCGAGCCCTGGTCCGGGAAGATCCCACATGCCGCGGAGCCACTAACCGAGTGCACCACAACTACCGAGCCTGTGCTCCAGAGCCCGCGAGCCACAACTGTTGAGCCCAAAGTGCTGCAACTACTGAAGCCTCCCACCTAGAGCCCGTGCTCCGCAACGAGAAGCCACTGCAATGAGAAGCCTGAGCACCACAATGAAGAGTAGCCCCCGCTCACCGCAACTAGAGAAAGCCCGTGCGCAGCAACGAAGGCCCAGTGCAGCCAAAAATAAATAAAAAAAAAAAAAAAAAAAAAAAAAAAGTCCAACCAAGAACTAGGAATGAGAATTACTTAACTCCATGGTTGACAAACATTTTTTGGGGGGGCTGTGCTGTGTCTTCGTTGCAGTGAGAGTGCTCTTCATTGCAGCGCGTGGGGTTCTCTAACTGTGGCTTAGTTGCCCCTCGGCATGTGGGATCTGAGTTCCCCGATCAGGGGTCGAACCCTTGTGCCCTGCATTGGAAGGCGGATTCTTAACCACTGGACCACCATGGAAGTCCTTTTTCTTTTTCTTTTTCTTGTTTTCTTTTCATTATTGTTTACGTGAAGAATTACAGAGAAAATTAATCGAATATATTATGTTCCTTGAGGAGAGAACAGATTTCTCTTGGCAGGCTAAATTCCTTCTGTTTCCCTTGAAAACCAATGGAAGCAAAAAGGCAATGGGAAGAAGGGGTAGTAAGGATTTATTTGGCTAAACATCTTGTACTGCTTGTTCATTTCCAAGAGATAGCACAATATGTACTAAGCCACATGGGTTGAACGAAATTCCTCAGATAGTTTTTAGATAATTATATGTTAAATGCAAACCAATTCTGTCTTTGAGTTCTATTTCATAAGGGCAAAGTATGGTTTATAAGCTGCTCAGACATCAAGAAGCTCCTACAACTACATTTTGATGAGTTGAGTGTAAGTGAATCAGAAACATACGGATTTCATTTGCTTTGTAATGCATATGAGCTCAAAAACCAAGTGCAACCATGGTTGTCAAAACATGTTCTGGGAAGAACTTGGTACAGTGTTTCTCTCAACCAAACCCGGTGAAATTCTTTTCATTTGTATTCTTAATGAATTCTACGAAAAACGTGGCACAGCACTGAATTTTATTTTTCCCCTTTTTAATGTCTCATTTGAGGATATCCCTTATTTTAAACTTTGGGCTTTATGGATGACTATTGCATTGCTTATGATTTTCTACTGAATACATGAAACTAATAAAAAGATTCTGTGCTCAGATTTGCTAATTTATGTGGAAGTGAAGTTGACTATATTTCATTTAGGGGTTAATGGGTGGGTGGGAAAATAAAATTTTATTTATATAAAATCAACTATTGTGTTGAAAAAAGGAGGTTCAGTAATGTGGATTTTGCTATATTATCCCTAAGTTTGCTGTACACTTACATACCTGAATTTTTCGTACATATTGATTTAATTGACTATTCTTTCCAACTGAAAGCTCTTGGAAAGCGGACTGTGTACATTTTATCTGCTTATATGGTGTTTAAGAAGCTCCATATTTCTCTATGAACTGGATGATGACCAATGCAATTGTATTAAGAGAATTTTCAAAGCATTATAAGGCTTACTGAAGGGAAAAAAACCCCTCAAAGCTCAAATAATTATTCATTTATTACAAAGTTTGTTTTATTAAGTGCCAAATATATGTCAGCTGTGCTTCAAAATTGCATAGTGTTACTCCTTTTTATTAACTAAAAGGAAAAGATTTGCCTGTGTGTGTATCCTTTATTATTTTTAGAAAGGTCTACTTTTTTCCCAGAGAAGTGTAAGAACACAGTGTTCTTTTTCTTTTCAGTTTTATTGAGATATAATTGATATTCAGCGCTATATTAAGGTGTACAGCATAATGATTTGATTTACATACATAGGTGTATGTAAATTTAAGGTGTACAGCATAATGATTTGATTTACATACATCATAAAGTGATTATCACAATAAATCTAGTGAATATCCATCATCTCATATAGGTTCTAAATTAAAGAGATAGAATATTTTTTTCTGTGATGAGAACTCAGGATTTACTAGTCTCAACTTCCATATGTAACATACAGCTGTGTTAATTATATTTGTCATGTTGTACATTACATCAAAACACAATGTCCTTGAAACGATTTTTATAGCTAAATCTATGGTAACAGCAGGTTAAACATAATTTTTATATTCAAACCCATGTAGAGGTGTCATAGCATTCCCTTTTGCACTCACAAAATCAAGTTACCACTATTAAGATTTAATTTAAGGAAAGTGGTTTAGCCCCTTATATATTTCCCTAGAAACATTATTTGATGTTAGCCTAACATTTATTTTCAGGATCTCATTAAACTAGAGCTAACGGTGTAAAGGAGAGAATTTGTCATGAGTGGGTCTCTGCATAAGAAAGCATGTATCAATCAATTTTCACTGCAAAGTAAAGGAGCTGTTACAGTGGAGGATTACTGGACTGAATGTCAATATTATGACATAGTATGAGCGTGTTTCGTGTTTGGTAATTGCAATCATTGTTGCTTTTGTTGTGGTCATCCATTTACAATGCTTGGTGTCAGTCTATTTGTCTCTTGTAAAAATAAAATACAGTGTGTGTGTGTGAAAAAATAATAAAATAAAGTTAGTATACAATATTGGCAAAAAAAAAAAAAAAAAAAGAAAGCATGTATCACCCTGCACCACCCCATCGTGACCATCTGCTGGGATGAAGTGTATACTGTACATGGAGGAAAACCAGATTAGCCTCTGGTCATTCCAACTAGTGGACATTTACTGTCTGTTTTTCACTTAGGTGTTTGCCTAAGAGCAGAAGCTTGAACTAAGTTATCACAAGAATTGCCCAACATATCAAGCATGTCAACCAGTTTTTGACACCTACGTCAACACCAGAGAGAAAGCAATGATTGCAGCTCTCCAGCTACACCCCTCCACACACCCCCTCCGCACACCCCCTGATACCACTAATCACAGGGCTGCCAGATGGGAAAGATGAGCCAACAATTCAGCCTTGCTTTATTTTCACCTAAGTTGTATTAAAAGCTTTGCCTTTTGTATAATATTCTCTGTTAACCTCACCTAACCATAGAGACATAACCTAACCTCTCCCAACCATTGAGAAGACATCGTTTTAATCCCTTAGAGAAAAATTAAGCAGTACATTGGAGATAGATAAAGCAATGTTCGAAAATTTGTCTTTTCTAATAACGTACGCCATGTGCTTTATCTTTTGTGTTTGTACAGGTTTTTGACACATTTCATTTAGTTGACACATGGTTTTGGCAAATGCCTAGTCATTGCCTTTCTGTCTCTCTACCTACACTTCCACTCACATCTCTGTTTGAAATCACAAGGTTACAGGGCAAGTTGTCCTAAGTATTGAAATCCTGTATTTGTCTAGTGGTGAAGCGTGTTTGAGGCAAGTACTACTCTCCTGCCAACTGCTTCAGCCTTGACCCACAGGACACCTGCCCCCTTTATTACAAGAGCAGTGATGCATTGGTGGTGGACCTCTCCTGACATTTACATTCTTCCCTGAAGTCAAGACGTCCAGTTGACCGGGGAAATTCCAGAGAATTTTCCTACATTACATATAGTCAGAGTCATGGGATTTGCTTTGAGAAGCAAAATGATAGCGAAAAAATTATAACATTCAGTTTGGGTATCTCCCCACCCCCAGCTCTACCACTAACTAGGGCTATGACTTTAGGAAAAGACATTTAAATTACTTAGGTCCCCTCTTTTGTGAAGAATGGAATAGCTGTGCTGGGTCATGCCAGAAACCCACTTCAACTCTAGCTTTCAATGGTTCTATGACAACAATATAATTTACCAATGGAAAGAAAGAGCACTGAAGAGCAAAAATATAAATCCCAGGTTCTCCACTGTCCTATAATACATTTGGTTGCATTTGCTTTCTTTTCCTGGAGGTAATAGTAGAACCATAGCATAAAAATAATCTTAAGATGTTATCTAACTCATGCTTGGGAATATCCACTCACCTTCTCACACACTTGTAAGCACATACTTGTAAGCACATTGAAAATGCTGCAGATGTCATTTGTTTTATCACCAGTGAAGTTCTATGGGAGAGTATGGGTCAGATAAAAATGCGCATATAGGTTTTTCTTCTTTGATGATTTTATTTCTTCTCACAATCGATCCTAAAAATGGATTGACTGCCCAAGAATGATTTATTTAAAAATAAAATAAGCAAAACATCTAATTGCAAGCCATAAGCGTAGAAAGGGAACACAACACACGAACATGAATATGGAATATCAACCAGTATGTGTTGGGACAAATGAATCTGAAAGGTGATTTTGTATAAGCAGCTACAAAAGAGAAGGAAATAAGAAAGATACTGAAGAATATCTGAAAATGCTTTTATTAGACCAGCAATCCCATCACCACTAGTGCCCAGGACACTGTTTATCATAAAACATTGCCAAAGAGTAAAAGAAAGCCATGGAAACTCTCATACCATTAAAAAAAAAAAAGAAAAAGTGCAATAACACTTCTGGTGAACCTATTTCCAGAACAAGCACAAAATAATACCTTCTAGTATAAAATTGATTCGTTTTATTGCTAAAGACAGAGAAGAGAACAAAATAAAAGATATTAAAAGTTGTACTTCTTAGAGAGAAAAAAATAGGCAAGCCTCAGAGATACGTCAACAAGCGTAGCAAACCAGCTACAAAATTAAAGGTAAATATTACACTCAAAGAGAAAACAGAATTAGCTCCTCCCCCAAATCTCTTTACTAAATGACACCAGTGAAGGGCAAATATTACAAAGGCACTGTATCTTATTCAGGGGTTAGGTTAAATAGGGTAGCGTGAAGGCAAAGGAAAAGCATGACCCTTGGAAATCTCTTAGGATGGTGGTGGATGCCAAGAGTCACCTCATAGGAGGCAAACTATCTCTTACTTATTTCACAATTGGTTTTCCTCCAGCACTGGAACAGATCGCTACTTTGCTTGGCATTGGATGAGTTACGGATTGCATTTAGAGACCATGTCGTACAAAGTATATGTACCTTCAAATCACAGAGTCGTAACTGGTGCAGTGGAACAACAGATGACGTGGGATCTGAAAGCAGCTAAGGAATGACAAACAGACTCACAGCCCCTGTCTCATGCTTAATTGGGGGCATAAACACACTGAATGGAAGAATAGATGGAACTGTAGTGTGTACTCCTGTATTTCCTCAGCAGAATTAAGTTCCAGTTGTAAGATGCAGGATACTCACCCTGGTGGACGTAAGCCGACATCGTGGCCCCTTTTTAGAGTCGGGGCTACTCAGAGGCTAGAGAATAAGTGGAGTCTGGAGTCCTGGCCCAAGTTCATCTGACAGGAGATCCAGTGCATCTATGGACAACCAAGTAGAAATGTCTGTGTTGCCCAAGGGCATAATCAAAATGACTATTCTTAGAGCTGGCAAAACCTCACCCCGCACAGGTTCTTTGACCTGCAGAGTAAATCATCTGTTAAGAAAGGCCAAATGGAAGTCTCCTGAAAATGCCTCTACTGGCCATGGTAAGAAATCAAGAACCACGTCATATCTTGAACTGAATTGTAGGATGCAGGGGCTGTGAGCCCCGATATACCCTAATTTAATTTAACAAGTTAGCCTGCAACAGTGTTCGTGTTTAAAATACATGGGTCAGGGAATGACTTGGAAATCTGTGCTTCCCATTCCCACCACTTTGCCTATGCTGGGTCCTGGTTCCTGGGAGGGAGAGGGATCCTTCTATAAGGGGACAGAGCAAGGTTCCACTGAACCTTAAGTTACATCTTCTCCCTTGGCATTTTCAGCTTCTTCTTCCAGGTGACCAATAAGCAAAGAAAGAAGTTCTGATTAACGCGAGGATCCAGGGCTGCTATGACATAATGAGGATGGAGATGACAAGGTCCTTCATGTGCCTTTGTAGGGCTTTCTCTGGCTATTTCAGCCTGTTTGTCCATGTTCGAGGAGAGTTAATAGCCCCCAGGAGAAGCCCTGCATCAAAGGTGATGGAATTGATGTGTAAGTGTCCCATTTCCCTCTCCCTCAATGAGAGAATTCTGAGACACATCATCTACACTGTCTCCCAAAGGGTTAAGCGCCACTTGTCAACATGATGCTTTTGATAACACCCTTTATTAGTTTCCTTCCCTCCCCCATCTTAATTCCCTATCTCCTTATTCCTCCCATATAAATTTCTTGCAGTCAAATCCTTGTCTCATGTTGGTTTCTGGGGAAATCCAAGCTAAGATAGAGTCCTTGAAAATTGTCTTTTCTTTAAAGACATATTCATAACATTTAAAAAATACCATGCACACATCAATAGCCATGGGGTAACACACATTACAGTGTTCTCATTATTTGCACCCTCATAATCGTGACCCAAAGGTACAAGAAAATTTCATCTGCATCATCTCTTTAAGAATCCAGGAAGTTGTACACTCATTTAAAAAACCAGTTAAAGTGCTTATTTACAATTATGTACATACACACAGATGTTTTAAATTTGGGTACTCAAGTGGACAAATTTCTGCTCTTTGAGAAACATGCCTATGCAGAACAGCTTGTTTACCCCTTGAATCTTCAGCGAGGTTGCTTTAAGTCTGTGTAAATTGTACTTTGCCTGAATCCCAGGGATGCTTTTCACATTGTTGTCCACAAGAATGGCACCTCCTGGGGTCATGCAGGGCACAACCGGCTGGAACTTAAGGGTATAAAACATACCCAGTTGTAAAATGAATGTTTACCCCCTTGGATATTACTGTCAAACTTTCATAAAAATAAAATGATGTGGGGCTTCCCTGGTGGTGCAGTGGTTGAGAATCTGCCTGCCAATGCAGGGGATACGGGTTCGAGCCCTGGTCTGGGAGGATCCCACATGCCGCGGAGCAACTAGGCCTGTGAGCCACAACTACTGAGCCTGCGCGTCTGGAGCCTGTGCTCCGCAACAAGAGAGGCCGCGACAGTAAGAGGCCCGCGCACCGCGATGAAGAGTGGCCCCCACTTGCCACAACTAGAGAAAGCCCGTGCACAGAAATGAAGACCCAACACAGCCAAAAATAAATAAATTAATAATTAAAAAAAATATATATATATATATAAAATGATGTGAAACAGCCTATCAAATTGAACCCCTCCCCCCAAAAAGGAAATGTTACACTGTGGATGTTGAAGTTACTTTTATTCAATGCAGTGTTCACTGTCCTGAGTTGCTTTATCTAATGCTGGAATGTACTCATTGCACCATATTTTAAAGCAGTATCCTCTATGAGTCTATATGCACCCCATAGTCTAATCACATTGGAACTAGATAAAGGGGCACTGTCAAATTCAATTTAGCCAAGATTGCCTCCTCAACAATTCTTCAAAGATTTTATTCACATAATTCATACAGGAGGATTAGAATATGCACTCAGTTAAAAATGATTACTTTGCTATTCTGATGATCATGCAGAGCCTTATTGCTAATAAACTCCTGTGTATAGTTTCCCACACGAACAAGTGGAGTTTCTCATGGGAAATTTGCTTATGTAACTTTTTGAAAGAAATTTACACTAAACTTCGTATTTCCTTAAAAAAAAAAAAGTGAAACTGTACCTTAAACGGAATAACGTACTAGAATAGTACAGACAATTAAATATCCACTATGCCTATAGCGAGTGTGGTTTAAAAAATAACTTTAATAAATAATTTCAGTTGACTGCACGGTTATATGAGTAACCTTTAGAACAGATGTGGAAAATTGGCAGCCCTGCCTGGGGACTAATTCAGCCTGTATTTGTGTGTTGCCTATCTGGCTCAGTGTTTAAATTTTTGTATTTGAATGTTTTCTCAGTTCTATAGCCTCCTTCCCCCCACCCCACTATCGTCTGATGCCCAGCTAGCCTCAAAGTTTGATGTTACCTGCCTGGCCTTGCTGGGAGGCTGAGATTGCAGCGTTAGAAGTGGAGTCCCAGTAGATTTTCCTAAGACTCATCCTTAGATGCATTTAATAATAAATGGGAACGTATTTTTGTATACTTTTAATAATTACCACTTACCTACATAGGCTGTGAAATGACTGAGAATTTAAAATTAAAATGTTGTAGTTTCAAGATTTTTTTCTTCTCTCCTATTTTTCTTCTGCTAGTTATTTTTTGCTCTAAGTTTCCATGAACTGTAAGAAGGCTAGAAAGAAGGTCAACACAGGGGCCAACAGAAAGGAAAGCAGTATGATCATCAGACTGAGGTCCTTTCGGCCAGGTAACAGGTCATGGGTCACACTCTGGCGATGACTGCTGCTGACTCAGGGAAGATGACCCTAAAGATAGAACTATTGTTGGAAGATTGTTTGGACAGATCAACCTGGCTTAAAAGTATCAGTTATTTAAAACTTTATTTTATTCGTTTCAATGTAATGTTAAAGATAATGCTACATTACGTGGTTTACACGCATAGCCTGAGAAATGAGTTAGATTTTTAACTTTAAATTGTATTTGGAACTGAATTTTAGACTGATGGGGTATGAACCATGCCAAACCTTAATGAGTGACTTAACTTGTTCACAGCGTTTTTGCTTACCTGTGTATCACCCTCACAATCTTTTGGAGAAGTTAAAGGAAGTATTATTATCCTCACTTCACAGGAAAAAGAAAGTGAAAAAAATGCAGTTGAGAACTTTTTGCTCAAAATCATACATTTAGCTAACTTAGCAACCAGTAGGATTAGTTTGTGTTTTTTTTACTGCACATCTGTACGTAATTGTATCTTTTTAGTTCATGATTTCTTCCTCAGAATTAAATTTTGGGAAAGATGAAAATGAAAACCCAGGCAGAACTGAAGTGCCTTCCAAATTAGGCCAGGATCCTACTCAGGTTCAGCCTGGCTGTACAAGCTCTCTCTCCAGATCCAAAAGCACAAAAGGGCAATTTCCCCTAAAGCTTCTGGAGAAAATGCACGCAGTTTCTAGTGCGGTCACATTTGATAGTAGAGACTAGGGAACAAGCCACATGAGAGCCAGCACTCTGAACTCTTCTATGTAACCGAGGAAGAACTCAGGTGTTCTCCCTGGGACGGAGTAAACCAACATTGACTTGTATGAAGAAACTCGGCGTACCAGACTGCTCATCATTAAAACAGACTCTGCCTCTCTGTCTAGGATACAAAAGGCACAAAAGACTGCTTAATTTGCTGAGAGGCACCAATTCGTGCCAATCCAAATATAAAAGTAAAAGAGGTGGGAGCTTTAAAAGTATACTCTCTGAAGCTCTCATCCCCTGAGGACTTTAGGACAGGTTACCAACTCATAGAGCTTTTTAAGGGATGGATCTTTTAAGGGATGGAGCCCAAGCCAGACAGTAAAACATCAAAGTCATGCTAAGCAAGGAACCGTCTGTCCCTCTCCCTTCCCCCCACCACCAGAGGTTAATTTGCTTGTCATTGTTTGACCCCCAAGTATTTAATTTTTTGACGAGGCTACACAGAAGCCCTGGAAGGCGGTAGATAGTAACATTTTCCACATGAGTATTTTGAGACCCAAGTTTTGCAACTTGGAATTCACAGCACCGTGCAAGAGGTGGTTGCTAAGTGGAAATTGGAATTTGGATATTTTTTCAGACTTGGGCAAGAACTTTTGAGTAAGTGATTCTACTGCAACTAAGCTTTATGAATATATGGTGTAGATGGTATGATCTGAAAGGTTTCAGGTCAGTATCTTAAAAGTCCAAACCTATCACCTACCCATTCACCATTGTTGCTTCATTCCTTTGGGACGAGGAGACTTCTTAATCAGGTAACACTTTTCTGGCCAGAACTTGGAATTGCATCTGCTTCTCGAATTTCTCATCTAGGTGTTTTCTCTTCATATTGATGACGTCCTTTAGCTATCAGGCCTTGGGAACAAGAATGGGACTTACAAGAGGAGCATGGCTTCCCAGGGCCCAGAAAGAGGCTCAGGAGGAAGTACCAGGGAACTGACGGGGATGATTAGGTTCCAGTGAAGAGGTAAGGTTACTTGCAGGTAGGACTCCATCTATTCCCAATTTTTAGAACTGAAGTGTCCCCCTTCTATTTGATTGAGTGTATCCAGTGACATATTTTTAAAATGGAAGTTGAATGAATTTAACATGAAGAACTGTGACCCCCCCTAGGACATCACAAAACCAAGGCTGAGAAAAAATGCTGTCAAGTCAGCACTGCTGTGACCAGAGAAAGCAACCACACTTCTTTTCAACACAATTGTACTATCTGTCATTTTGTCTTAGAAATCACAGTAGTGACTAAAAAGGAAAAAGAAAGTCAGAACCTGGAACATGGCAGAGTAAGTAAAACGAACCAACCATCCCAGTTTCCCTGGGACTGAAGGGTTTCCTGGGACATGGGACTTTTTGTGCTAAAACTGGAATACTCCTGGGCAAATCAGAATGGTTGGCCAACGTAGATAGGTGGCAATTTAAATAAATACTGAGTTCTGTTCTTTACTTGGGTCGGACCCTCCATTCAAAGGTTTCCCCAGTGCGGGAGAATATTTCCTCAGCAAAAACACCATGTGGTGCCACTGTCTGGGAGCATACATTGGAGCACGCTTTCTGGAAACTTCATCAGAAGCAGGGTAAAGATCTGGCTGGCAACATGCATGTACCTTTTATCCTAGCTTCAGGTCCTGAGTATGGTAAAGCCTGGAAGAAAGCAATGGGACAGAGAATGATGAAAAGCAGGCAAGAAGTCATCCTAGAGGTGATTGAGCCCACAGAGGCACAGGAAATGTGTCGACCCGAGTCCCTTCCAGGGCATGGCACTCACCCCAGCCAATGGTCTACACATTTACCCCGAGCCTCCTCAGTGCTTTCCCACCTCCTCTGTCCCAGAATGGCTTTATCTTTCTTCCACAGCTGCAGAAAAGCAATCTATCTGTCCTTCAAGGATCTTTTGAAATTCCACTTCTTCAGAAAAGGCTTCCTGACCACTTCTCTCCTTTAAGCTTCCACAGGGCTAATTTTCTTCTTCAGTCATTTGACATTTTCCTACCGGTTGTGTCAATAATTGATTTTCAATGTCTTATCCCCCTAGCTGGGTTGTGAAGGGGTGGATTATTCGTGCTTTTTGAAACATTTGTTGCATCTTGCTTAGCCCAGAACAGGCTTGTTGATTGTCTAAAGCAGCGCTGTCCAGTAAAATACAAGGTGAGCCACGTTTGTAACTTAACATTTTCTAGCAGTCACATAGAAAAGAAGTCAAAAGAAACAGGTGAAAATAATTCCAATGATGTATATGGCCTAGCCCAAACATTACTTCAACATGTAATCCATGTGAAAGAATTATTAGTGAGCCATTTTTACATGACTTTGATTGTACGGTCTTTGAAATTCAGGGTATATTTTACTCTTCAGCACATCTCAGTTCAGGTTAGTCATGAATCAAGCGCTCAAGAGGTGCACGTGGCAAGCGGCTACCATCTTGGACACATGATAAGTCAAGAAGATATACTGATGGGGTCTGTACAAGATAGGAGTTTAGTTTGATTCTATAATCGATGAGAAGACACCATGAGTTGTTGAGAAGACTGCAGTAACTTGTCTTAACATGATAAGGATAATATGGAACCTAAAAAAAAGAAAAAGGTTCTGAAGAACCTAGGGGCAGGACAGGAGTAAAGACACAGACATAGAGAGTGGACTTGAGGACACAGGGATGGGGAAGGGGAAGCTGGGACGAAGTGAGAGAGTGGCATGGACATATACAGACTACCAAATGTAAAATAGACAGCTAGTGGGAAGCAGCCGCAGAGCACAGGGAGATCAGCTCCGTGCTTTGTGACCACCTAGAGGGGTGGGATAGGGAGGGTGGGAGGGAGACATAAGAAGGAGGAGGTATAGGGATATATGTATAGGTATAGCTGATTCACTTTGTTATACAGCAGAAGCCAACACACCACTGTAAAGCAATTATACTCCAATAAAGATGTTAAAAAAAAACATGATAAGGATAGAGATTAGGGAGACGGAGATTAGAAATCAAGAGAAAGAATTGTTTCTCTAATACAGAATCAACGGAGGAAGAGTAGCAGCACTTCGTGACTGATGGAACATAAAAAAAAGTAGAGGAGAGAGCTGTAAATAACAATTTAAGGTTACTACCAGGAGAATGTATAACTTAAAGAGTACCAGAAGAATAGTAAGAAGAAAGTTGGAGAGAGGTATCAGTCTAAGGAAGAGATGGATTTTTCTTCAATCATATAATTTCAAGTACTTGCAAGTTTATCTCCCCAGAGACACAGTTTGGAGCAAAGACAAGGTCTAACAAAGTAGCTTTTGGGAGAGATGCCATCAAGTTGGCTGAGCCTTAGGAATGGATAACAACTAAGATTGTGAAGGTGGATGAAGATTAAATGATTCAAGAATTTATTCTTAGGGGTTCCATAGTTAGCAAGGAGGACAAAAAGTTGTAAGGATGGTAGGAAGAAAATGAAGAGATCACGAAAGCCAAGGGGGAAAACAATTTCAAGACAAAAGGATAGAAAGCCAGAGAGAATTTGAGGCAGTTGAAAACTGAGAAAAGTCCACTGGACATGGTTAGGAAGCCATCTCTGGAGCAGTGAGAACCTTTGACAAGGTGGAGGGACAGAGAAGGATTTACATCAGCTGAGCTCTCTCCTGACCCCCTCCCTGGTTTTCAGTCCTTAGAGCAACGGGATGACTGAAGATGTTTGGATTGAGAAGGCTGACTTTTTTCAGCAGATACAGTCCCAGCAGGAATCCTGGCCGAAGGAAACAGAGACCAGCACGGAACGGGTGGAGCTCTGGGCGATTCTTGATTAATGGCCAATGTAAAGAAAACCCAGAAACAAGCAGAG
This sequence comes from Eschrichtius robustus, assembly GCF_028021215.1. Classification (NCBI taxonomy): domain Eukaryota; kingdom Metazoa; phylum Chordata; class Mammalia; order Artiodactyla; family Eschrichtiidae; genus Eschrichtius; species Eschrichtius robustus. The sequence continues at coordinate 17,978,842 of NC_090844.1, read as the reverse complement.
TGGCAGGATGTAGGGAAATTCATAGGGGGAGCAGTGCAGAACTGAAAACCATTGCGAAACCATTATTTGGTCTTTGTTAAAAGACAAGTAGAAAAATACAAATTTAAAAGATAATTTGTCTTATAAGGGCTTATTGTATTTTTTTCAATATTTTATTGTTTATCTTAAGGGATGGGTAAATATGGAATGTGTGGAAAGTCACCTTTAATTTTTTACATGTTTTTGAAAGGGAAATGGAGAACAACAGTGGCCTGAAAGCACTTGAAACTCTAGTGGTCTGAACTCTGATCCAATATTTTTTTCTCCTTCAAGCCTATTTATTCAATTATAAAACAAGCTTCAATATCTAGTATCCAACCATTTTTTAAAAACTGGGGGATTTTAGCTTTGTCTTTGCTGAAATAGCTTGGGGATAATGGAGTCAAAATTAGAACTAATAAGAATCAACTCATTCAGCCTTGATAGTTAAAGTAAATCCCTTATTCGTGGATATGAGACTTACTCTGGGTTGTATTTGGCAAGTGTAGGAGTACAGGGTGTGGAATTTATTGAGCTACAAAAGTCCCTTGAACTTTCCTGTAATTTCATAAAACCTTAGGAGTTCAGACATGCACAAATGTTTCTGAAATCTTTGGAAGACAACAACCTAGATTACTCCTTCTGCTGAAAATGACTAACTTGGATTTTCTGTTTCGTTTCTTTTTTTTTTTTTTTTAACTTTTTTTTTTTTAATTATTAGCACCTTTAATTATTATTTTATTTATTTTTTTGGCTGTGTTGGGTCTTCGTTTCTGTGCGAGGGCTTTCTCTAGTTGTGGCAAGCGGGGGCCACTCTTCATCGCGGTGCGCGGGCCTCTCACTATCGCGGCCTCTCTTGTTGCGGAGCACAGGCTCCAGACGCGCAGGCTCAGTAGTTGTGGCTCACGGGCCCAGTTGCTCCGCGGCATGTGGGATCTTCCCAGACAAGGGCTCGAACTCGTGTCCCCTTCATTAGCAGGCAGATTCTCAACCACTGAGCCACCAGGGAAGCCCCCTCTGTTTCATTTCTAAGCAGGAAGTTTGACAGATGAAAATGAAAAGTGATTACTGTACAGTACTCCACACAGGTGAGGCAGAAGGTGGGTGAAAGGATTAATCAAATAGGGAGAAGACAATAATTCCGTTTCTGTAGCAGGAATAGAGTAGTGCTAAAGGAAATGCAAATGAAGATGTCAAAATAGCTTAGTCCATGTCAAACATTTTATTTCTAAATGTTCTATTCTAATATCCTTTGTCTCTCAGAGTCAGTCTTAAAGACTCATACTAGATCTGTGGATCTTCTATTCTTTCTACATCTAAATACATTTTAACATTTGAGTAATAACCAAAGATGAGATACGGGGTTCACAGTTAACAAATAATTGCAAACAGGAAAAGGAATATATAAATCAAAACTTTTAGTGTGGGACTTTCTTGGTGGCACAGTTGTTAAGAATCCGCCTGCCAATGCCGGGGACATTGGTTCGATCCCTGGTCCAGGAAGATCCCACATGCCGTGGAGCAACTAAGCCCGTGCACCACAACTACTGAGCCTGTGCTCTAGAGCCCGCGAGCCACAACAACTGAGCCCACGAGCCACAACTACTGAAGCCCACGCACCTAGAGCCTGGGCTCCACAACAAGAGAAGCCACCTCAATGAGAAGCCTGCGCACCACAATGAAGAGTAGCCCCTGCTCGCTGCAACTAGAGAAAGCCCACGCGTAGCAACGAAGACCCAACGCAGACAAAAATAAAATAAATTAATTAAAGAGAAAAACTTCTACTGTGTCAAGATATTCATCAAACATTGTGCTTGTTAGAAAGGACTTGTTCGTTTTTGCTTAGAGATGAAATAGCTTTTATTATTCACACACATGGACACATGTATTGTTTCAGGAAGTACCAAAATCAGATGGGCAGATTACTAGATAAACTCAAAGATTGGTATTTTGACTAAATTAGCAGTTTCTAAACGTCAAGTAGATTAGTTTATCCCCAGTCATTGTTCTGCAACCTAATTACAGACTGTCCCTTCACAATGTTTAAATAAAAATATGCGGGGAAATAATCTCATAAATTAAAAAATAGCAATCTCTATTAAAGAAAAAATAACAGGTAAAAAAATTTAGATTATGTTCTTAACCTTTAGAAATTAGACTAATACTCTTGAGTCTTGAGTCTTCACCCCCCTGTACAATGCCTCTTAGCCTTTGTGGGACTGAATGAATTTGGTGTCAGAGTCTATACGTATCATTTTCCTCCATGTCATTAATAATTATTTGCATAAGGAATCCGTTTTATACTATAAAAGTAAGTTTATATTAACAGTGTCTCTATGACTTAGGACATTTACTAGAACAGATAATACTCTTGTAGCCATGTTGCTATTTAGATTTCCAGTTCTTTAATGGGGTTCTTAATGGCTTCATGAGGTACATGCGCTTCTGAAATAGTCATTGAGATTTTGTACATGGTCCAGTTTCTGGAGTGAAGCCCCAAATCTTTAATCAGATTCTCTTGGGAACACATGTCTTATTAGAGAAGTTAAGAATGATTTAGAACACCACATGAAAAATGTACATATAATTCCGCAATATGAATTTGGCACTTTGCCAAAGGGAAGAGCATTACTGGTAGATGAATAAAGATGTTTACCACGCTACTCAACAAAATAAGGTAGATCTTTCCATCAAACAAAAACAATAATACAGGGCTTCCCTGGTGGCACAGTGGTTGAGAATCTGCCTGCCAATGCAGGGGACACGGGTTCGAGCCCTGGTCTGGGAGGATCCCACATGCCGCGGAGCAACTGGGCCCATGTGCCACAATTGCTGAGCCTGCGCGTCTGGAGCCTGTGCTCCGCAACGGGAGGGGCCGCGATAGTGAGAGGCCCGCGCACCGCGATGAAGAGTGGCCCCCGCTCGCCGCAACTAGAGAAAGCCCTCGCGCAGAAACGAAGACCCAACACAGCCAAAAATAAATAAATAAATAAATAAATAAAATTTTAAAAAAACCCAATAATATACACTCACTGTTCAATTCAGTGCCAGTGTTGGCCTCCTTTTGGATTGAAATGAACAGTTTCATACTGTGTCTTTAATCTTATCAGAGACCCCTAAAGTAAACAACAGCACAGCATGAGAAACCTTGGTTATGTAACTCTTACTACTCTCTCAGAAACAGCAAATGTCACTTTCTTATAAGCCCACCCCTAAATCATCAGGACTACCTATTCACATTACCGGGATTTTCAAACTAGCAACTAAACATTGTAATAAACGGTTTACGGTTTTTACTGGTGAAGTAGTACTATTTGACAAAGCACGCCCATCTGGGTTCTATTTATTACGGTCCTTGACATATTTTATTATCATTACTTTCTCACTTGCAAATTCTTCTCAGAATAAAAAATAAATCGGGGGCAGAACTCCCACTTAGAGGAACTCTACTTAGAAGCAGCCTCGGAGATGCCCCTGAGGCTGGGACCTCCAGGGAAAGCAAGAATTCGCCGCCCGGCAGAGCTCGGCCTCCCCCGCGCGCCGGCGCCCACGGGCCTAACCCCGGCCGAGCGCACGGCCAAGGGCACCGGGCCGTAGACAGACTCCGCGGCGCTGCAGCCCGACCCTCCTACCCCGAGGGCTGGCCAGCTTGGCCTGGACTGTCGGCGCGGGAGGCGGGCTCGGGTGGGGGGTCGGCGAGCGCGGGGGCTGGTGGGGGGAGGAAGGGGGGCGGGGGAGGCGGTGCCCCCCGGCCAGGCCCCGCCCCCGGCGCGGCTACACAAGCGGCGCCCACCTGCCCAGCCCGCCTTCTGCAGCGCGGCGGCCCCGGCGCTCGTCTCGGCGCGGACCAGCGAGGCGGCGGCCGCTCCAGCAGCCTCCCCGAGCCGCGGGCCCCGACACTCTCCAGCCGCTCGCCCACCCACGGCCCCTCGTCGCGGCCCTCGCGCTGCCGCAGTAAGTTGCCGAGGGTCGGGCGGCGCGGAGGGGCCGCAGGCGAGGGGCGGCCTGGGCGCCGAGCCGGAGGGGAAGGGCTGGGGCGGAGGCGCCCGGGGCCGCGTCCAGCTGCGCGCAGCTGCCCGGAGGCCGCGCTCCGGCCCCTCGGAGACGGAGAGTCCCGGGGCCGCGCTCCGGGCTTCGCCTCGCCCCGTGCGGCGCCCAGGAAGTCGGGATCCGCGGCCGCCGTGCGGGTCGCGGGGGCCGGTAGGCGGCCTGGCACGGCGACGCCGCGGGTCCCTTTGGCCGCCCTGGTCCCGAGGGGCCCTGGGCACCCTCGTGCGGGAGGACCGGCCGGGCCTCCGCCCCCGCCCTGCGTGCGCACTGGCGGGTCCCCGAAGTCGCCTGCCGCTCTCTTGAGGCTCTTGGGTTACATATAGGACACCGCTCGGAGCTCTGGAAGTCTTTCCACACCCTGACCTGCCCGGCACTGGTAGGACAGGTAAAAGGGCCCGTCGTGCTGTCTGTTTGGGGTATTTCTTAAGTAAAGGTGCAGTTTTAAACCCTTTTGAGATGGGCTATACTCTTTCAAGCCTATTTCATGCCGCCTTCAACCTTGAACTCCAAATACCATTCTTGACGTTTAGGAGCTCTGCCGGTCAACCCCACAGTACCCGTTCCTCCGGAGAGCTTTGCAACTTCTGGGTATGCGTATATCCCATCCAAGGACTAACATTTTCAGGGATTGTATCTTAAAGATATTGAAAAGAAATCCACTCACAGAGTTATATAAGTCTTTTGAAGTGCAAACAGTACCCAGATTTCAGGAGTAAAAATGTTCAAATATTCCAACTCTCAAATATGTATGCAGAACTGCCTAAAAAAGCGTTTACGACTGGTGATAAGATTTATCTAGTCGTTTCTACAGAAACACTCATCCTTTTAACTAGGGGATATCGTCGGATTTTATTCAAGCAGAGCTATCTGAATCCCGTCGGGGACTTGAGATACGAAGTTAATGTGTCTGTGGCCTCTGACTTGATGCTTTTTTATGCTTGCCCTAGGCAGTCTTTAGAACTTCTGTCACTTCTCTTCCCCCTCAGCATTAATAGTAATTATTTCCTCAGGAAATTGCAAACATTTGTGCTTGTGATCTTCTTCTAGAAGATGTACAGGGTAAAAATATGCTAATTATATGTTTATGGTTGCTTTTTCCTTTTTGTAATATTAAATCCTTTTTTCTTTTAATCGCACTAAAGCTGGACATGGAATGATTTTTTAGTGAAATAGAACATATGCATTTTTATTTCTTCTTGAAAAGTTGCTAGTTAGCTACTCTGGATGACTCTGGAAGCCACATTATTTATTAGGAGTTTTCAAGTTTCCTCCGTTGCCCCTCATTTGGTTTCTGCACTGTGCCTTGATTAGGGGAATGTCATTTACCTTAGTCTTTTTGGGTGTGCCGTGGCCTTGGAGACCAGAGTAAAACTCTGCATGGTATCTGCAAGGATTCAATTTGCAGAATCCTTGGCCTCGTTTAGCTTAACCTGTTACTAAAGCCCGTTTGATTCCAAAGTCTCTAATCATTATCCCTGGATTTAGAGGCTGGAAGGGAAGACATGGTACCTGTTGGAGTTTTAAAAGTCTGAAAATACTCTGGAGTTTTTCGTCTTGTACGCTCATGTGTTTTTGTTATTGGGACATATGTGTCTGAAGGATTTTAAAGTTCATGTTTCTTGCTTTCTACTGCAAACCTGCTCACCTTCTCAGAGTGGAGGTGCCTAGTCTCCTTTCTAGGTGGCCCACCTTGTTCTCTTCTCAGGCTGCCTTGCTTAATTTATCATGGGTTCTCCTGGCTCTTCTGGCCAGACCTGGAGCCCTTGTCTGTGGCCATTCCTTCTGTTTTTTGGCCCTGCTTTTTCAAATGGACTCTCCCTCATAGTCTTCCTTTGTGACTTCTCTATTTAGCTTAGTTTCTGTCTTCCCTTCTGTTTTGTTATATTTGCTCGCTGTTCCATATACCCATATCTGTCTCTCTATACATGTATGTATTTTTTAAGTGTTCAGAGCCATCTGCTGGTTTTATTCTGATGCCCTTCAGTGACCAACTTTCAAAACAGAACCTTGAAGATACCGGTAGGTTGCTATTTGTTTTATTATTTCCCCAAACAGGATATGAACCCACTGATTTCATGGACTGGCTTCTTGTAGACTACTTACTGCATGTCAGACATTTAGAACAAAAGCAACATTTTCAGTTGAGTATATTTCTGAATATTCACATACTTAGTAAGGTGCCCATTTGGATGTTTTGGCACCCAACTGAATACTGAAAAACTCAGTTAACTAAGATTTCAGTTACATGATACCTCTTGTCTAAATGATTTTGAGGACTTAAGTGGTTAACTTAGTCCTACACCTTTATCTGAATATTCAAAACCATGTAAATATAGCCTGGATAAGAAAAAAAATAATGATATTGTTCTTTTCATTGTTTTCTGTTTTAATAGCTTTTCATTCTACAGCCTAACACAATGTCTGGCACATAACATGTGCTCCTTATTGTTGAGTGAATGCCACTGATTTTAATACTTTAAAAAAAGGTGTTATGTCTGTCTTCAAAGGTATATTCCTTCATTGGAAAGTACTGAGTCCCTACTCTGTACTCAGCATTAGACATCGAAAAGTAGTGTGCAGCTCCAATTTTGGAGAGATTCTACAGTTATTTTTATATTCCGGAAACCCTCCATTGATGGATTTTAAGAGTAGTTATTTATTTTGTTGTAATTTTATGTAAAGTAACAACACCTATAAACAGATGACTTTAGTACTCTCTACACCGGGAAGCAAACAAGGAACACATTCTCTGAAATATGAAGATGATGTTACTTTCTGTTCCATCGTCAAAAGCACACGTGCTTTGGCGTTTTTGTTTTACTGGTAGTAACAAATTTGTCCTGACTCTTATATTTTCCTTTCATTGCATTTCTGGCTATTTTCTAAGAAGTGGTGTCTGTGGAAATGTTGTAGATGCTATGGACAAAACCAAAGCAACAACTGGGGGTTCATTTCCACCAGACTCTAGTTGATCAAGCTCTAACTAGCTGAGTTCAGATAATCAGAGCATGATTTACCTATTAATTTTTTTTGTCCAATTTAGTAAAAATAACTGTTATATATTAATCTGTGGAAACAAGCAGTATGCTATTATTTTTCAAGTGCTTGTGGACTCTTTTAAACCTTAAATGTTTCTGAGAATGGCCTCTGCTGCCATTGTTAACCTTCTCATTGGTAAGTACAATTAGTGTTGACTTAAGATTTGAGTTAATGTGGTTTTTGTTTAAAAGTCTGGATTTGAATATGTGGGTCACATCTCTTCTGTTCATATTTAGACTTTTACTTACAATATCTCTCCTCAGAAAAGTCTGTGGTTCTCGGTTTTTCTGGGTGTGTACGAACATGAATGGTTTGTTGAAAATCTTGAAGTTTCTTACGTCCAGGATTGAAACATCAGCTGGGGTGTCCTATGTGATGGCTTAGTACTGCAAATGTCATGTATTTAATTTTATGCCTTCTCCTTATCCCACTACATAAATAAAATAAAAAATACAAAAACAAAACCCATACGTTCACACCTATTCTAGTGCTGCATACTAACTAGCGCCTCTCTTCAGAACTTGTATCATCTGGGATTCGGCAGTGAGGTGGATGAGATAAGAACATTTCATAACCTTTCTTCTAGGAGTTTAAAAAAAAAAAAAAAGCCCTGACTATGTTATATTCATTTTTGGAATATTTTATGAACAATACACAACAAAGAATTTTTATGTTCCTTGTTGATTCTTGCTAGTTTTTCCCACAGTTGTGGGGAAAATTCTTTTCTTTCCTTCGCCCACTCTGGTTTCATCAAGGCTTTTAAGTCTTCATACAGTCATACCTAATACAATGCTGTTTATGCCATCAAAGCCCACTTCCTTCCAGTGGAGACCTAGTGCTCACCGTGGATAGAGCTTGATGTCGCCAGGGATGCTGGACGATACTGTCATTAAGATGCTCTCATTTTATACTTCCACTGTTGCCCATCGTTTTTTTGATTTTAATGGATCTTTCCATTTAAAAACAGATGCTTGTCTTTTCAAAAAGTCAAGTTTAACATAAACCTTCAAGCTCACTTTTTATTCATTCTACTCCTTTGTGGGCAGAAAGATGTTATCTGAGTTGGTAACTTATCATAATTAGAAGATAAAAGTTGACGGGTTAGGGTCTTTTCTTCACTTGGCTCTGGATATCCAGCTGTCATCTGGTAAATGATGATAATGATGATAGTCACTAGCGGAATTAACAGTTATTATATATTGAACCATAAGGAAAAAATTGGTTCTCTTGGCATGTTCAGCCTTATTTGTTTACTTTCTCAATGTGAACTCGGGGAAGATTTTTCAGAATGCAATTCAATTTCTACTTTAAAATAATCACACTAAAATCTCTAGAATTTGAAATATATTTGAGTGGTGGGATGGGAGGTCATCTCTGTATCACATGCAAACTGTATTTTTCCAAAGTATGTGTATCCTTTGGATTATCTCCCTCACCGGCCCCCATTCATCCTGCTGGTTTCTTAAAAAAAAAAAAAAAAAAATGCATCCATTTGGTGGAAACAGCTGGATTTGATTTTTGTGAAACTAGCATGCGAAATCATAGTTTTTAGCAATTGTATGTGCAAACAGATTACTGAATACTGTTTTGATACATTGGGATTCCCTTGGAATAGGAGATATGACTTTGATTCTAAGAATATCCTAGGAGATGATTCATTTGGAGTCTTCCATGATCGGAGGTTAGATAATCCATTTTGGATGAATATGTGTTATAAATATATACAGCCCAGATCGAGAGTCTGTAGAGAAGCGAAGAATAAATCAATGACTTGGTCTCTGTGGGCTTTGACCACCAGTGAAGGAGTCAACAAGTACACACACAGTAGGAAGAGAATGATAAGGCTGCCATTTGATTGAGCCATACACAAAGCTGAAGGTATCAGGAGGAGAGGTAACAGTCTGTTCTAAACTTCTCTTTTTTATAATGTGTGTTGTGTTCCTGACATAGACTAAATGTTCCATAAATTTAAGGTACTATTGTCATCACCATTACAGTTACTATTATTGCTGTTAAAACCACTATCACTCTTCCTCCATTTGCTCTTTGGTGAAACTTGGGTCACTTAGACTTGAGTTCTGGCTGAGCATTTATTCACAAAAATTTGCATTTGGGAGGGGGCAATAATACTTATTAAACATTTGGCAGAACTGTCTGTCATTTATTACCCTGACACTCAAGAAAATTATGATGTTTAACTGAGAATTCAAACTATTCTGAAAGGTCTTGGAGGAAAGTTAAAACACATTAGGAGATCATATTTTAGGTGGAAAACTTGAAGAATAAAGTCATTCCAAAAGTGCAGTCAAATTAAGAACATGAGATTATCTTAACTTCTCACTCTGACAGTTGAGTGTTACGTTGGTTAAGTTTAGTGCATTTATACAAACTTAGTGAGTTTAAAACCCATAAGGGGCCTGGTCAGGAATATAAAAATCGTAAGAGGTCTTCAGCCATCCCTCCCACTTTTGCTTCTCCTGCAGGAGTCCCTCTGAAATCCAGGAAAGCAGTCCCAGCTACAGTTTAGTGTTGGTTCCAGTCTTGGCTTTCAGTTTAGAATGGACAAAGGACTGATAAAAAATGCTGGTTGCTGAAGAGATACTTTTCTATTACTTGTTAGAGAGGGAAGAGTTCTTTTGTTAGAAGGAAAACCATTCAGTTCAGTTCCTACCATTGACCTAGAAGAAGAAAAAAATGTTCTAAAAGAAATTATATAACCAAAAATATATTTACTGCCATCTTCAACATAGCTCTTCTATTGTACAAGGAGGGTTTTTAATGAAGACATGGAACTGGGTATCACTGCTTCACCTTCCAGGTTTCAGGCTCTTGTGAATGTACCTTTAAAAAAAAAAATCTGATAATTGTTCCCAAGAGGTGGTGTGTGTGTTGGGGGGGAACAGGCAATTGATTTACATTCTCAGTGTAATAGGCAAATCTTTATTTAAAGGAATCCTGGGGTGAATCCATTTCTACTAGGTAAAAATCACTTCATAGGGTGTTTGTTTACTGGACCTCAGATGCTCAGAATTCCTTTAATCATAATTCTTTGTTTGCAGTACACTTTGTCATGCCATTATTGGCTCATGTATGGCCAATAAATATTACCCATTTTAGATTCTTGGGTTGGGTGGTGGGTGGATATTCACTGTATTATGATTTTAAAATGATATATGAATAAATAAAATTTAAAATTTCCCCTAAATAAATTAGTAAATAAAATTTCCACAATGTCTCCTTTGTGTTTTTCCTTCAAGTAGAGAACATCTGTACTGAATGAAATTTTCCTTTCGTTCAGAAGGACAGCTTTCTTTAGACAGTGATTTTTTTTTTCCTCCTAAAATTCCTTTATATTCACTTCCATAACATTCCTGGTATCTTGAAGCAAAGGATACTTACTATTTTTCAATGGGGTTCATAGTCCACAGGATATTTGCAATTTGCTTAGGTGCTTGTCCTGATAAAAATCCAAATGAAAACTTCCTTATAGTTTGTATCAACTTGGACATGAATTCCTCTGGGAAAAGCCTATGTCCAAAAAAATTCAGGCTACTCTGTATAGATTTTTTTATGTGCTTTAATTATCATATTAAAGAACACAATTTTCTACTTGTATTTCAATCCAACACAAAGATTTAAGTGGTTTATTTAATTCCGTTGTAATCTGAGCAATTGTTTGGGAGATATTTTCGTGAGACTTAGAAGGAGCCTGGGGTGAGCTTTGACACTCCATCCTGAGGGCTTATTAACATTCTAGAGTGTTTGGGCGACATTAGGAATTTACCTTTGTTCCAAGGCAGCGCATGCTAGAAAACGAAGTCAAATTGACTATGATTAATCAGGCAAAGTGAGATTGCTGTTTCAGCTTTTAGTTTTTGACGTTTTGCGGTGATCTGGACTTTCAGGAAGGAGTTGACAGAAGGACTAACAACCTTCATCCAAGTGTAAAACTTACTGAGAGTTCAGTTTTTCATCCCTTTGAAATTAAAGGGCACTGCTGAGTTTTTAGTGCGTCTCAGCATTTGGAGTAAGTATTGAGCACCAGCTCCGTGCCGTGTGAGCATGTGTCTGAAGAGGTGAAGGAGAGAGGCCGGTGGGGCTCCCACTTTAGTCTCTATGGAACTTCATGGTGTTCAGAGTGAATAGTTTCCTCTCTTTGGCTTTTTAACCTATACTATGAATTTACATAGACATATTTGGAGGAGAAATTCAAGGTCATATTCTTTTTCGTAGAATCATATTAATGTTTACAACATGAGGTCCATGCTGTTTAAGCGGTCCCTGAAATGTAGCTGTGTACCTCCTAAAAGACTGGACAAGTGAATCAGGTGGGAGAACTAAAGAGATTCAGGTTGAAAAAGAAAAGATTACATTGACATATGTCTTTTCTAATGAAAGGCTTCATGACAAGCTTCATACAGTTTTGATCAACTGTATTTGAACTAATGGCACTTACAGTTCTTTGGTATAAGTACTATAGTACTTAGAATTCTTTGATATCCAAAATATCAAAGATGTCAAGTTCTTTTGATTCTAATAATGTCTATACTTCAGTAGAAGAAAGAAGAACCACACATATGCATGTAAAATGCCCCTACCCCATGGGAGTTCAAGAATCCCTGAATTCCAACCAGTGGACACCTAGGGTTTCTGGAACCCAGAATAAGAAAGAACCCTGCAATTCAGAAGACATTTCAACCCGTGGGAAAACTGTCTTAGGAGAGAACACTTTGGGGCAGGATGGGGCCTTCCCGGTCATACGTCCTTTCCCCTTGTTGATATCACATTGCTTGTGGCCTCCGAGGAGGGGCTGAGAACGGGCTCAGAGGTGGGTGGGGCAGTGAGATGCTCCGAGTTAAAGAGCTTGGACAGTAACGCGGTGATGACCATTCCCATTTGTGCCGTGGTGGAAGCAGTTCCCTGGCCTTGAAGGGACACTTTGGACTTTAATTGTCACCAGCATCAAATTCCTCCAAAATTCTCAGAATTCTTTCCTCCAAATTCTGAGATTCACAGATGTCTATGTCTACCTATGTTCCAGGAAATAAATTTGATTCTACGTTAAGCTGAGATCATTGAGTATGTATAATATATACACAAATGGGAAGAAAAAGAAAGAATGGATAAGAATAATCCATGCTCTCTTTCCTTATCTAAAATTGGAATACCTTTCGAGTGACATTAGAAATCCAACCTTATGGCTCAATGTCAGTCTGGCATGGATCTTCTTGTAGAAATCTCTGAAATGTAATAAACTTATAGTTTAATAGAACTAAAGAGGTCATAATAAAGACGTAAGCATCACCGCAGAGCCTTGTCGGTTTTCAAAGTATAAAATAACTAACTGAAAGCTTTTCCTTTTACTTGTCATGTTTGTTTAATAACATGCCTAATGAATAATAGCAAAGCAGAGTGAAGAATTTTTAAGTTGGTTTCTCTACTGAAATTCTTATCCATTGCCAAACTTGCTTTGTAAGTGGTTAAGATCTGTAAGGTTTTGTTGCAAAAAGGCCCTCTTTTACATGCATTACATTTGTGACATAGTGGTTGTGTAGGTGGAGTAGGATGTGTGTGCAGTATTCATCAAGAAAATAGCACAAAGCACATTTACAGGCCATGGAGAAACAATAGCGGGTGTTGATAAAATTTGTAGTACTAGAGCTTTGAAAACGTGCCTGTTGTAAACTCTCCTGAAACTTAGAATTCCACCTTTAAAACAAAATCATTTTTTCATTAGATGACAGTACATGAATAAGGCACTGCAGCCTGGAAATTTGGTTCTACCATTGTAAAAATGGTGAGACACTGTTGTGATAGCAGGTTTTGTATTCCATTCTCTAAACTTAACAATATACCGAAAGCTGTCTTGTGGGCAATTTCTGAAGTTTGGAAGCTTTCGCCTCCAGCCCCCGTGGTCATGGACAGTTACTGAGTTCTTGGCTCTAAGTATGTACCAAGCACGGTGCTAGGCAGGTTTGGAAGGGAAGTAAGCTCCTGAGAATGACATTTTAGAGCTCTCTTTTAATAGTTAAGAAAGTGAGATCTTAAGAGTTGTAACTCATCTGAGGTCAAGACAGCTAGGAGCAGAGTGAAGACTTGATTTCAAGCTTTTTGACTTAGCAAAAGCGCTGATTTATATCAGGCCATTCCGTTTTTGTAAAAGCAAATCATAATCACTATAATACACTACTTAGGTGGTAGGAATTTTATAAGTGGGGATCAAAATACAATTTTAACTTGAAAGTTTTTAATTTTAAAATTTCTTAGAAATTAACATATTTGAATAAGACATTTTAGTAATAGCGACAAGCTCGTGATGTGAACAGTTTTTATTAAATAGCATATTTTAGCCCCAAAATGGAAAAATGTAATCTTAACCTAAAAATAAAAAGACTTTACATATGGATTCTAAGCCATCTAAAGTCATTAGGATTTATACCTCGTAAGTGGTGCTTTTAAACTAGTTCTGTTTGGAGTGCTGTTGTGCTATCTTTCAAAAAAAAGCTGTTTGAATTTTTACTTTTTCTGATTATCATAGCTAACAGATGGTTTGCACTTAGTTCAGTGAACCAAACAAAAAAAGAACAGACTTTGCATAAAATTTCTGTTGATAGTGCATTTTATCTCACTGAAATGGATCATATGAACTTTCTGAATAATGAATAGCATATTTACATTATTCTGATCTTTTTTGCTACAGAGTAAGAAAGAAATGTGAAGGACAAACAGCCTAGCATTATCATTTTAAAAGTTATTCTGCTGAATTAAAGTATTTTTCTATTCTTACTGCATTGCTAATGCTGGGTATGTTCCATGCGCTGCTTGCAAAAAATTGTTCCAGTGACTTTGAAAGCATAAGGCACTATTTATCTCATTGAACTACTAGAACTGGTAGTAAATTAATTTTTATAAGGGTTTTAAGCCTTAAAGTTTCAAGAACCCACATCATTTTGCTAATCCCAATTTTAAAAGAATTTAGTAGAGTTGCAATCCAATATTTGACTTTCTATTGATTCACCATCACCGGCCTGTTCATAGTTGTTGGTCGATGCTTGTGTGTGGTGGGAAATGTGTACGTGATGGTGGCCTAAGGTGGGCAGGATGGTATTACCGAAGTGGTGGTAACTTGACTAGTGAGGAGTGCAGGTAGCAGCTGTAGTAGTTGGTACCAATGGTAATTGAAAGCTCAAGAGTCTTTTGTTTTAGGAATGGGGCTTTACTTCATCACATACAATTTTAATTCATTACATATTAGACCAGAGAAATCAGTAAAGTGGAGCTATATAATTTCACTTCTAATTTTGTATGCATGAATCAGAATTCAGACTGTTTTCAAGAATTGGAAGAAAGGTGCTCATTTTATTGAACTAAGTATAATTTCTGTTGAGTGAAATAAAAGGGGAAAAAAGAATGCAAAAATCTTTATTTTTTTGCCCTCCCAAAAATGATGTGTGTAGAATAATGTTTTCAGGCAGAGAAAGTAATTTTTCTCTAGTATTCTTGTCAACAGAACTTCTACTGCAATTATTTTCTGAATTGGATTTTCCATGTCTTTAAAGGCATAATATATGGCATTGCTAGTTTAATAAATCATGAGATTCTAGGCTCAGAAGAAGCCTATATATTTCATTTTAAGCAGAACCATGCCTAACCATTCCTCATAGGTGTGTGTACTATGTAAGAGTGAGCTGGAGATTGTACATGTGCAGACATAGCTGCAGGAAAGTCAAAATTTCCTAACTAGGATCATAAATAATAATATTTTCATATTTAAAAACAAAATGTTGAGACTATCTATAACTGAAGAAAACAATCAGCATTTTGTCCTTAATTTCTTAATCCCAAAACGTCTATGTAACAGTGTAAGTCAAAAAGGAAAATCCTGGGCTTCTCTCAACCCACAAAGAGCATGTAAATATCAAAGACACATAATAATCTTGATTCTTCCCTGCAAGAGTACACGCTCTGCCCTTACAGGATTGCTTGGGAGCAAAGTAGCTGAGCACATTCATGAGGCTTCCTTTACCTCACAGAGTCTCCCGTTGATTTGGTCCCAATTCCCTGGGTACAGGCATGTGATACAAATGAGTGAAACAGGTTAGTGCAAAATAGTAAGGAATGGTTGGGAACTGTGGTGAACCAGAGAGCAATCAATTTTAAAAATACTGTGTGTCCCAAAAACATACACTGGGAGTTGGGAAGAGTGACTGATAAAACATTTATACAGAACCAAGCAGAGTTCCTGCCATTGTGAGAATGTCACGTTGTGGAATGAGACTGCAGCCCAGAAAACCCATATTTGTATCCTAGATCTCTTTAAATATGTCAGAACACACTGGCAAATGAAGCAATTCCAAATCTATTTTCCCTTCTTAAAAAGACACATAGAAAGAAAGAGGTTGGGAAATATCCATATAGTAGCTATTGATGGGAGTTGACTCCCATCAATTTTCAGGTTTTCCAGATTTCCCTATTATCTTAAAGATACTCTGAGCGGAAGCAAAATTCAATCTTGGTAGAATGTCCTTTTCCTGCTTCTTAGAGTTCATATTTGTCTCTTAGGCTAGCTTCATTATCCTTTCATTCAGCCAAAAATGTCCTCTTGTAAAAATGATCAACTAAAGCCTCATCTCCAAACAGTTCTACTTTTTCAAATTATGAATCACAACTTCCTTAAGTCTTGGAAGCATACAGTAGTGAGGATAAAGGCGGTGGAGACTGATAAATTTTGCTGAAATGAGAAAGATAAAATCTCCTGTTTGTGTGTGATTGGAATATTCCCAGCATTTACTATTGTGATTTTCTAGGCTATGTGGGTGAATGATAGAGCTTTTCTTTTCTGCTCTTGTGGAAGATTGTTTTATGTGTGATAGGTAGGTACATTGGTAGAGGTTTTTATTACCCGCTACTCAGAGTTAAATATTCCATACAGGGGTACATGGGGAAGGGGAGAGACAGAGGAATTACAGCTGCGAACACTAAAATAGACTTGTTGCGTAAGGTGAACCTTTAAACTTGAGAAAGGTTTACCAAATCAATATTTATTTGATCTGAATAGGGGATATGTAATGGTGTAATACCCCTTGACATTTTTCCAAGTCATCAATATCATGAGGACATACCTTGTGGGTTTTTAAAATTTTCTAGTCACCGTGAACTTACATGATTATCACTTTTTTGGGAAGATGAGGAAGTTGAGTGGGGTGGGCGGTTTTTTGCAATATGGACTTTGGTGTAAACTAACTACCTATTCTCTGACTATTGGTTTGTATCTGCAGAGAATCATGACAAACTTAGTTTATCAGCCACAAAAAAGAAGTTGTATCATTAAATCATAGAATCTGAGCTGGCAGATAATTTAGCTAATACCCTTTTAACTAGACCTGGTTCCTCACATTTCTGAATCATTCTGAATCACCTGTCCTCTCTTTAAAATGACAGAAATCTAACACCTTTCTTGGAAGGCAGCTTCTAATGGACAGGAACACTCTTTATTAGGGTGTGCTGCATTGTATTGGGTCAGTGTCTTACTCTTTTTTATATTATATCCTTTTTTTGTAGTTTTGTCTTCTAGTATAATATGGAGTCATTGTCTTCTTACACATTGCCATTCACATATTTAAAGAAAGCTATCATCTCTTCTCTAAGGCTTTCCCCCACCCCAAGAGTGAAAAGAAGCAAAATGTAGAAATATGAGCAACTTATCTTTCTAAAGCTCTTTGCCCAGCACTTTTCTTATTCACTTAACCCTTATATCACTTCTGTAACATCTCTTTCCAAGATGGGAAGACTGAGAGTCCAGTGACTTGCCCAGACACATGGCCGGTAACCCTCAGAGCTAATTGGCTAGACTCAGAGCAGGATTCCCTCTCTGGGGCCCAGCTACATCCCTGCTTATCATACCTGAACACCTGCATTGTCTTTAATTGCCTTCAAGTCATGACATGGCTTCCAGGCCCCTCACCTTACCCTGGTCACTCTTTACTGGACATACTTGGTCAGCATTTAAGAAAAAGATGGCAGCTACAGCCAAGCATCCATCCATTCAGGAAATATTTGAGTGGCTGCTATGTGCCAGACATTCTCTAGGTATTTGGGATACACCAGTAAACAAAGCAGTCAAACGAAGTTCTTGCCCTCATGAAGCTTACATTCGGAGTGTTTCCAACAGGGCTCAGACCCCTTCCCCCACAGCAACACCCAAGAGGAGTTTGAAACAGCAGACTGAAGAATTGGAGTAGCGGGTTCTGTGCTCTTAAGAAGTTAAGATGGGGGACTTCCCTGGTGGCACAGTGGATAAGACTCTGCGCTCCCAGTGCAGGGGGCCCGGGTTCGATCCCTGGTCAAGGAGATAGATCCCACATGCATGCCACAACTAAGAGTTCCCATGCCACAACTAAGGAGCCCGCCTGCTGCAACTAAGACCTGGTACAACCAAAAAAAAAAAAAAAAAAGTTAAGATGGGAATTCTATACGAAAACTTAAAATGATGTATTAAAAAATATAATATCTCTGCTGATTTCCCCCTTTTCATCCCTTCAAACAGATTCCTTCTGTGGATTGAGAGAATAATGCTGACTTCTATTGAATTATAACAATTTATTTCCAGGCACAAAATGAGGCCACAGAAAAACTTTTGGTAATAGAAGAGAAAGGTCTCTGATATTATCAGAAGCCACTTGAAATAAAATCTAAGCAAAATGAAAGCATGAAAGATGTGATTTGCTGGGCCCAAGACTTTATTTGTTCTGGGATATGTTTTAAATTCAGACATGTGGGGAGGACTGAGAATACGAGATATTTGAGAACCCAAGAGATGGATAAGGAATGAACTAGATAAATTGTGAAGTGAATACAGTGTTTCAGAAAATGGTATATGTTTTTGTAAAAGTAGTAAAAGTGTTCAGTTTTTTATTGCAGGAAGCCTTCTTTTATGAAATTGTTTAAAATTTTTGTAGCTAGAAGAAATGAGTTTTAATATATGTTAGAATTTTTAATACAGACATAAGTTATGATACTTATCTAGTTAATTAATTGGTCCTTAAAAATTTCCCCATTGCTTATATTTTAATAACTATTATACTTTCAATCTTAAGGTAATAGTGGTTCATGAATTTGGAAGGTGAGACTCTATTGCAGATGAGGTTTTAAAATTCCAAAGTCTGCCTAGTATATTTTTGGTCTCTGCGTGATGCCCTTCATCATCAGCTGGGTCTTAGATGGGCTGCCAGGAGCCTGGGAACAGCTAGAATTCTGCATTTCTTTGCGCTGAAATGGTTATAGAGGAAAGGGCATAGAGGAAAGGGCATGGACTTTGAAGCTACACAGACCTTGGGTTCAAATGTAGGTCTGTGATTTTGAGCAAGTTCCCTAACATCTCTGAGCCTCAGTTTTGTCAACTGAGGGTTGGACAACATTTCCGCTGAGGTGGTTGTGAGGATTAAATAATGTATATCCAGTGCCCAGAACATAATACAAGAGCAATGAATGACCCCAATGATTACTTTTTATTTTCATATCCCGAAGCCTGTGGTAAATGGCCTTGCTTATGAGTGGAATCCTCTTTCAGTTGTTTTTTTCTCCCCAGAGAATAGTCTCAAATATTTATTCCTTTTTTCTTTCTTTCTTTTTTCCCCCCACCATATCCAAAACTAAAGGAACAGTATCCTGCAGCTCTGTTGATTCTGAGTTTCTCTTCGGCAAGCTATCTTGAGCTACATGATGTAATTGTTAGCGAACATTGGCTTTGAACCAAGCTGTGGCGACAAGTTTCTTTCCTCAAGGCATGCTCTGGATAGTATTTCATCTCAGTTTAGAATCTGTACTTCATAACCGGACTGTTTATTGGCAAAGAACTGCCTGTGCTTCACTTGCAGGACGTGGTGGTGAGCGCTTTGCTCGTCCAGGCGCTGTCTCCTTGGTCCAGGGTTCATTACAGGAACGCTGAACTCTGAAAGATACACTTCACGCTTGTATCTTTAGACGGCACAAACCAGTAAAAACCTTCAGTGACTGTAACAAAATAGAAACATTGTGAGACTTCATTCCATTGCTTCTAAAAGGTCAATGCCCGTATCATATCTTACTGTTGTGAGTCAGACTCGATTTTGTGTCCTGACCTTGATACTACTAGCTAATACTTCACCTCTCTAAGCTTTGGTTTTCTCATGTGTAGGCTAGGGATAGGAATAGTACGTACCTAATTGGGTTGTTGGGTAATTTATTTGGGTTAATGTATGTAATGCGCTTAGCCTACCTCCTAAAACCTAGGGTGTTTTGATAAACGTTAGCTCTCAGTAGTAGCAGCAAAAGAAAAAGTCTTAGTGGTGGTGGTTTATTTGTGTATATTTTATGAACATATCTCATTTCAGGAATTCCCAGAACTCTTCTTAAATTTTAAATTGATGGTTGAACTGTCTTTAAGCAATATCTTAAAGAAGTATCTTTAAGAAAGTCTCGCTCTTCTTTTTTATTCTTGCTGCGTTTTCTCTTCCCTGGATAATTCCAAGTTGCCTGTCTCTGAATCCTGTTTCCTCCAGCTCTGTGCCCCCAGGCCAGCCTCCATGGGGGCTGTGGAGTTATGGGCTCTTCTTTTGCCTCTGACGCCGCCTTGTATGTAGGTGCTTGTTTCTGATTGCCTTGTGGATTTCTAAGCTTTGTGTCATACCCTTCACACTGTCTCTCTTACTTTTCCCTCTGCCGCTCCATCTTGTACCCTTCATTCATTCAAAGGTCACTTATATAAAGAACATGTGAGTTTCTCATGTCTTCTGAATAAGGGTGGCCAGGTTCCTGAAACCAGCGTTCACACTTACTTTGCCAAGCTGACTCTTTCTGATTGCTTAAAATATTCTCTTCTTCCTCTTCTCTATAAGGCCTTCTAGACTGGTCCAGGAAGAGCACCCTGCTTCTTCTATGAGCCTTGGTAATGGATCCGTCATCACTGTCTACCAGCAGAGCATCTGATAGATTGAAACATCTTATTCTCCAACAGTGAATAGGGGAAAAGAAGAGTTTTCTATAAGAAGAAATTATTAATGATTATTATAGTGAAACACATATATTAAAGCTGCAGTATATTTAGTTTTGAATGCTATTTGGCACTGATTTTAGAATTTGGGACTTTCTGAGACTATGATAAATGACAAATATGTTTCAAATCTTAAACACATTTTGTGTAAAAAACAGTAAATGTGTTTTAGCAAAGAATCATCAGTAGTAGAAAGTTTCTTCTTGTGGCATACATTCCATCAAAATATATTTCAAAGCTGAGTCATATCAAGCTTAGGGATTTATGAGAATGTATTTTTGGCTCTAATAGATAATACACACACACACACACACACACACACACATCCTTTAGTTCTTTAAGTAAAAAGGCCAGTACTTTTTCTACACAAAAATTACTTTCACCTCAAAAAATTAAACATATTTTAGCGTCTTTTTCCGTTCAAGGGTGTGTGATTATATCCAAAGGGGTTATATGATGACACATTGAACAAAGTTTCTGCCTTGCAGGCTTATCAGATACATATGTTTTGGGGACGGGGTGATAAGCCAAATATATGTGACGCTCCAGTCCAGGGCATAGGTGAGGAATGCCATCCAGAGGTGTGGGTTCTGTTTGAGGGATCATGCGGAAGTTTCATGGAGAAGGTAGGATTTGAAAAGGATCTTGAAAAAGGAGTAAAGAGGTATCTACAAATAGAGATTGAGGTTTAAAAGACATTCTTGATGGGGAAACAGTGTGAGCAAAGGACCCTGAAAAGTATGAGACCTGTTGGCAAAAGAGCACACGCTTCTCTTTGACCAAAGTAAGGTGGAATGTAAGGGAATTGGAGGGAGGGTAAGGGAGGGGGAAGAGAAGAGGAGTAATAGTAATAGCTAATGTTTATGGAGTACCTGCTATGTGCCAGGCATTGTTTTAAGCACTTTACTTGCATTAACTGATTTAATCCTAAGGAAGAGAAGGCCGGAGGCACAGATTGGGTCATAGTTCAGACTTTGGATGATGAGGTCATGAGTGTGTCATTCGGTTGGCAGTGAGGAGTCTGGATTGCCACAAGGAATAACTGAGCTCCTGCGAAGTGAGGACCATGGATGAACTGAGGTTACAGCAATAAGAAGGGTATTCACAGGAAGTTTTAACTGAGGTAACTGGGCGTATTAGTTCCCATGGGCAGCAGTGTTAGTGTTTTCATATTTGCAAATTCCAAGTCTTCAAAAAAAGAGGATCTATTTTTTAGTAGAGTAGGATGTTAGTTTATTTTATACTCCATTATTGATTTGTGACCGCAGAACTGCTATTTGTATCTTAAAAGCAAGTCAATTCTGTTACCTGCCTCAAGGTTACTTAAATTTTTAACCTTGAGCCAAAATGCATGTTACTGAAATGATCTTCTGTAAACCTATTTCAGGCTTGGTGTTTTTCAGATACAATTTGATTTTGAAAGAAAACACATAGTACCATAATGATATTTACTCTTGCTGGTTTGTTGACATTATTGATTAGGCTAATATATGCCAGGTAACTACATTTTTTCCCCTATTCATCTTTTTTGTACTCCTTGAGCTTTTACAGTACTTGCCTTCTAGGAAAAATATATTCCAAAGATGAAATTGTATATTTTGATAGAGGGAGGTCAAAGACATGTTTACACTTCAGAAAAAGTGCAGAGAAATCCCCTTAGAATCTAGGCAACATTTGGCATGCTTTGTGTTTTTCCCACACACAAAAGAGCTTGTAAATGGCCTGTGTTTGTTCTTTGTGATTGATGGGAAAGGGATAGTGTAGGACTGGAATAATTTATATCAGGTTAATTTGGCAGGATGCCGATCGTTTCTTGATGTTTAACTCTAGGCACATTGTTTCCATCCTGTTAGTTTGGGTAACCTTCTTGGTTAAGGACTTACACGGAGGGAATTCTGCTGTCTGGCCCACATGGAATTGCTGTCCATCCGGTGCTTCTGGAATCCTGGGTCAGACCTCGCTCGCTGTGAAGACAGCCGTGGCGACACCCAGACCAGAGGTGGTGCCAGTAGGAAGAAGGGGCCTCTTTTTGGCTTTCTGGCAGCATGTCTCTCATTAGCATAGGGTGCTAAGGAGGAAAACTTGAGGAGAAGCCTTGAAGAAAGCCTAGCTTTTTACTTGTGTCCCTGCCCAGAATGATGCACTGCTAGCATGTAGCCAGTTATGAAAGGAAGAAATCAAACCCAAACGTGAGGGCAAGTTTCTTAATGCTTTCATTTCCCACTTTAAAATTTTCTGTCAGGCAACTTCTTTAGGGAGATATGACCCAGTGGCCATGCTCAGGAAATTGTATTTGGAATTTCTTTTAACTGAAGCCTCAGAATATCATTGAGACTGTGCCCTAAAGACTATCATGGCTGCAGCAGCACAACCTCTTAGGCAAGGGGAGGAAAATGATCCAGGATATACTTGGGGCCTAAGAGACTAAAAACCTTACTGGCCACAGAGAAGCAGGGCTGAGCGTGTGGCCTGGGACCCACGTGCACCGTGCACTCATTTGACCACCCTGGTAGCTGGCCGAGAGGAGGACTGGGCAGGATTCTTACTGTATCTTATCACATTTTCTCAGATGTTTGTCCTCAACATCTACTTCCCATACATGGACCCATACATGAACACCTGAAATAAAGACTGTTCTCAGCTTCTCTTGAAGCATTCTGTGGCGTTGGACTAATTCTAGCTAATATCAAGTAAGGAAAAGCGACCTCTGTGACTTCTAGGAGGTATCCTTTAAAAAAGGGTTCTCTCTTCACCCCTTCTGCTATGGGCAGAATGTTTGTGCCCCCCACCAAAATTCATATGTTGAGAACCTAACCCCCAAGGTGATGGTATTAGGAAGTGGGCCTTTGGAAGGTGATGAGGTCATGAGGGTGGAACCTTTACGAATGGGATTAATGCCCTTATAGAAGAGTCTCCAGAGAGCTCCCTTGTCCCTTCTGCCACGTGAGGGCACAGCAAGGAGATGGCCATGGATGAATCAGAAGGCTGGAATCCCTCACCAGACACCGAATCTGCAGACACCTTGATCTTAGACCTCCCAGCCTCCAGACTGTGAGAAAGAAATGTTTGTTGTGTAAGCCATCCAGTCTATGGTATTTTTGGTATGCAGCCCAAGCTGACTGGGACACTTCGCACTTCCTACTTCTCACTGACTAGAAGGCAGATGTGGCAGCTGGAGTTTGATGATCGCCTTTAGACCATGAGGTGAGTGCTGTATAGCAAGGATGCCAGGGGAACAAGCTAGAAGCAGCTTGTGCCCTTGATCCAGTGGGGCCCAGGCAGTCAGCCTGTAGACCTACTATACACAACAGTGAAATGAGCTTCTGGTCCAAACCATTGTTATCTGGGGTTTTCTGTCACTGCCAGCTGAACCTAAATCATAATGAATATAGGGACTTTATGGTAGTAGAAGTAGAAATGAAGACAGGCAAAAGAGATTTAAAATTTCAACATAGGATAGTTTTTCTTTTTGTTTTAATGGTGAAGAGTGTTATAAAAACAGAAAAAAACCTAGAAGGAACTGGTAAGTTCTGGGATGAAGATATTTTAAAATTCAGTCCAATTATACTAGAGTAGCTTATATGTAGTTCTTTTGCATAGAAGTGGGACATTTGATAGTTGGAAGATTTTTCTAAACCTGTAGTTCTATGAAAGCTATAAAGTTTTATTCTAAATTTCTTCAGTATACTGTTAAATTTCATAAGTTTGGGGTTTGAAATGGCTTTGTGATTGATTTAACTGACCAATCTGCATTGTGGTCAGACTTGTACGATTTGGTTTTCTTTGAAATTTGTTGAGATTTACTTTAGGGTCTAAGTTATATCAGTTTTTATATATGTTTCTTATGGACTTGAAAAGAGTATGGATTCTCTACTTGTTAGATGGAGTGTTCTGTGTGTATGAGTACCCTACATGTCTTTCTGTATTTTTTATTGTTTGTCTCCCCATCTAAGTTGTGCTTTCCATCAGGGTAAGGACTGTATTTTGTTCACGGCTCTTTCTCCGGTGCCTAGAGCAGTGGCTGACACTTAGCAGATTCTGATTACAGTTTATATGTTAATTAAGTCAAATTAATTGTGACGTTCAAATCATTTGTAGTATGGATCATTTTTTTTTGTATATCTAACATCAATAATTGACGGAGGTAAGTTGAAATCTCCTACCAAAGGTGTGCATTTTTCAATTTCTCTCTATAGTTCTCTCCATTTTTGCTTCATGTATTTTGAGGCTATTTCATTAGTGTATACAAATTTAAAATAACTTCTCCCTAGTCAATTGAATCTATTCACATTGTGTAATGGCCCTAATAAGGCTTTTAGTCTTAATGTTTATTGTATCTTATGTTAATGTAACTACGTTGGCTTTCTTTTTTACTAGTATTTATTTGCTTGGTTTTTCTGTCTCTATTTATTATTGGCACTTGCATGGTTGTTCTTTCTCTGTCTACTTTCAACACTTCCAGGTTCTTTTGATTTGATGTATCTCTGTGATAACACATATTACTGGAATTTTAAAAATCCAATCTGATACTCTTTGACTTTAACTGTAAAATTAGTCAATCATATTTACTATAAATTCTTGGTCTTTTAGACATGTTTCTATCATCTTAATTTATGTTTTATATGTGTTTTATATTTTTTATTATTTCTTGCATTTGGGGGATTTTTATTTGTTATTCCGTTTATTTCCTCTACTTATTTAGATGATATGCACTCTATTTCTGTTCTTTTAGTGTAGACCATATGAAATTTTACCATGCATACTTTTAAAAAGTCTCCCAGATCTCTTCCCTAATAATACAAAAAACTTAGAATTTATGATCTACAACTTACATGTAATTATTGCCTTGCATTTTAGTTCATGAATTCTCTCTTTTGCTAATTCTTTCTCTCTCTAATATGCTGTTTAACTCATATGCTGAGTTTTTAATTTCTACGATTATATTTTTATTTATGTAAGTTTTATTTAGTTCTTTCAAAAATCTGCCTTTTTATTTTGGTGGTCTCTTGTTTTGAGTCATTTTAAAAATTTAATCTTTTAATGTTTTAAACTTTTTCTGCATAGTTATTCCATACGCTTGTCTGGTATTTCCAGTATCTGAAGACTTAGGGGGGTTAAATCTGTTGGTTGTTTTCATTGACTATTAAAAGTAGTGGTTTAAACCTGCTGGCACTTTGCTCTTGGAATTCTAGTCTCCACAATTGTGAAAAAATAAATTTCTGTTGTTTGAACCACCCCCCCCCCAAAAAAAAGTAGTGGTTTATTTTATTGCATGTACTGGGAAATTTTTGATTGTGAACACATATTATGTTGAATTTAATCTGTGAGAACCCTGAAGACGTAAACAGGGTGGGTTTTCCTTTGGAAATGATTTGCATTTATATATACAAATAAGCTAGGAGACTATTTGATTAGGTGCATAAAACTGCTACTGAGCTGGGCTACTTTAACTCCCTTTGTCCTACCCAAGAGGTAGGGTGGAATGGGGAGGCCTGAGCCAGTCTCCTTAGCTATCTGTGTGCCCAGAAAAAAGTCCTTGGGCCTCAGTTTTCTCCTTTAAATCTAGAGCACTGGACTGGCAATCAGTTTCATTCTAAATCCTAATTTCTATGTACCTACAAATATTTTAAAATAAAAATAAGTGGCTTTTATAAACGGACTCTTTTTGGTGTTCCAAGACATGAATGTCAAACACATGTCTTTGGGTCCTTCATTTATATTATAATAATAAATTAACAACAGCCTCTGACATCCACTGAGTGCCTGCTCTGTAGTGGGTCCTTCACATGCATTATCTCATTTGATCTCAAAACCACCTTATGAGAATATCTTCATTTTACCAGAGAGGAGATGAGGGCTAAGAAGTAAACACTGGTCCACCTGCCTCTAAAACCCCAAGGTCTTCCCTCTGGGTGGTTTTTAGGAGTCTGCTTTTGTCACTTAGCTATAGGATCAAATGAGCGTGGATGGTAATATTATCATTACACTTGATTCTCATTAGAATTTTTAAAGTGTTTAATTTTACATGAGGGCAAAATAATCTCAACTTTCTATTTGATGCCCGGAAGGGTGGGAGCCTAGTTGTTGTTTTGTGGTTATTGCCATTGAAAAGAGGCAAATGAAAAGCATTTTGTCTGCCCCTTCTCCCTTCAATCCCTGCTTCAGGAATGAGTACAATAATTGGCTAAAGTGTTTATGCATTTATGTACATAGTTGTGACGTTCACATCTAGTCCTGACTTTTTTTTTTCTAGTTTGTTTGTAGCAGGGAAAAATACAGAGCCACAATATGCCACTAGAAACAAGTTCTTAGCACACATGGTTAGTTGCCCTGTGCTTCCTCGGCTGTGCACAGTGATAGTACTTTAACTTTTGGAAGTGGAGAAATTACCAAAAATTATTGATTGGGGCAAGAGTCAAAGATGACTCAGAACTAGACTCTATCCCTGCACCTAGATAAAGTTGTAATCCAGCGTGGAACCATGTTTCTATGTATTTTCCCCATATTTTTGCTACAGTTGTGTTATTATCCTTTCAGCCCACCAGAGAAGTTTGCCTTGACTTTTCAAGTTGAATAATATCCTTCACTGGGTGTCCTAAATGTTCTGGGCCCTTAGTCTGCCCCATTAGAAATAACATTTTGCTTATAAGTATTCCTCTATTTGAAGAAAAAGGAAGTATTTAGAAGTCTTTTAGAAAACCAAGTAAGTAAGCTCTGTAATATGAAGCAAGAAAGTGGCCAAAAATCATAGTTGTAATTGTAATTGTTAGTAAATTATCTTTACACTCCCAGAAAGCTGTCCTAGAAACAAGACACTACACAGATACGGGTTTGGAGAACTGTAGGCAAGTCCTGAGGGAGGCACAAGTGATAATCCAGGAGGGTTTGTTTGCCAGAGTTTTAATTCGACAATGAGCTGCTTACCTTCAAATGACCACGGTAGAATCCTGCCTTCTACACCTCTGTTCGTGGCTGGGTGCCTGTGAGCTTACGCTCAGAGTACATTAAGCAACTGGATGGTGTGAGGGCCGTAGATGATGAAACATTGTTCTGCTGCTTGCAAACAACGACCCTCCCGCAAGCGGGATTCGTTGAAACCTTCCTGTGAAAGATTCTTAAACAAACTTGGTCTTTGTTGACCAAAGATAAATGAAATAGGGAGGCCAAGTAGGAGCGTAGGCAGTTCACCGAATTTGCACAAGCTCTACTTTTTGGGGATATTCACAAAATGTTTGTCTCTTGGTGACAAGGAAATTATTTGTTTAAACCTTAGAATGTTCCCTAACGGCCGTCTGGCAGACTCAGTCTACGTACTCTAGATTTTTAAAAGTTAGACTTTTAAATACTCCGAGAAAATATGGATATAATTTCATGGACTGTATGTAACCCTAAAAGGTAATAATGTTTGGAAAGAAGAAAAGACAAATAGAGTTGGCCCTCTGTGTCCGCGGATGCGGAACCCGCAAATAGGGAACCTGTGAATACGTAGGGCTGATTATGGGGCTTGCGCATCAGTGGATTTGGGTAACCATGGCCGGTCCTGGAACCAATCCCCCGCGGATACCGAGGGACGATTGTGTAATCAAAATCCTAACCAGATAGTGAATGCTCAGAGTGCGGAATGAGAAGGGCACACACCAGAAAGGTTCACTGTGGCTGTCACAGGAATTCATTTGAGGGACTCAGACTTCAAAGGTGGAAGAATAAAGTATGAATCTATTAAAAGGAGCAAAGGAATGTTTGAGTTGAATCTTTATGAAATATTTAATCAGGAAGGAGAAATAAGGGGGACCTTAGAGTGGTAACAATAGATGACTGAGGGAAGGCAGAGCTGCTCTTGTATTTAGGAGAAGGGTGGCTCTCTGACCAGAAGGATAGAACACATAACTGAAAGGGAAGCTGAGGCCCAAATTGGTGAGAGAGAATGCAACTGCTTTAAACTATCTCACAATTTCAGGCCTGGATGAATTACATCTCACAATATTAAAATAATTTGTAGATATGAGTGTAGTGGGACCATCTGTCATCTTGGAGGTGCCCTGAAGTACAAGAAAGGGAACAGCAAGAAAGAGACAGTAACCCTTGTCTTCAAAACGGAGGCCAATGTAGATCCTGGAAACCACAGATCAGGGGGCTGGATACAGTTCACCAGCAAAATTCTAGGACTGTGTGGTGTGTGGGTTGGAGAAGAAGTGACCAGTCCCCAAAAGGCATCGTGAGTTCATCAGGAACAGTTATGCCCAACAAACTCTGTACCCTCTTTGTTACATAGTTATCAGAATGGTGGAATTCAAAAGTTTAAACATAACAAGTAGCATTTC